>NW_011495032.1:31805869-31810740 GCF_000754665.1 Bison bison bison
TAGGTTGGTCATAGCTTTTCTTCCAAGGATCAAGCATCTTTTAATTTCATGGCTGCAGTCACCATCTACAGTGATTTTGGAGGCCAAGAAAATAAAGTCTGTCATTGTTTCCATTGTTTCCCCATCTGTTTATCATGAAGTAATAGGACCAGATGCCTGATCTTAGTTTTCTGAATGTTGAGTTTTAAGCCAACTTTTTCACTCTTCTCTTTCACTTTCATCAAAAGTCTATTTAGTTTCTCTTCATTTCCTGTCATAAGGGTAGGGTCATCTGCATATCTGAGGTTCTTGATATTTCTCCCTGCAATCTTAATTCCAGCTTGTGCTTCATCCAGCCTGGCATTTCACATGATATACTAGGCATATAAGTTAAATAAGCAAGGTGGCAATATACAGCCTTGACGTACTCCTTTCCCAATTGGGAACCATTCTGTTGTTCCATGTCTGGTTCGAATTGTTGCTTCTTGACTTACATACAGGTTTCTCAGGAGGCAAGTAAGATTGTCTCTTTATGAATTTTCCACAGTTTCTTGTGATCCACACAGTCATAGGCTTATGTATAGTCAATGAGGCAGAAGTAGATGTTCTTCTGGAACTCTCTTGCTTTTTCCATGATCCAGAGGATGTTGGCAATTTGATCTCTTGTTCCTCTGCCTTTTCTGAAACCAGCTAGAACATCTGGAAGTTCACGGTTCACGTATTGCTGAAGCCTGGCTAGGAGAATTTTGAGCATTACTTTACTAGCGTGTGAGATGAGTGCAATTGTGCGGTAGTTTGAACATTCTTTGGCATTGCTTTTCTTTGAGATTGGAATGAAAACTGACCTTTTCCAGTCCTGTAGCCACTGCTGAGTTTTCCAAATTTGCTGGCATATTGAGTGCAGCACTTTCACAGCATCATCAGGATTTGAAATAGCTCAACTGCAATTCCATCACCTCCACTAGCTTTGTTAGTAGTGATGCTTCCGAAGACCCACTTGATTTCATACTCAAGGAAATGTCTGGCTCTAGGTGAGTGGTCATACCATTGCAGTTATCTGGGGAATGAAGATCTTTTTTGTATAGTTCTTCTGTGTATTTTTGCCACCTCTTCTTAATATCTTGTGCTTCTGTAAGGTCTATACTGTTTCTGTCCTTTATTGTGCCCATCTTTGCATGAAACGTTCCCTTAGTATCTTTAATTTTCTTGAAGAGATCTTTTGTCTTTCCCATTCTATTGTTTTCCTCTATTTCTTTGCATTGATCACTTAGCAAAGCTTTCTTATCTCTCCTTGCTATTCTTTGAAACTCTGCCTCCAGGTGAATATCTTTCCTTTTCTCCTTTGCCTTTAGCTTCTCTTCTTTTCTCAGCTATTTGTAAGTCTTCAGACAATCATTTTGTCTTTTTGCATTTCTTTAATTGGGGATGGTTTAATCATTTCCTCCTGTACAATGTTAGAACCTCTGTTCATAGTTCTTTAGGCACTCTATCTAATCTAATCCCTTGAATATATTGGTCCCTTTCACTGTATAATTGTAAGGGATTTGATTTAGGTCATACCTTAATGGTCTAGTGGTTTTCCTTACTTTCTTCAATCTTAAATCTGAATTCTGCAATAAGAAGTTCATGATCTGAGCCACAGTCAGTTCCCAGTCTTGTTTTTGCTGAATATATAGAACTTCTCCATCTTCGGCTGCAAAGAATATAATCAATCTGATTTCAGTATTGACCGTCTGGTGAAGAAAGGTTTTTCAACTATTTATTTAATCCTTTAAATCAATCATGTGGGGTATATACTCTTGCCACATTTTCTGTAGTGAAAACTGATATAAAATAGCCTTGTATTATACAGAAGACAGCTAACTAATGAAAGAAGTCTAGTTCAACAGGTTTTCCAACCCCAAGTCTAGACTTCTCGTTCCACATGCAGAGGGAGCCTCTCGTATTTGAAAAGACTAGGCAGCTGCCTTCTCTGCTGTCCTCTTATCCTGAAGCAGTCACTCATGGCCTGACTCTTACAGAGATTCAAAGACGGTCTGTCCCCTTTGCCCACAGTTCCTGCTGTCGTAAATAGTCATGGTTTAGAACATGATCTTTCTCCTCCCAGCTCTATCATAGTTTGTGGAACCACTAACTGCAAGTTGAAGACAGCTAAACCCTAGGCAAAAGGATGGTGGGGTTGGGCTGGGAGGGTGGGCAGACCTGCAGAGTGTAGCCAAGCCTCACTAACTATGGACCTATAGCCTGAACTGATGGTCTGGTCCTTGTCATGCCCTTGTCCGCACCTAATTCCCTTTCACTGAGGCCCAGACACAACTTCTGTGTTTATGAGAGTCACGTATCCCTCTGTTTAAGCTAGTCTGAATATGTCTGTTTCTTCCAACCAAATAAGCTCAAAATAAAACATACTGGATGATCCATGTAGCATTCTTCCCCCTCCCAACCATATGTAAAGACTTATATAGAGCCATGATTTTTTATCAAAATCCCATTAAAATTTACACATCTGTATACGAGTGGGCATGTTTTAAAAAATCAAAGTAGTCAAATTTGATTTTAAATTATTTCTCACAGAGAGTAAAGACCATTGATTATTACTAACCATCCAATTTATTTTGGATGGCACCTAGTCCATGATCAAATGTTGATCAAAACCTTGAAGGCAGAAGTTAGAGGATTGTGTTTTCATTTATGGCAATTTTTTTCTGGTTTTTCTATGATAAACACTACTTTCTTGATTAATCGTATTTGTATGACAGTTGGAGTTCTTCTATTTTTCGACTTTTTTATGTAGACCTTTTCTACATTATATGAATATAATATATACAACATATATGAATACATATGTAAATATATGTATATTTTTTCAATTTATTTTACTGACATATAGTTAATCTATAATGTCTTAATTTGTGCTACACAGCAAAGTAATTTAGATATATATATATATATACACATTATTTTTCATATTATTTGCCATTATTATTTATCACAGGATATTGAATATAATTCCTTGTGCTATACATTTAGGGCCTTGCTGTTTATCCATTCTACATATAATCATTACATCTGCTAATCCCAAACCCCAATATATCCCTACCCCATTCCCCTCCCCCTTGGCAAATGTGAGTCTGTCCTCTATGTCTGTGAGTCTGTTTCTGTTTGTAGATAATCTCATTCGTGTCATATTTTAGATTCCACTTACAAGTGATGTCACGTGGCATTTGACTCTGACTTCACCTGGTATGATGATCTCTAGGTCCATCCATGTTGCTGCGAATGACATTATTTTATTTTTATGGTTGAGTAGTATTTCATTGTAAATACTTACCACATCTTTATCCATTCATCTTTTGATGGACATTTTAGTTATTTCCATGTCTTGACTATTGTGCATGGTGCTGCTATGAACATAGGGGTGCATGTATCTATTTGATTTATAGTTTTGTCTTTCAGCTATATGCCCAGGAGTGGGATTGCTGGGTCAACTGGCAGCTCTATGTTTAGCTTTTTGAGGAAACTTCATACTGTTTTCCATAGTAACTGCACCCATTTACATTCCCACCAACAGTGGGGGAGGGTTCCCTGTTCTCCACACCCACTCCGGCATTTGTTATTTGCAGACTTTAATGATGGCCATTCTGACCAGCATGAGGTGGTACCTCACTGTAGTTTCAGTGTGCATTTCTCTAATAATTAGCAATGTGGAGCATCTCTTCATGTTAGTCAACTATATGTTTTCTTGGAGAAATGTCTACTTAGATCTTCTGCTCATTTTTTAATTGGGTTGTTTGGTTGTTGTCATTGCTACTGAGTTGTATGTGCTATTTGTATATTTTGGAAATTAAGCTGTTGTTGGTAGCACCATTTGCAAATATTCTCCCCTAATCTGTAGGTTGTCTTTTCATTTTGTTTATGGTTTCCTTTGCTGTACAAAAGATTTTAAGTTTGATTAGGTTTCATTTGTTTATTTTTGCTTTATGTCTATTGCCTTGGGAGACTTAAGAAAACATTGGTCCAATATATGTCAGAGAATGTTTTGTCCACACTATCTTCTAGGAGTTTTATGGTATCATGTCTTACATTTAAGTCTTTAAGCCCTTTTAAGTTTTTGTTTATGCTCTAATATGGGCTTCCCAGGTGGCACAGTGGTAAAGAATCTGCCTGACAATGCAGGAGATGCAGGGTCCATCCCTGGGTCAGGAAGATCCCTTGGAGGAGGAAATGGCAACCCACTCCAGTATTATTGCCTGGAAAATTCCATGGACAGAGGAGCCTAGTGGGCTACAATCCTTGGGTTTGCAAAGAGTCAGACATGACTGAGCACTCGTGCGTATATAGTTTAATGCATGCATAGTTTGACTTTAGTTAGATTAGAGTACAGTGGTTCTTCATCCAGTTTGGACACTAAAATCACCTGCAAAACTTTGTAAAAATATTTGCATATTTTCCTCTCCTCAGTGATCTGATTTAATTGATCAAGGGTGGAACCCAGATATTAATATTTTTAAGCCCCACTGGTAAGATTCTAATCACCAGAATTGAAAACCAATGGTTTCAAGAAATCTATCAACTTCTTCTAGAATTCAATTAGTCAGCACTAGGGTTGATAACGGAGAAGGCAATGGCACCCGACTCCAGTACTCTTGCCTGGAAAATCCCATGGACGGAGGAGCCTGGTGGGCTGCAGTCCATGGGGTCACTAAGAGTCGGACATGACTGAGTGAATTTACTTTCACTTTTCACTTTCATGCATTGGAGAAGGAAATGGCAACCCACTCCAGTGTTCTTGCCTGGGGAATCCCAGGGATGGGGGAGCCTGGTAGGGCTCTGGGGTCGCACAGAGTCAGACACGACTGAAGCAACTTAGCAGCAGCGGCAGCAGGGTCTTT
>NW_011495032.1:31810840-31846089 GCF_000754665.1 Bison bison bison
ATCCAGATACATAACATTTTGGATCAGGAAACAGGAGAAGAGCTGAGTTTTGCTGTACCTGTAGCTCAGAAGTGCCATGTGAAATGAATCCCCAAGAGGGTCTTGGGCAGGCTAGGCTGATCTTGGTTCCATCGATAGGAATGATTATGCTGAAAATAAAGAAATATTAAAGTATTTGTTCAGTGGTGACCGTTTACCTTTTTTTTTTTTTTAAAGAGAAAATCATGAGCTGTCAGAGTCTGATAGCATTTTAAATCAAGTTGCAAACATTTCTGCAAATCAGATTCCCTTCCTTTGGGGAGGAAGTGCTGCCCAAGGTCACGCTGCTGGGTTCTCTGCAAGCAGATTCCCAGATGTAGTTGGGGTGCTCTCTCTGCAGGGGTGGGTCAGGGTCTGGGGTTTGTGCTGCTGCCTCATGACTGAGTTGTGGACAGATTCCCACCTTGAACCAGAGAACAGATGGAACAAGGAGTAAAAACAGTGACACAGCAGTATGGAGAAGTGTTACAGTGAGATTGCTTCTCCCTGGTTATTTCCTAAGGAGCCCAGCACTGACAGGTCTCCTCACACCAATGCTCATTATTACAAATTGCAGGGCACACAGATTAAGCTATTTCTGAAAGCTTGGCCAGTTACACACAAACAAACCTTTCATTAGCAAGAAAACATCCATAGACTATTAAGTGCAGATACTGCATTTTCCGCATTTTAAAAGGACATGCTTTCTAAAATGAACAAATTTTTCTTCGAAATTGGTTCCTGTGCAGAAATGGTTTAGACTCTAGGAAAACATGAATCTCTTCATTCTAAGACTGGTGGTATAAAATATTTTTTAAAATATCTTATCATATACTTCAGATGGAAAATTAAATTGAAAAATAGTTTTCTAAGGGGCTGCTCAGCATTTCCACCTTAAAAAAATAAAGCTTCCTTCATTACATTGCAGCATAATATAAAGTAAAAATATAAACATCTTCATCATCACAATATAACAAACTGCATGATAATGAAGACTGAGAATTGAAAATATTTTAAATATTCCACATACCTATGTTTAATGAAAATAAATACACAATGACTCAGCAAATATGACTTCTAGTATCCGGAAGCTTTCCTACTCTTTCAGCCAAAGACATGTGATTGTTTATAAAACTAGAAATAAGCAAAAATAGGCTTTAAGATATTGAAATGTACCTGAAATACGAGGTACTTATTTCTTCCTGTCTTAAAGCTGTAGAAGAAAAAGATGTTTGTGTTCTTGAAACAGAGCTGTCAGACAATTGATAGGAATCAGAGGGTTGGCATGAATTAAAGTTAAAACAGAAATCTGATCTATTAAGGGACTGATCATTCATGTGTTGTGATTTCAAATAAGTGGATTCTAAAGCGATGTCAGCAGCTAGCATCCACCCCCACCCCCCACAAGCAGCAGCGAGTGATAATGTGTCATCTCACCCTGTGCTTCAGGGATGTGTTGACTAACAAGATACCAAGTGGCAAGGAAAAAACTAAATGAAAATGCTCTAGTCATTTTCTCCACATAATTGCAAGGTTTATATAATACCAGCTCTGATAATTACCAGAATTGTTTGTCCATCTTCCCCAGTGTCACTCCATGAAGAAACAGCATGGATTATAAAATCAAGACAAAATTAAAAAGGTTAAGCAACAGAAGAGTTCATTTA
Source organism: Bison bison bison (assembly GCF_000754665.1). Classification (NCBI taxonomy): domain Eukaryota; kingdom Metazoa; phylum Chordata; class Mammalia; order Artiodactyla; family Bovidae; genus Bison; species Bison bison. Next base: position 31,812,526 of record NW_011495032.1, read on the forward strand.
AAAGGCTAAAAGCCTATGGCATCACATCCAAAGAATAATACCAATGATAGAGTAGAACAGGCACTGTTCCAAGTGCTTTACTTATATTGTGGTTATTCTGAAAGATGGCTGCAAGATTTGACACTCTTCCCATTGAGAGGTGGAATCTGTGTTGCTACTTCTTGAATTTGGAGGAAACTTAATGACTTACTTATAACCTATGGACTGCAGCAGAAGTACTGCTACATGGTTTTTGAGGCTAGATCACAAAAGACTAGGCAGCTTCTACCTGGTTCTCTTGGGATGCTCTCTGGGTGAAGTGAGCTGTAAAAATCCAGCTACCCAGAGACTGACACTCAGGAGAGGCTGTGTGTGTTTGCTCCAACGGACAGCCTGGGCTGAACTCCCAGCTAACATCAACTGTTAGCCACGTAAACAAGCTGTCTTAGGCATATAGACCATTTAAGTTTTCAAATAACTACAGTCTCAACTCATGACTACCTGTAACTGCATGAGAGACTCTAAATGAGAAGTACCCCGCTGAGACTTCCTGAATTCCTGACTCATGGATCATGAGCCCAATAAAATGGTTGTTTCATGCCATGAAAATACAGACTAATCACTGGTTATACAACAGTTGGAACCGGAAACTATATTGATTCATTTAATTTAATCCTCACAACAGCTGTACAAAGTAGTTATGCTTGTTATTCTTGTTTTTCAGATGAAGATACTGACTCCCAGAGACGTTAAGTGGTATTTTCAATATTACATGGCTTGTGAGCTGCAATGCTGGTATTTGAATCCAGGAAGGACCCAGGTTTCAGGGTCCTTGCTTTTAAGAATGAATAGTGGTTATCATTTCTTAACTTAAGTGCCATATTGAATCCTCTTGGCCTCACCTGTTTCTAGAGCCAGTGACCACTAGTTCAAGCTCTAATCACTTCTGCAGAGACCAATACTATTTGGACTCTTGCCAACTCTACCTTGACTGGTGCCCCTGCCATATACACTACTAGTAACCCAGAAATCCTTTTGGATGCTGAAGCATTAGATGCTGCAGGAGCCTGTGTCCACACATACATGTCCAGGGAGTGTGTGAAAGTATCACTGAGTACAAGTTTGTGTGCTCAATGCACAGTAAGCCCAAACACACTGAAATACCAAAATTTGGAGCAGAGGAAGGTTTATTTCAGTGCCGTGCAAGAAGATGAGAAGCACCTGCCCCTTCCCAAAACCCTCAGCTCTAAGAATTTTCAGCAGAGCATTTTTAAAGAAGTAGAGAACAAACTTATGGATACCAAGGGGGAAAGGAGGGGATGGGATGGATTGAGATTGACATATATATCTTATTGATACTATGTATAAAATAGGTAACTAATGAGAACAGACTGTATTTACAGGGAGCTCTACTCAATGTTCTGTGGTGACCTAAATGGGAAGGAAATCCAAAAAGGAGGGGACATATGTACATGTATAACTGATCCACTTTGCTGTACAATAGAAACTAACACAACATTGTAAAGCAACCAAACGCGAATAATTTTTTTTAAACAAGGAGAGGGAGGGACATAGTTGGTTGTTAGAAATTTCTTGATGTAGGAATCCTTTTTTCTTGCAGCTGTCCACATAGGTCAGGTCATAACCTTCCTATAAACCTCCAACAAGACAATTGTTATTCTCTGTTCTGCACCTTTTTATCCTATATGAATGGAAAAGTGTTATAGTTTTAACGGTCAGAGGCTTGAGAATGGGCCGTCCTGTGTATTTCCAGCTATAGGCGACATTCTTAACTCAAAGCAAAAGCAACAGAAAATGAAGATTAAAGTAAAAGAAACAGATCTCATATGGAGTCAGATTTGTTCTTCCCTATTTCAAAGGAACTAATACTCCATAGAGCAAACCAAACCTCCAGATACACTTTTCTCGCTTCCTTCTGTAGATACACTCTCTTGACAAGCAGTTATTCTGAGAAGTAGGTTCTCAGAGAACAGTTTCCAGATCAAGCAGTCAATTGCTCCTGTTACAAGGTAGTACTCAGCTTGGTAATGCACCATCCTGTTAGCTTTCCTCCTTCCCTAGCTTGTCTATTTTTAGTTCACTTCTACTCCCTTGAATTGCACACCCTAGTAAAAGGCAACATGTAAACCATTATTTCAAGACCTGTTTTCGGTGAAACTCAGGTCAAGATAATAAAAAAATAATAATGATGTCAAACATATTCACTATGTTATTATCAGTCAGTTCAGTTCAGTCGCTCAGTCGTGTCCGACTCTTTGCGACCCCATGAATTGCAGCACGCCAGGCCTCCCTGTCCATCACCAACTCCCAGAAACTTCACTCAAACTCATGTCCATCAAGTCGGTGATGCCATCCAGCCATCTCATCCTCTGTCATCCCCTTCTCCTCCTGTCCCCAATCCCTCCCAGCATCAGAGTCTTTTCCAATGCGTCATCTCTTCGCATGAGGTGGCCAAAGTACTGGAGCTTCAGCTTTAGCATCATTCCCTCCAAAGAACACCCAGGGCTGATCTCCTTCAGAATGGACTGGTTGGATCTCCTTGCCTACCTATAAATAAAATATATAGCATTATTTTGTGATGTTATTATTACTGTAATTCTGCACGTTTTTTGTTCGTTCAGAACTGTATTTTGGAAAATTCCCCATGTTGATACACGGAACTCTAATTTATACATGTTAAATGCTATATATAGTACTATTCCATCATGTGACTATGTCATAGCTAATTTATCCTCCTATACATGGATATGCATAGGATGCTGAGAATTCACTACCAAAATATTGTTGTAATGAGTAATTATTGTTCTTATCTTTTGGTTCATATATGTGATAAACCCTCCAAAGTTTACTTCAGGAATTTTGTGCATATATTTTAATTTTCCTAGATATTGCCACATTAGTCTCTAAAATTATTTTATAAATTAAGTCCTTGCTGGCAGTTCTATTCTTGGCAAAACATAGTATTACAAGACTTTTTAGAAGACTTTATTTTTAGAGCAGTTTTAGACTTACAACAAAGTTGAGAGATTTCTCATTTTTCCACTGCCCCCAAACCTACATAGCTTTTCTTATTATCCATATCCCCCATACCCTACTAGAGTGGGATATCTGTTAAATTAATGAACCGACACTGACACATTATAATCACCCCAAATCCATAGTTTACCTTACAGTTCACTCTTGATGTCACACATTCTATGGTTCTGGATAAATATATAATGACATGTATTCGTCATCATAATAGCGTATGGAGTATTTCCACTGTCCGAACAATCCTCTTCGTTCTGCCCATCTGTCTCCCCTCCCTCACCAACCTCTACAGCAGCTGATATTTTCACTGTCTCCATAGAGAATGACAAATAGCTGAGGTCATACAGTGTATCACCTTTCACATTGGCTTCTTTCCGTTAGTAATATGTGTTTAAGCTCCTCTATGTCTTTCCATAGCTTGATAGCTCATTTTTAAAAGAATAACAAAATATCATTTAAAAATGACTCTCCCTACCTAGGAACATGGTACTTTTGCCAGTCTCTATGCCTCTGAACAATTTATGGTATCTTTTCTACAATGGCATCTATTTTTGTTAGATTTATCCCTGAATATCTTAGAGAGTCTCTTGCTATCCTGTAGATGAAACTGACAAACCTTAAAAAGTAGATATAATATTCAGAGAATGGTAACTTTTATGAAGCAGAAAACAGGGGAAAATAATAGCTTTCTGGAACAGGATAGGGAAGACAATTTCAGGCAGGTTAATCAATAGTCTTAAATGATGAGGTTATACTTGGACTGAGACCTAAATGGTGAAAAGGTGCCAGCCTTGTAAAGATATAGAAGACAGACCAGTGGTATAAGATTCTTGAAGGGCTAGTATACATAGGGCAAAGTGGAGCGGTTAAGAGTTGTGAGTAATGAGGTCAGTCATGGAGAACCTTGCAATCCAGAGTAAGGAACTCAGAAAAGTATGAACTTGGGCTTTGGAGCTTTGTTCTGCTCACTGAAGGACCACTGGGATTGTTCTCCTCAGAGACAGCAGCTATTTGGGCTAACGGTGCCCAAGACACCTGGGCTATATCCATTCCTGCATAATTAGTGTGAGCTTAAAGTAAGTGTGGTCTCTCCCCTCAAATTCCAAAACTGCAGCATCAGTGTATTCATTGTACACTTTGACTGATAGACACATGACAACAGCAATCATGCCTCGTCTTAAAATTCTGGTGAGTTGCTGCAGAGTAACAGCAGGCTCTTGCCAAAACTGTTTTTATTAATTACTATGAGTGCTTATATTACTACTAACTCTCAGATACTTACACAGCATTCTGGATTCTGCTTACTAAAGCAATATTTTCCAAAATCCAGACTGTTCTCTGCTCTGTTTATTTGAAAAGAATGTTTATTTATACACTCATCTGACAACTTGGCACTTGGCCGCTATTAAAATTCACCCTTCCATTTAAAAGAGAGGATAACCTTCAAGGCTGACATACATTTGGTTACATCTGTCTGGATCTTTTTGCAGTTTCCTCGCACATGTTTCCTAAAGCCCTGTAACCAGATTCTTCTTCTGATCTAAAGCTACTCTATCACTGGGTACCATCTTTGGGAAAGCTCCATGTTCAATTCAGTGTCTTACACAGTGAGATGATAATATAAGAAGTGATTATCATGGAGTAGTTTGTTAATTTCAGTGGTATGATTAATCAAATTAACTTAATTCTTTGGCTTCTTCCTCTGAATTAAGGAAATGTATTAAAGAAAGCAAGGTAGAGAAAACCATGCAGGGAGGGCAGATCTCTTACCCAAAGGCAAGAAATGTTTGGAGGTTTTCAGTGAGGCATGAGAAGTAAACCATCATAATTCTCCACTTAATATTAATTAATTCTCTCCAATCTTAATTCTCCACTAAAATGTTATTTTGAAAACAGATCTTTACAGTGCTTATTATAGATTTTTTTTCCACCTCCATATGACTCATTACCTTAAGGGGATTTGGGAATGGAAAGGACCATTAGCTCTTCTTCTTCTAAGAACAATTAGCAGAGTTCTTTCACATGTCCTTAAGCAGCTCTCACTTGCATAATTCATAGCACTTCTTCCAAACCCTCACAACTTCACAATACTCAAGATTGTAATAGAAAGTTACAGTATAACTTTGAAGCCAGACTTCACAGTTTCTTTTAGCACTTTTACTGTGTAACCTCAGGCAGGTTATGTAACCTTTCTGTATCTCATTTTTCTCTTCTTAGTTTTTTGGATCAATTAACTGATATACTTAAAACAAACCTGGACATATAACAAGTACTCAATGACATACAACAAGTCTGCTATTAATATTTTTCTGACAGATATCCAGCTTTTTCTATTTAATATCATTCAAAGGACCTAATTGATTACTTCACAGCTTTATATAGGCCATCAAGACTGAGATCTCTCAAGTCTCATTCTTCCTCATTTCCTTCTAAGTTAGCCTCTACCATTCTTCCTTTTAATCTCCTTTCTTAGGAATTACTCTTCCACAAAAGAAGGATGATTCCAGCTGTGCTTCAGAACTTTGTTAACTATTCTTTTTCAAATATATCCAGCATTTTCTTCTAAAATGACCCTTTAATTTTGGCCCATAAGCATTTCCAAATCTCTTATTTTAAAAATTTCCATGGTACAGACACTTTGAATGACAATTTGACAGTTTCCTACAAAGATAACCAGTCTTAAAATATAGTCCAACAATTACACTCCAGGGAATTTTACCAAATGAGTTGAAAACTTATATCTTTCAAAAACCTGCACACACAATGTATATGACATCTGTATGCATAATTGCCAAGGATGGGAAGCAGCCAAGGTGTTCCTTCAGTAGATGAATGGATGGGGAATTCCCTGATGGTCTAATGCTTAGGACTCCACACTTTTACTGCCAAGGGCCAGGTTCGATCCCTGGTTGGGGAATTAAGATCCTACAAGCTGTTCTGTGTGGCCAAAAAAAAAAAAAAGGATAAACAAACAGTGATACAAATGGAATGTTACTTAGCCATGAAAAGAGATGAACTATCAAGTTACAAAAAGACAAGGAGGAAACTTAAATACTAAGTGAAAGAAGCCAATCTGAAAAAACGACACACTATATTATTCCAACTATAAGACATTCTAGGAAAGGTAAAACTACAGAGCCAATGAAAAGATTAGTTGTTGCCAGAGGTTGGGGAGGCATGGGAAAGAATGAGTAGGTAGAGCAGAGAGAATTTTTGAAGCATGAAACTACTCTGTATATCATAATGATGGGTAGATGACATTATTTAGAAAAACCTATACAACTCTACAGCACAAAGAGTGAATTTTAATGTAAACTATCAGTTCAGTTAATAATAACCTATCAAATTGGCTTATCAATAAAACAAGTGTACCACATCAATGCAAGAGAAACTGTGGGCTGGAAAAGCCAGAATAGATGAGAACCCTGTACACCTTCTGTGCAAATTGTTCTTTAAACCAAAACTTCTCTAAGAAATAAAGCCTATCAATAATTTTTTTTTAATTTTAAGGGTATATAAATTGTTTCACTGCAGCACCTAAGATAGTATGTTTTTTAATGAAAAACTTGAAGAAGATGTTTACCAGGAGGCAGGAATCTTGGGGCCCATCTTAGAATTTTGCCTACCCTACCCTATGCTGTCACCTCTCAGAAACATCTTTTGTGACAAAAAACTAAAATCGATGTCCCCTATACTTCCAAATTGGGATCTTTTTTTTTTCTCTTTCTGTGTGTTCACCTGCATTACTTTACCTATTGATACTTCCGTAGTTTCAACTACCTTTTCTATCATGTCAATCCATTTATCCTACCCTGTTAACTTTTCTGAGTGCTGTATCCATAGTTCTAGCTGTCTCTTCATGATATCCATTGGAATTTCCAATAGATACTCAAGGAAAATTCATTAATGCTCCCACACACACTCCTAAAATAACATGATTCTCCTTGCCAACTTTTTCTCTCTTTGAATGAGATCATCATTACTCAGTTGCTCAAAACAGAAAATTTAGAGCTTCAATTGATATTTATTGAAGGCTTAGTATAGTTCAGGGACTGTCTTAAATTCTTTACAAGTGTTAACATTAATTTCACAACATCTCTATGGAGAAAGTACTATTAATTGAAAACCTTAGTGAAGAACCTTTCCCAGGGCATTATAACTAAACTAGGTAGGGTTAGAGTCAAAATTTTTTTGGCTGAACCCCTAAGCTTTTAACTACTGTGATATTTTTCTTTCCTTATTCCCACTTTGTTATCAAGTCTTATCTATTCTGCTTCTGCAAGTCCACCATCTCCTTATCTCTAGCTCTAATGTCTCGTACTTAGTTCAGGATCTCATAGGATATTTTCCTAATATTCAGACTTAGATGCCCACATGCAATATTGCCTATTTCAAATAAGCTCTCCATTCTAGTCATATCAGTCATTTTTAAATGGATATGAAGTCTTTACTGCCCTATTAAAGTCTTCCTATCCTAACCAAATGTTATAGCTGCTGTGCATAATCTTTCTCCATCTGATTCCTGCCTATATTTTATGTCTTGTCCCTTTGTTTATAATTGAATTTGTATCATGTCTCCAATTGTACACTTTTCTTTCCCTGTCTTCCCTTCAATACAGTGAGTTTCTTATGACCAGGAATCTATATAGATTAGTGCTTGGCATATGAAACAGACTCAGTAAATATAAATAAACTATTTAGAATCTATTTTTCTTTATTTCAAGATTCATACTAAAGATGATTTCAGGAGGAGCAAAGCTGGAGTTAACCTGTACTCAGAGCTTTAATCCTGCCCTGGCAGCTTTGAGATCCTAGTCAGACAGGCCATGTGATAATAACATAGAAGCCAGAGACATTTAGCAACATGAGAAATTGAGAAACAATTCAAGAAAACTCAATGAAGATCCCAACACTGAGACTAACATATTTCCTAGTATTCAAATCTAAATTTGGCCCACTGAGACATATTACCTCTCTTAGAATAGAAAACTTTGACAGCATAAGTAACATTGTGAGTGATGGCAGCTACAAGCAAATCAGAAGAAATATTGAAAATTTAGCCTCAAGGATTGTGTATAAAGAAGAGTTTTGAAAAGACATAACACACATTTGTTATTCCCCCCATGCTGTTCACATAGCAGACAGCACTAATCAATAAGAGCAGTTTTGTCTTAAAGTACCTGCTTTAACTTCACAGTCTTTCGCAACAGAAAGGCCTTACCAATTGATCTGAGTTGACACAAGAAAGAAAACCCATTTAGCATCTAGCCTATAAAATAAACCTGGAGGAGAGCATGGCAACCCTTCCAGTATTCTTGCATGGAAAATCCCCATGGACAGAGGAGCCTGGTGGGCTACAGTCCATGGGGTGCAAAGAGTCGGACATGACTGAGTGACTAAGCACAGCACTATAAAAAAAAAAGTTCTGTGTCAAGAATCATGAAGATTCCTTCTCCTTTGGGATCTACCATTAACCAGCTAGGAAGTCACTTTATAACTCTAGGCCTCATCACCCTTATCAGTAAAATTTGGAAGTAGAGGTAGTTAATCTCTAAGTTTCCTTTGTTTGTCCTAGCTCCAAATGGCTCAGTGGTAAAGAATCCACCTGCTAATACAGGAGATGCAGGAGACTCAAGTTTGATCCCTGGGTCAGTAAGATTCCCTGGAGGAGGAAATGGCAACCCACTCCAATATTCTTGCCTGGAAAATTCCATGGGACAGAGGAGCCTGGCGGGCTACAGTCTATGGAGTTGCACAGAGTCAGACACAACTGAACACACACGCACTTGACTTAAGCAATGGAAAGTATTTGTGAATTATTGAAAAAAGCATATTATAATTCTAAGAAATGAAATTACTCATTGATGTTATAAAACATCATTGTTATCTTTTTCCTCCTGACAGAGCTGCTGATACTAATTATAAAATTATTTGTCCAATGGTGGTAAAAAAAAAAAAGTTCAATAAATTAAATGAAGACATTATTTCTCTAACTTTTCTCTGAAAATACCAATAAATACAGTATAGTTCTCTCTATATGAAGTAGACACACATGTGGTTAACAGAAACTATTTCTATCTGTTGAGATTAGGCTCTGGGGTTTCTGATTCTCCATTTCATGGGTCACACCAATATCTTTGTTCAAAATGATGTGCGGCTCTGTTCACTTGCAAATATTTGAATCCATAGCAATGAATTTTTCACTCAAACTGCTTCACTTGACCCCATCCCTACTTGTTTTACTACCAGATAAAACATCTAACAATCCACTTATAAACTGTTGTATATGACAACTTAAGTAAAATGGCAGTTATCAATGAGATAGAGACACCCAAGTTCACTAAGGGACTATAAACAATAAACCACATTTTCTAACAGCATGATTCAAATGTTCCTTCTCTAGTTGTAATAATTGATACCCATAACTTGCTGGTTTGGCAATATTTCTGTTTTGGCAAAACAAGCATGGTTACTTTCTTGTGGTTACCATTTTACAATAAATTCTCCCATCAGAGAACTTTTAAGCTTTCTCTGCCTTGCCAAGCTTGCTTCCTTTCTGGTTTACACTTCTAATAATTTTCATGTGCTCCTTCTGCTAAACCCCAAGGGTGGACTCCTGACCTCCTTGCTAGAGGTGCGAATGATGCCAGGCTTAGTGACTGCTCTGCGGTTTCCAAAGCTCCTCCTCCCTAGACCTTGACAGTTCTTCAGATGCCAAGGTTGGGAAGCAGGACAGGGGACACTCCTAGGGTGCAGTTCCGAAGGGAGGAAGCCTAAATCTGGGGGCTAAAGAGGCTACGTAGGGGACCTGCGTGCGATGCGGAGTTTGGACCCTTTCGGCCATCCCAAGTCTGCTCAACCTGACCCCTGCGCTGGTCTCCCGCCCGTGCGTCCGGCGCGGGCCGCTGTCCACAGTGGGAGGTGCTGAAAGCAAGGAGCGGGCGCGGGGGCGGCGAGGCGGACTGCTCCTCCGAGCGCCCCCCTCCTCGCTCCGCGGCTCCTCCAGCCCTCCCCTCCTCCTGCAGCCATGTTCCACGCTCGAGGAGGGGCGGGGGAAGGGGAGAGGGACGGGGGATCAGGGCGGAGAGAGTCTGCTCTGCCTAGGGGAAGGAGGGGATGAGAGTTGGGGAGAGCAGAGGGAGGAAGAGGCGGGGGCAGCGGCTAGCGAGGAGCCAGCGCTGAGTCCTGCAGTAGGACTCCCAGGAGCCACCATCATGGTGAAGAGGAAGAGCTCCGAGGGCCAGGAGCAAGACAGCGGCCGTGGTATCCCCTTGCCCATCCAGACCTTCCTGTGGCGGCAAACCAGGTGAGGGGCGCAGAGGGCGCACCGCGGGCGCCCAGGGCTGGGGGCGCTCCTGGGGCCGCCTGGGTTGTGATCGCTGCTGCTGAGGCCGCGCCACAGCTTGCAGCTCCCTCTCTGAGGCTGGAAAGCAAGCTCTCCAAACCCGCTTAAAAACACGCATTTAAAAAAATATTTCAGTGAAGTTTGACGACAAGCAGATTGGCAATATACGTTATTTAGGGGGTGAGAGGGCAGAGAGCCTAGGAGGAGGGGGCGGGGAATTAGGGGAGATAATTATGACTGGTTGTGCTCCTGTGTCCAATTTACCCTCCGTCTCCTGCTGTAATTCCAGCCCGTTGACCTGTTGTTTTTCCAGCTCCTGTTTGTCGAATATCTGCTATGCCCACTTGTTAACCATTTTTGCTCGGATCCAGCCAGTGTAATCTTCCTGGTTAAAGCCTCTGAGAAGACTCATTTTTTATAAGAATTTGCTTTTTCCAGAAAAAAAACAAAACAAAACAAAAAACAACCCTGAAGCCTATTCCAATAAACGGGAAACAAGGTTTCCATTATTATTATTGTTAGAGATTTATCAGATAAGAAATTAGATTCTGAAAATCATAACCCACAAGCTGGGTTCATTTTTCAGTTTTGAGTAAGACTGTACACATGAGTAATGCAATACTTCTGACCACTGGCAATTTAGAATCCAATTAGATAAAAAGTCTTCAGAAAAAGAGTTGATACAGAAAATGTATAAATTCACACCTTTTTCATATATGTAATTGCACATAAAAAAGCAAATGTCAGCTGTTTAACACCTGCTCATTAACAAGGCATAGGGAGGCATGAAATTTGACTTTTGCATGTCTTATCCATTGAAAATGTCATAAGGATGCTCTAATAATAATCTTGCATGTGTTTATAACAATTATCTCTCTTAATTTTTCAGTGCATTTTTGAGGCCTAAACTGGGAAAGCAGTATGAAGCCTCTTGTGTGGTATGTGATATTCATCATTTAATGAGTATTTCCATATATCATGTGGTAATTTGAAAGAATGATGTTAAATGTACTGACTATACATGTTAATTCACTCAGCGAACATTACTGAGTACCTACTATGTGCCAGACACAGTTCTAGATGATGAGATGGAGCAATAATCAAAACAAATAAAGGGTTTGTATTCTACTGGGAGGGGGATGGGACCCTCATAAATAAATAAAATAGATAGCCAGCCAAATGGTGATAAATACTATGGAGAAAATTTAAGCAAAAAAGGAAATTATAGAGCACTAGGGTGAAGTTTTCATGTTAGAAACAGTGGATAGATAAGGTTTGCCTCCTTATGTGACCCTTGGACAAAGATTTGAAGGAAGGTACTGAGGAATAGCTGAGAGAAGAGCAGAGGGAAAGTGAGTCTGAAGGCCCTAAGTGGGGAGGAGTAGAGCAGAAGAGAGAGTGGGGAAATAACAGAGAATCAGGAGACAGAGGGCAAGTATAACAGTCAAATCCTTAATCAACAAAATTGAGAAATGTTATCAAATCAACAAGACATTATTTTATGTAGTGGAAGCTCATAAAATGCAAGCCTATGAACTACTCAATGTAATATGCAATATTGAACTTTTATGTCTTCCATTTTTTCTGCAACTCCAAAGTGGATGATATGAAATAATTATAATAATGCTATTAATATTTATGCAAAATAGAGTGCACTTGTCCTGAGATTCTAAGGGAATCTCATGACTTAAAAACTGTCTTTTTACAAACTGAAGACAAGATGGAAAACTGTGAAGCAAAATTAAAATGGGTTTTTTACAGACTTTATTAAAAATTGGAGCTCACATAAAGGTCATTACATTGTATATGAAAGTGAAAGTCACTCAGTCATGTCTGACTCTTTGCAACTCCATGTACTGTAGCCTGCCAGGTTCCTCTGTCCATGGAATCCTACAGGGAAGAATAATGGAATGGGTAGCCTATCCTTGGGAGAAGGCAATGGCACCCCGCTCCAGTACTGTTGCCCAGAAAATCCCATGGATGGGGGAGCCTGGTCAGCTACAGTCCATGGGGTCGCTAAGAGTCAGACATGACTGAGTGACTTCACTTTCACTTTCCACTTTCATGCATCGGAGAAGGAAATGGCAACCCACTCCAGTGTTCTTGCCTGGAGAATCCCATGGACGGAGAAGCCTGGTAGGCTGCAGTCCATAGGGTCACACAGAGTCGTACACAACTGAAGCGACTTAGCAGCAGCAGCAGCAGCAGCAGCAGCCTATCCTTTCTCCGGGAACTGAACCGAGGTCTCCTGCATTCCAGGCAGATTCTTTACCATCTGGGCTACGAGGGAAGCCCCACATTGTATATATTATAGCCTAAAAGTAGAAACCTACTCATTTGGATATTGCCATGATATTTGCAAATGACCAGACAGAGAACAGATGACCTTCTAGTAAGGAGCTCTGAAATGTGTTAGGGCCACAAACTATTACAGAAGCCAACTGGAAAATTAAACACCCCACTTACACGCACATATATGCACAAAACACACTCAAATAGGAATTTATTTTGTTGCATTTCCTGCTCTTCAAATTGTCACATGTATTTTTTATATCTAACTTTTTAATGGAATTTATTCTACTAAGCTCAGGTTAAAGTAATTTGACACTTGAAATCTCTGAGTCTTTCTCAAACCAAGCTTACAGTTATACTAGCTTAAAATAACCCTGGCTTTTCTCTCTTCTTGGCAAAGATATGTCTGACATTTTAATGTAGTCACATAATATCAAGTAACTGAGTCACATTCATAGCTGCAGATAGATAGTGATATAAGTATAGAAAACAATTTCCCTGGTTTAAAATGACAAAAAGTTATATTAGTAACATTTAAGAAGAAAATGACAGTAAGTATTTAAGGCTTCTTGAGGTTATAAGGTATATAACTTATCCTCTAAAAGTGCATTCATCCAGACTGTGTAAATTCTTTATAATCTTTCAATGTCTAACATATACACCCTTTACTTAATGAATAGTTAGGAACCAAGGGCTGAGGAGTTTTAAAGTGTTTGGATCTGCCTTTATCTAGTTTCTTTAAGAAAACCCCAGAGACTACATCTCTGATCGAACTCCTTACCAAACCCTAGCATGCCTTTCATTATGAAAGTGAATTTATTTTTTTTCTTGAGTCAAATGTAAATAGCTTTCTTTGGAGAATCTCTGTATTAAGTCATATTTTTCTTATATATCCTAATAATTCCAATAATTATTGCTAGGCATTGCTAGGCACATGGAATAATTCAGGGACCCCAAAATCAGATCTCTTCTAAGAGGTCTATCTTATTTAACATTTGTTGCACATTCACAAAAATTCTGTCCCTCCAGATACTTTTAAAAAAGATATCTCACCTTGGTCTGCAGCAGGGATAGCTCCTTTAGATGATCCAACAGCATTTTATAAAATACTACTTCTAAATACTTCATATACTTAAATGTTTTCTATTCTTTTTGATGGGAGCTTATTTTGGTGGAAATAAAAATCATTTAATAATTCAAGCAGTATACTTTGGATCAAAAACTTAAAAATGGGTGTTCTCAGTCATGTCCAATTCTTTGCAACCCCATGGAGCCCGCCAGTCTCCTCTGTCCATGGGATTTTTCCAGGCAAGAATATAGAAGTGGGTTTTCATTTTCTTCTCCAGGGGATATTATCGATCCAGGGATCAAACCTCTATCTCTTGACTCCTGCATTGGCAGGCGAGTTCTTTACCACTAGCGCTACTTGGGGCCAGGTGGCGCTAGTGGTAAAAGAGTCTGCTTACCAGTGCAGGAGCTATAAGAGAAGCAGCTTCCATCCCTGGATTGGGAAGATTCCCTGGAGTAGGAAGTAGCAACCCACTCCTGTATTCTTGCCTGGAGAATCCCATGGACTGAGGAGCCTGGTGGGCTATAGTCCATAGGATCGAAAAAAGTTGGACATTACTGAAGCGACTTAGCATGCAGGCCAACTGGGAAGCCTGTTTGAAAATGGGTAGATAATAGGAAATTATCGTTGATTCATTTCATGTCAACATGTACAATGAAATGCAATGTGAGTGTTCTGTGAAGAATTTCGACTAGTGGTGTGCAACTTTTTAGGATATACAATACCTTGTCTATTTTTCCACCCATCAGAATATTTAATTTCTTATTTTAATTTTTTTTTTTTTGGTGTCTATAGTCCTTTGAACGAGTGTTAGTAGAAAACAAGCTGCATGGCCTCTCTCCAGCCCTCTCTGAAGCCATCCAGAGCATTTCCAGATGGGAACTGGTACAAGCTGCTTTGCCTCATGTCCTCCACTGCACTGCGACCCTGCTGTCAAACAGAAACAAGCTAGGTTGGTGCACCTGCATTTCTTCTTCATAACACACCACTGTCCTCATTCATGGTAACACTCATAATAACACCCACAATAGCAACCTGTATTAGTACTTTCCCAGGCACTTGGCACACATTCTCAATTAATTCTCACAAAATCTCCCTTCGTTTCATATTACTGTTATCTCCATTTTGCCAATGAAGGAACTAGCTCTCCTTTTTAAACTTTTTCACTTTACAAGTAAACTGTGAATATGTCTTCCTTTTGAACATTAGAATGTTGTAGAGAAACTAAGAACTCTCACCTATTCAAGATGAGTTCTAAGCAGAGTTGTCCTTTAGTCCTCCCAGTGTCTAAAGCAACCACCTTCCTGCATTTGGCATGCCCCCCTCCAGCTCTTTTCCCAGCTTTGTAGTACTGTGTGTATGTGTGCATGCCTGCACATATGTGTTATTTTTCTTGCTTATATTATTTTGCAGATTGCTTTTCCCACATAGCATTATGTCCTAGCCATCTAGCCCAAGCTCTTCTTCATCCGGTTCCTTCCCCTTATGTGGATCTTTACTCAAGTGTTACCTTTATAGAGGGGCCTTTCCTAATCACACCAGGTCTTCCCAGGTGGCTCAGTGGATAAAGACTCTACCTGCAATGCAGGAGACTCAGAAGACATGGGTTTGATCCCTAGATTGGGAGTAATGAGCACACATGCATGCAAAATGGAGTAGCTATCTTCAGAACCAATATTCTTAACCATTGTGCTCTTTATTTGGAAATATATGTGGGTATCTGGCTGAAGAGATGTGATGTATGCAGTTTCTTTCCCTGTGGCAACATATTGTTCTGCAAAGATTGCAGCCAGTTAGAAAGTCCCAAAACAAGAATGGACCGTTCTAACAATGGCTGTAAGTGGTGCAGAGAAATGCTAATGTCTCCCAGGAAATCAAGCCACAGAACCTTAACACAAGGATGTTCTTCCCAGATGCAAGGCTGACATCATTGTCCTGGTCACAGAGTCTGCCTTAACCTGACTGTGTGGTTGTGCAATGCAGGACACCAGGATAAACTGGGTGTTGCTGAGACAAAGCTCCTCCATACCCTGCACTGGATGCTCCTGGAGGCCCCACAGGACTGCAACAGCGAGCGTTTTGGGGGCACAGACCGAGGTTCCAGCTGGGCTGGCAGCAGCAGTGCTTTCGTCCACCAGGTTGAAAACCAGGGTTCTCCAGGGCAACCTTGCCAAAGCACCGCCCATGATGAGGAAGAAAATAACCGAAGGAAGATTTTCCAGAACTCCATGGCTACTGTGGAGCTCTTTGTGTTTCTGTTTGCTCCTCTGGTACACAGGATCAAGGTAAGCAGAAAGCTGATTAGGCTGAAGAGGGACTAGAGGTCAGGTGAGGGTGGGCTTCAGATGATATTTCCGTATTTGTGCGCCCATGTCTTTGTATGAGCTTATAGGAAGAGAGCTTTGTTTCTATATTAAGATATTAAACATTATCTCAAAACCATGATTCTCCTACTTAAAAATCCTTGATAGTTCTCCATCTGCCCCATGATAATGCCCAGCGTATTAAATATGACATATAAGGTCAACCATGATCTGGAGCTGAAGTCCCCTCCGTTGACCACTGCCAATCCCTACTGCCCACCCCATGATAGTTCTGGGAGCCACGTGAACCATTCCCCGAATATGCACTTGCTGTTAGCTCTGTCCTCCTTTTGCTCCATGGCTCTTCAAACTTCAGTGTCATCATTTCCATGAAGCTTTTCCTCTGACCTTCCCCATGGAGACCTAGTCACTATCTCTTTTGTATTTCCAGAACATAATGCAGGGTCTCGAGCAGAAGCTTTTACTTTTTATGTGCTGCAGTCTCTTTGACAGTTTGGTGTACCATGTATGAATTCCTTTTCAAAATATTTTTCAATGCGTAAAATAGAAAACGTATTTCATGGAAACCAATTGTATTAAAATACAGTTATATACAGGTACCCCTTGGATCTGAAAGAGACAATATTATCTTAAGTCACTCTGCTACCACTTTCTAGCTGTGTGATCTAGGTGATCCTACTTAACCTCTTGGATCCTCCATTGCATAAAATTTTGGATATTTAAACACAGGGTGAATATACGTGAAGACACAGTACATGAAAGTACATGGGAAGAAAATCAAGTAGATGGAAAGAAATCAAGAACTATTTGTTACTTCTGAGAATGAATAAATTGCAACATTCCATCTAAGCGCTCTGATAAAAGATAGAAGGAATCAATATGCTCAAATATTCTATAACAGAATATTAGGATCCTAATGAATGTTTCATTTTTGCAATATATTATATATATGTGATGAAGGAGGAAATGGCAACCCACTCTAGTATTCTTGCCTGGAGAATCCCCATGGAAAGAGGATCCTGGTAGGCTACAGTCCATGGGATCGCAAAGAGTCGAACATGACTAAGCAACTAAGCACATATATATATGAAGGTGGTTGTAAGACCATTAAGAGCCATTATGAGGGCGGATGGACTAGAGAGTCTTTTCATCCATTTTATATTCAGGTAAAATTCACTTTTGATTGATTCTGTCCCGTTTCTGGTAGGACTAGAACTGAAATTACCTGTGGACTCCTAAAGTGCTTCACATCCACTG
Organism: Bison bison bison; assembly: GCF_000754665.1. Classification (NCBI taxonomy): domain Eukaryota; kingdom Metazoa; phylum Chordata; class Mammalia; order Artiodactyla; family Bovidae; genus Bison; species Bison bison. The sequence goes on from NW_011495032.1 coordinate 31,829,843, forward strand.
GCCACGTTGTCTATCAAAATTATCAAAAAAAAAAGTTAAATGTGATTTAATTAAATTTCTGCTTTAAAAACATTACACTTTCTATTTTTAAAAGTCTTTGATAAAGGTTACGCTTAATGGAAACATTAACTGAGAGTGTCCCCCTGGCCAATGAGACCTGCAGGACATGAATTCTGCTTGGCTTCATCTCCCTCAATCTCACTGGCCTCTCTCTTGTTCCCAAACTTGCAGGCTCACCAAAGGCTCACCTTCAAACCCAAGAAGATTGTTTTCGGTTTCAGATCTTGGTGCTGGTTTTTTCCTTCTATTTGAATCATTTACTCCCACCTTCCACCCCAGATTTTCACGTGGTCGTGTTCTTCTCAGCGGTTTACTCACCACATAGTTGTTACCAACCCAGAAGTACTTCCCTGGCTACTTTAGTGCCACTAGTATATGGTCTACTTTTTTCATTGTTTCCTTCTTTGCACTTATCAGTTCCTGAATTTATTTTTTATGTTTCTTTACATGCTTGTTACCCATCACCCCCACCAAACCCAAGGTTCTTGAACAAAGGGACACTGCCTGGCCAGGTCACAGTGGTATCTGATGTGTCTAGAAGAGTGTCTGCATATATGAGACAGTCAATAAATATTTAATGATTGTCACCGAATAAACCCAAGTTACTATCAGAAGCTGATTCAAGTGCTAAAAGTAGCAAATATATGTAGGCACATAGTCCCTTAAATGGAAAGGGCAAGAAAGAAAACTCCTTAAAAAAAATAGCCCATAACATATCTATTTGTAAAGAAATATTATCTAGATTAAAAAATGTTTAAGTGTCCAGAATGACTGTAATTTTATTTGGAAACATGCAGAGTGTAAGGTTTGGAAACAGTCCTGAGTTAGAATCCAGTGCTTGCTGCTTTGTATTCTATGTAGAAAGGACATTGAACGATTTAACTTCATTAAGCCTCAGTTTTCTCAAGTATAAATTGAACATGAGAATAATTTTACGGAGTATTGTGAGGATTAAACAAATTAAAGTGCTCACCTGATGCACAAAAAGGCGTTAATAAATGGTAGTATTTAGCTTTGACATTTTATAGCTATCAGCATTATGAATTATGAGTAGAAGAGGAGCCAGATCTTCTTTCAGGGGAGACTACACAGATAGTTGAGAAAAGCTGGCTCAAGGTCCCCAGGTTTACTTCTGGCCTTGGATTGTAATATTTATAAGGAAGTAAAACAATCCCTATAAAACATGGCACTGTGATTAATACATAGTATTGTATTCTACGATTATTGCTGGCTATTATTACTAGCATTATTGTTCTATCATTTTATTATTGCTATGAGAGAAACGTTTTTCTAGATGCCATAGGGAATACAAATATTAATGAGTCAATAGATTTCCCTATAAAGGTTGTTTTTTTTTTTAATCTGAGTGAAGGGTTTGCTTTTTTCAGCGGGGAATGTACAATCCCTTGATCGGGGTTTCTCAGTTGTGGCACCATTGGCATTTGGGGCCAGATAATTCTTTGTCCTGTGCTTTGTAGGGTATTTAATAACATCTCTGGCTTCTACCCACTAGATGCCAGTAACACCTCCTCCCTCTGGTTTGTTGCAAACACAAATGACTCGAGACATTGCCAGATATCCCTAAGGAGTAGGGAGGGGGAGAATTGCCCTGGATTGAGATCCACTGACCTAGAATTTTCATTTGCCTGCTAGTTATCAGGCCCTATCTTCCTTCCATATCCGTGCTCTAGCTGTGTCAACTGCTCCTCATCAGCACCATTAATGGCCCCCTTATTCTTCCATTGCATTTGATCCTCAGAACTCCAGCCCAAGATCAAGACTAAAAGCCACCTTTTCTTTCCAGCCCCAGAGATCTGCATGCTCCTGGGGCAGAAACCAACAGCCGTCTAGACTCGTATGTCTACACATTGTGCCATCAAGCTCCACGTGATGCCCCACTTGTCAGTCCGTTTCTTGTTTCCCTCAAGTCCCCACCCCATGTTCACATAGACAGTGTTGTAGGTTGAAGCTCTTATAGGACATGGTGTTGCGGGAGTAACGAAGGGCTGAAATCCAGTCTAGGCATGAGCCTGTGCTTCCACTTCTCACCTTCCCAGCCCCTTCCACTTGCTTCTGCTTTCCTCTAGTATGTAACAGTTCTCACCTATCATTTCTAATTTTTACAAACACCCACAGGAAGGTAGATTTTACCAAAGAGGAAACTGAAGTCCAGAGGTAATAATCAAGCTCATTAAGTAGGCAAGGTGGGATTCAAATCCAATTCCATCCGACTTTCTACAGAGCTATACTGTTTCTTGGTTTCTGTGCTAGAACTCTTCTAAACAAGGTCATCAACAAGCTTGGGCTATTGAACCTAATCTTTACTTTGCTGTCTCCAATTCATTAAATCTCAGCTGCATTTGAACTTACCTTCATTTCTTCTTGAAGTTTTCCATTCCTCTGGTGACACCAAACTCTGCCAGTTTTCATTGCATCTCTGGCTCTTTCTGCTCTGTCTCCTTTGGGAGCTCATCTTCTTTGCCTGCTCCCTTAACATTGGGATTCCCCAGAGATGCAACCTAGACCCTTTGCACTTCCCACTGTATCTTTTCTTTGGAAGACCTCTTCTCCTGCTTCATTTATTTACCATTTGTGTCCTGATAGGCTGAGATCTAATTTTGTATCTCTAAACTAGTCTTCTCTCCTGGCCTCTAGACCAACTTTTCAACTAGTTTCTCCAAATAGATATCTATAGACATTTCAGATTTCCCCTGGAATGAGCTCTTGTCCTGATGTTCTGTATTTCAGATGATGGACCCATTCACATAAACTCAAAACCTAGGAGCTTCCTTTGATTACTCCTTCATCTTTACCTACACATTCTGCTAATCACAGAGTTCTACACATTTTGTCTCCTAAGTATTTCTAACTTTTTTTTTATCCTTATTCACTCCATAACCCAAACTTTCATCATCTCTTCCTTGGACCTGTTACTTGGGCCATTGTCTAATTGAATTTACAGTCTCCTGGCTTGTCTTCTAAAATCCAACCTTAACACCAAAGTGATCTCTCTAAATGCAGATCTGACTGTATCACCAATATGCTTAAAGTAATTTGTTAATTTATCGCTATACAGAGGGTGAAACTCTAGATTCTTGGTGTGATAACTGGGGCCTCCATGTTTTGTGTTTTTTTGGCTACCTCTCCTGCCTATGAGCTCCAAATGCTTGAAGTCTCCCTGAGAATATAACGTGGTTTATTCCAAACCTGTTTTCATGCTGGTCATGTTACCTGGAATGCCCTCATAACCTACATTTCTGCCTAGAAAATTCCTACTCATTCTTTATGATTTCATTCAAGATCTAGGCTCCCCTCTTCTCTATCTGTATAATATTTTAAATGTATTTTTATTGTTATTTTTAGTTTATTTGTTATTCTTATCTCTTTGTGTGTCCATCTCTCCCACTAGATTCCAAATGGTTTGAGAATAGAAATTATCATTGTATCTGGGGTAGTTAACATTAATGTTTGTGCTTTGTAGATATTTAATAAATATTTGTTGAATGAACTAGTTTACTAATTAACAAATACATCTAAATGACTCATTCTTTTGTAGGACAGTGTATAATTCAATGGATTGTTATACTTTTAACTTAAAACTAGCTCAAATATTATATAAGAAAATTAATATTCAAATATTCAGTCAAGTATTATAATTTTAGGCCAAATTTAAATGATGACATGTGTTACAACTAAGGAATCCCTTTAAATGTGCTGTCAGTATTTTCTTGATTTGATTATATTCACTTATTCCTTCAATAAATATTTATTGGATGCCTACTGAATGCTAGGCACTATTCAAAGTGCTGGAGAAACTGCAGGGAATTAAACAAAATACAAGCCCTCAAGGAGATTTTTATAAAATTCATATGTCTAAAGTAAACAACTTTAAAACAGAATTCAAAATAATAGTTGTTTAAGCAGATGTCTCTAAGCTACTAGAAAACACATTTAGAATTGCTTCATGTCATCACGGAAACAGATTTTCATTGCAAGCTAGAAAAGAAACTGTAATGTGGAAATGTTGATTTTTTGAATGCTTACACCTTCTGGTTTTTCTTAGAACCTTTCCAGACCATTCACCCCACAGCTATTTGAATGATAAAGAGCACCTTCTCCAACCACAGAGCTTCTGTTCATGTGTGCATATATCACACTGAGTGAGCCATTGAAGGGGACTCTAGAGGTGGCGTTAGCTTTCAGAGTTTATGCGTTCCTCCAGCTTAAAAGAATGTACAAAGGAACATATCTACACAAGAGTTGGCCATAGCTTCTGCAGGTATTTGGGTCTAAAGAATGATCAGATTGAGCTGGTATTATTTGGAGAGTCTAATATATGTTCAGTTAATCAAAAATTATGTATTGATATTCAAGGAAAAATACACGGAAGGAGATCTCAATTTATCTTCAAGAAATATACAGCCTAGCTGGAAGTATATCAAACAAAAAACAAAATAATGACAGTGACTGTCACTGAGTGGTAATTGTCACATTAAGAGAGCAGATGTTAAAACCCAGGATGTCAGTTTAAGAGAACTCACTTCCTGTTGCCATGTCCATTGGAGTTTTGTGCCAAGATTACTTAGAAGAAACATGGAAGAGAACCCATCTCTGAAACTAAGAAATTATCAAAACCTGATGAATTGAGCATTCTACATTTCTGGAGATAAATCTGATATACTCTGCACACTGTTAATTCCTTGCTTGCTGGATCTAATACCTTACATGATACCAAGCAGTCTTCCCCATGATTATTTCAAAGGAAGAGGGATTCTTTCCCTTTAACTTTAGACCTGTCCATCTAGTTGTTTACTCAATAAGTCTAGTTGAAAGTCTAATAGACCTCTCAACCTTAACATGTCTAAAACTAGACTCCTGATATCCCCAGACTTGTTTCTTCTTCATCTTGCCCATCCTTATCAGTGACAAGGCCCAAGATCTTTGACATCTTTTTCTCCTACACTCCACCTCTAGTCTGGAGAAGGCAATGGCACCCCACTCCAGTACTCTTGCCTGGAAAACCCCATGGACGGAGGAGCCTGGTAGGCTGCAGTACATGGGGTATCTAAGAGTCGGACACGACTGAGCGGCTTCACTTTCACATTTCACTTTCATGCATTGGAGAAGGAAATGGCAACCCACTCCAGTGTTCTTGCTTGGAGAATCCCAGGGACGGGGGAGCCTGGTGGGCTGCCGTCTCTGGGGTCGCACAGAGTCAGACATGACTGAAGCGACTTAGCAGTAGCAGCAGCAGCCACCTCTAGTCAGTCAGCATCTGCCCTCTACTAATTTTATCCTCTACTAACCCCTTAGTCTAATGATCTTTCACCTACATGATAATAATAGCTTCCTAAATTCTCTGTCTCCACCCTTGCCCTTTCTCAAACTATTCTCAATAGCCTGGGTGATCCTATCAAAACATATATCAAGTCATGTCATTCTACTACTCAAAATCCCTGCAGTGGCTTCTCATGTTACTCAGTAATTGCTGACGTGCTTACTAAACCAGTCAGTCCTAAAGGAAATTAGTCCTGAATATTCACTGGGAGGACTGATGCTGAACTGAAACTCCAATACTTTGGCCACCTAATGCAAAGAACTGACTCATTGGAAAAGACCCTGATGCTGGGAAAGATTGAAGGCAGGAGAAGGGGATGACAGAAGATGAGTTGGTTGGATGGCATCACCGACTCGATGGACATGAGTTTGAGCAAGCTCTGGGAGTTGGTGATGGACAGGGAAACCTGGTGTGCTACAGTGCGTGGGGTGATAAAGAGTTGGACACGACTGAGTGACTGAACTGAACTTGCTATGACCCATCAGGCTATATTATTTGAAACTCAACTCTTCTGTCATTCACTTGACTCCAGGCTCACGGTCTCTTGGCTGTTTCTTGACACATGAGACATACCTAGGACCCTTACCCCTGCTGATCCCTTTTTATAAAATGCATTTTCAGGAAATAGCTACATGGCAGCTCCTTCATTTCATTCAGATCCTACTCCAAAATCACCTGCACAAGAAGGCCTTCCCTGGCCTTTCTGTCTAAAACATTGACACCTTGCCTGCCATTTTTCTCCTTCTGCTTTACTTCTCCTTTGCACTGGGGAGCAGAGATTTTTTTTGTATGCTTTGTTCCCTGTTGTATTCCAGAACCTCGAATAGGACCAGGTACACAGTAGGTGGTCTGTAAACATTTGTAGAATGACAGTTGAATGAATTTGACCAAATGCTTTATATGCTTTTCCAATATGGCCACTAGATGCTTCTCTATAATGAGTACCACTGTGGTGCCAGGATCTTGGTCTGTAGTTTAGAGACCCCTCTATACCAACACAGAGATTTATTCAGGGATTTCAGCTAGTCTTTCCAGTTGAGGCTTCCTTTGATAGTGAGCTGCATTGATTCACCATTTGCAGAATCCTTTTCTTCCCAACTTTTTCAATTTTTTGCTAGCTCTCGTTCTTCTAGATCAGTGGTTTTCAACCGTAGCTAACATGAGAGTCACTAGGGGGAACTTAAGCAAATCTCACAGTGATTCTAACTTAATTGGTCTGGTTAGGGGAAGAAGTGAGACCTGAGCCTCCTAGGTTTTAAAAGCTCCCTGGGTGATTATACTATATACAAGCCAGGGTTGCAAATCACCACCCTAAGTGAATTTCTGGGTCTCAGTTGTGCTCATTAATCTGCAGTCAGATTCTCTCTGCTTTCATGTCTATGTTGATTTGAGAGGCTGCATTGTTGAAAATGTAACCTCAGAGTGTTATATGTTTGTACTTACGCAACTGCATTTTAAACATCTCAGCCACTCAAAGTGGTGTAATGATGAAGCAGAGAATGTGCTTCCTGGCAGAGACTTTCAGTGGTAGGCAAATTAAATGAGTATGGGTTGTAAAGTCAGTACAATTCAGCAACTATTTATTGAGCACCTATTGTGCACCCAATGCCTAACACTGAATTTAGTATTGTGATGGTGACAGAGATTGTGGAGGAGGAGAATGCTGGCTACATCTCTACCCTCAGGGAATTAGATTGTTGAGAAGGCAACAAACAAAATAATATACTAAGAAGGGTCTAACTGTAGGTTACTGATTCCATGAAATGCAAGAACAAGAGATGGACTGGAGAATAGAAAGTCAAAATGGCCAGCATCTGAGGATATTTTGTCTGAGCCACCAGGGAAGCCCATGAGAGAGAAAGAGGACAATTAAATCATTAAGAGGGATAATATCAATATAAATAGCCATAAGTAAAGAGATCTGCCTAGGCCCTTGAAATGAAAAGGACTCAATGAGTGCTAGTAGAAAACAATAATTTGTATTTTGTGCTCTGTCCAAAGTTCCATTTTAATTAATTACTAATTTTGCTTAAAGGAGATCACCATGATTTTTGTAGTAATTATGATGATGGTGTGTGTGTGCTCAGTTGTGTCCAACTCTCTGCGGCCCCATGGACTGTAGCTCACCAGGCTCCTCTGTCCATGGAATTTTCCAAGCAAGAATTCTGGAGAAGGTTGCCATTTCCACTTCTAGGGTAACTTCCCGACCTAGAGATCAACGTGAATTTCTCCTGTGTCTCCTACTTTGGCAGGCAGATTCTTTACCATTGCACAACCCATTATGATGATAATTTAAGCCTATTGATTTATCTGAGTGAGGAAGGAAGATCTTGAAGATCAGCCTACTTTGAAAATAATCTTATGAATGATATTCTTTTTTAATACAAGCTTAAAAAGTTACTTTCTGTTTGTAGTTATTACAAAATATTGGCAGTATTCCCCATGTTGCACAATACACCCTTGAACCTATCTTATACACAATAGTTTGTGCCACAAACTATTGGGTGAAAGATGTTAATTGTTGCATTGACTGTTCCCTTCAGCCAGTTCTTGGACATAGATCTTCCTTCCCTTCTTCTAGGAATCTGACCTCACATTTCGACTGGCCAGTGGACTTGTCATATGGCAGCCCATGTGGGAACACAGACAGCCTGAAGTCTCCGGCTTCACAGCACTGGTGAAGCCCATCAGGAACATCATTACAGGTTTGTGACTCAAACACCTAGTGTGATGGTCTCAGCATACGTAGGAATGAAGGTGATGGGTGATTCACTCTTAAGAAACCAAGAGGAAGAAAATTCCTCCAGGGAGTTATCTAGGGGCCCCTGGGTGTAGGGTTCATTTACATGATGAGAAACTCTAAACCAGGAGCACATGCTGTGGTATTACCAAAGTATGACTTTGGGTAAGTCATTCAAACTTCCTGTGCCTCCATTTCCTCATCTGTAACATGGGAGTTATAGGTATAACTCCCATATAAATACAGTGTAACAAGCACTTACAGGATTATGATGAAGAATAAATGAGCTGATATATGTAAAATTGCTTAGAAGAATGCCAGGCACATAGGAAATAAATAAGTGGCAGCCATTATTATTATTTCATCTTAATCATAATTATGATGGATGGAGTAGCAGCTCCTTAACAATCTTGCTTTAGTGGAGGTTTGTTGTTGTTTGCTGTCAAAGCATTTCACTACTGGGATTGTCTAATGAAACAGTCCTATTGTCGAACTGTAGAAAGAGTACAACATGATAGCTTGAAAAGTGCCTGGAAAGTTCATGCTTCACCCCAGATCTTTTATCATGTATATAACCTAACCTCCCCCAAGTGCTTTCATTTCTTTAAAGTTTTAGTTGCTAAGTTGTGTCTGACTCTTTGCGACCGCATGGACTATAGCCTGCCAGGCTCCTCTGTCTATGGAGTTCTCCAGGCAAGAATACTGGAATGGATAGCCTATCCCTTTTCCAGCAGATCTTTCCAACCCAGGAATCGAACCAAGGTCTCCTGTGTTGCAGGCGGATTCTTTACCAACTGAGCTATCAGGGAAGCCCCAGATTCCTTGTTCCTTATCGTTTTCATCTGTAAAATGGGTCTGGTAATATACCATAAGCTATTATAGGGATTATTATAAGTATTAAATGAGTTGATACATGTGAAAACACTTAGAACTTGACAGATATTAGGTACTGTGTGTGCTCAGTCACTCGATCTTGTCTGACTCTTTGCGACCACATAGACTGCAGCCCAATAGAATCCTCTGTCCATGGGATTTCCCAGGCAAGAATACTGGAGTGGATTGCCATTTCCTACTCCAGGGGATTTTCTCACCCAGGGATTGAACCCACATCTCCTGCGTATCCTGCATTGGCAGGCTGATTCTTTACCACTGAGTTATCTGGGAAGCTCATGTTAGGTACTGTGTAGATATTAACTGTTATAATTTTCAGTATGGCTAATTTTTTTAGCACCTTAACCTATCGAGTTGGACTGAATAGATGAAGAAATCTATATTGATAACCTAAAAATGCAAAGATTTTTTCATTGGTTGTTTGATTTCTCTTACAATACATGCTATTAAATGTCTTCTTTCAAGGTTTTAACCATCTATTAAAATGGGTTTTTGATTCAAAAAAAAGATGAACTTCCCTGATGGCTCAGATGGTAAAGAATCTGCCTGCAGTGCAAGAGACCCAGGTTCGATCCCTGAGTCAGGAAGATCCCCTGGAGGAAGAAATGGCAACCCACTCCAGTATTCTTGCCTGGAGAGTTCCATGGACAGAGGAGCCTTGTGGGTTACAGTCCATGGGGTTGAAAAGAGGTGGACACAACTGAACACGCATGCACACATTGAAACATATATGTTACCATATGTAAAAAACAAAAGAAAAAAGGAAATAAAATACCTTACATAAACTTATAAAATTTGTGATGGGATTTCATCCGTATTTGCAGCTAAGAGAAGCTCTCCTATCAATAGTCAAAGTCAGACCTGTGAATCACCAAATCAAGACACAAGACACCGAGAGGTGAGTATATTATAACCATGAGAAGAAAGGTAGATATTCCTTGAACATGGCGAGGTTTGAAGGGTAGGATTTGACCAGTGCTTTATCTCAGTAGCTAGCAGGTAACGCTTAATAAATGTTAGTTATCATTATTCATTCCACATTAAAGTATCTTGTTCTCAATTACCGAATCTCCTAATATTTGCTAGGCAACCCTAATATAAGTAAAATAATACTACAGCAGGTGTGGAGGAGGAAGTAGAGAGGAGGCTTAAGACGCAGTCCTACCCCTAAGGAAACTAAAGTTTAAAGACAAATCCACATGAAACAGAAGATGTGTAATGAAACAGTATAAAGTAAATTCACCATGCACTACTTGATTCAGAAAAGAAAGAAATGAAGGCCAGAGTAGTTCAAAGTCACATAGAAATGCATACCATCATTAATTTAATATGTGTTAGATGACCTGCCTTGTCTTTCAGTTCAACATGTGGAAAATACAGTTTACGGTTATCCATCAAAATTGAATCCTCTTTCCAACTCATGCATTATTGCCAGGATTATTATTATTATGCATTATCATCATCCTTTTTACCCTCAAAACTGAAAATGTTAACATCTTAGTATGTCTCCTACAGAGCAATTGCTAAGTATAGACACTGTGATTTATATGCTGCTGCTACTGCTGCCGGAGAAGGCAATGGAAGCCCACTCCAGTACTCTTGCCTGGAAAATCCCGTGGATGGAGAAGTCTGCTGCTGCTGCTGCTCCTGTTACTAAGTCACTTCAGTCGTGTCCGACTCTGTGCGACCCCAGAGACGGCAGCCCACCGGGCTCCCCCGTCCCTGGGATTCTCCAGGCAAGAACACTGGAGTGGGTTGCCATTTCCTTCTCCAGTGCATGAAAGTGAAAAGTGAAAGTGAAGTCGCTCAGTCGTGTCCGACTCTTTTCGACCTCATGGACTGCAGCCTACCAGACTCCTCCATCATGGGATTTTCCAGGCAAGAGTACTGGAGTGGGGTGCCATTGCCTTCTCCAGTGATTTAAATGCTATATTTCATCTATTCTCAGATGTAAATTTTTTCACTTTTAACACATTTGAAATATAGTGTATTTTTCATGATCTTTGGCCTCTTACATCTCTCTGCCTGGTAGAAATCTTGTTGTGATTGTCATTCTTGTGCAGCAAAATGTGATCATTTCAGCATCTAAGTTTGCAGTATAAGGGTCAGTGGCTTAGGAGAATGTCAGAGGGGATAGTGGAACACTCTTTTAAGAAATAACACTCTTGATGGAGCATAGGAAAAATATATGTCAACAGCTCTGAGTTGAAATTTATAAATGTTAAAACATTTTAGGAATACCTACACCAATTTATTTCACTTATATTTTCCTTTTTACATATACATGGGATATATTTATACTTCTCAAGAGGCTCAGTGGTAAAGAATCCACCTGCCAATGCAGGATATACAGGAGATGTAGATTCGATCCCTGGGTTGGGAAGATACCCTGGAGAAGGAAATGGTAACCCACTCCAGTATTCTTGCCTGGAAAATTCCATGGACAGAGGAGCCTGGTGGATTACAGTCTGTAGGATCGCAAAGAGTCACACAAAAACTGAGTGTGCACATGCATGGGGTGGATATATGATCAAAAGATCTGCATAAATAAGGCTAAGTAGACCTTTTTAATAACTATAAAATAAAAAGTCCTCACTACTAAGAACTTAACAGAATTTTTTTAGATCATACATAAAATAACGGTGTCTTATAACTGAAGACATCTTAGATACAGTGAAATACATAAATTCAACATTTCAGTCTTTTTAATCCTCTCCATTTGATTTCTTGCTGAGTTATATTGTTTTCTTTTCATTCTGTTGCTCAGATGTGCACTGCTATCTTCTAAATCTAGGTCTTCCTATGTAGATTGCAGCTGAAATGACCTGATTGGATTTTCTACTTCTAGCCTCTCCTGCTTCATATAAATATCGTTCATAATGCCTGATTATTCTTCCTAATGCATCATTTATTTATTAGCTCATCATTCCACAGAGGCTCATTATATACGAGGCACTGTCCTTTTATTGCATCCTTTCCTCCTTAGGTGCCTTTAGTGGGTCCCCTCACCTCAAGACCAAACTCCTCCTCCTGGTTCTCTGTGCCTTCCACCACCTAGCATCATCCTTCTTAGGTGACCTCAATTATCCCTTTAGTTAGTAAAGCGCTGCTCCCAGGATGCAGGGCTTGCAACGTTAGCCTCTGAGGCTTTGCTCAGACAGTTCCCTTATACTGGATTGCTCTCTTTCCTCCCTTTACCTATCTAAATTGTATCTTTAGGGACCGATTTAGACCTTGATTCCCCATGAACTCTTATCTAGTTGCTTTAACCTTCACTGTCCAATATGACAGCCACCAGGTCCATTTGGCTACTGAGCACTTGAAATACGACTATTTTGAATTGATCGAATGGTGTTAAGTGTAAAATGTACACCATATTTTGAAGAAAATGTAAATATCTTAGTAATATTTATATTGATGACAAGTTGAAATTAAAATTTTGGATTAAACAGAATATAGAGTTAAATTTTTAATTTTGTCTATTTCATTTTATTTTAAAAATAAGATACGTGTCTCCTATTTATGGCTTGCATTGTACTCCTATTGGACATGATGCTATAATCTTTATCTGTTTTAAAATTTAGCTGTAAGTTCTTGATTTCAAGGCCAGATTCATCTAATATATTTTTATCGCCAAAGCATCTAACATGAAACATACATAGTATGTTCTTGCTAAAGGATTCTTTGATCAAATTCAGAAGACTTATTTTATCAAATTTCTAGCTGTATTCTATTCGCTCTATGCATCACGGTTGAACAATACTTTCTTATTTTACATACGAAAATACAACGGAAGTTGTAAGGGGTTAAAATACTATGATCAGTTTTTGTGGGTCTATCTTTTAGCAAAGAAATTTATCTGTAATACTGATGGGAAAATATCTCACATTGGGCAGAATTATATTTATTAGATAAATGTAATTAAAGTAAGCTACTCTGTCAATAAAGTGAAATGAATTTGTGCTTACAAATAAGGGTTATTGTATTCATTTGGGAGAAATGTCTTCCATCTCCCTTCTGATGAATGATGAAAAAATCTGAGCCCTGCACTTTCATGTCCATGCTTTGGCTTTGATTTGATTAGCTGTTTTTCACTTACCCTTGTTTTCTGCCTCATGCCTCTATTCCATTCACTTCAGTACTGACATATCTTTGATGAATTATTGGTTTGTAGCTCTTCTTCTGCAGACACTGGATATGGAGGTGAAAAGAGAAAAGAATCAAGGGCAAAATGAAATAAAGGACAGAAAAGTACTTAGGCTAAAAGGCTTCTCATGATACACGGGCTCTTTAGAAGCCTGTTTCTGTTCCTTCTTAGATGAAGGCAAAATCCCTTTGTCTATGACATATTTATGCTGCAAATTTTTTTTTAATTTAAAAAACAATGTATGTACAATAATATGATAATTCTGGAAGATATTCCTGAAGGAAAAAAAAAAAAAACACTAATCTACTATCTCCAACCCCAAAAGGGACTCCAAGTGGTCTGTGAAACGTTCCAGTCAGATTCCATCTCACCCAAGGCCACTATTTCCGGCTGCCACCGAGGAAATTCCCTTGATGGAAGTCTGTCCTCCCAAACTTCCCAGGAAAGAGGACCATCGCACTCCAGGTACATGACTGCAATATGATGGACAAAAATGTATTTCCAGATCCTCAAAACTAAATATGAATTTCCAGCTACTCGTATAGCCTCTCTATCTCTTAAAATGTGTAAATGTATGATACATGTATACATATTCTGGGTCAGAGTATAATTACGTGAATACGTCTATAACTAGTTGGCCATATTCTTAAATAGCTCATTTAAACACATTCAGGCAGGCGTGGTAAGACATGATTTAATGAGATGTCTGAATTGAATTTTAAGTATTTAAAAGTGGAATGATGCTACCAAAAACTTATGTTGCAGGAACATGAAAGGATCCGCTTTAATGTATAAAAATACTTCATACTAGCAGATCCTTGTATTAAGAATGGGTGCCTCTAAAGTACGCATAGAGCATTTGGGAATCTATTCTTTGTGAACATTCCAAAGCTGCCTCTGTTAGCTGGTGTCATAGTGAATTTGCTTACCAATGCCTTCTCTAGGAACAAACATTAGTCCACTTCTTCCTGCTCTCTGATGAAATTAAGGAAACCTGGATTCATGAGGTTTGCCTTTGTGCCCATCTATAAACTCCACCTAGCAGAAGAGGAGACCATTTGTATATACCTGTTTTCAAATAAGGTTACAGTCTAATGGATAGTGTTTTAAAAGGTGGTATGTTTAAAATAGCTTTATTGAAGTATAATTTATATACCATAAAATTCACCCTTTTAAGTGTACAATTTAATGGTTTTAAGCAAATTTCCAAAATTCTGCAACTATCAACACACTTCAATTTCAGAACACTTTTATAACCCCCAAATATCCCCTCTGTCCATTTCAGGCACTCCCGTTCCCACACCCTGATCTAGATGGTCTCTTAACATGCTTTTTGTCTGTATATGGTTGCAATTCTGGATACTCCATATAAGTGGAATCATACCATGTGTGGTCTTTTAAAAGCATTTGACTTCTTTGCTTTAGCGTGGTGTTTTAGATCATTGCATATGTCAATAGTTTATTCTTCTTTATTGCTGTAATGTATCCATACAACAATATTCTGTTATTTGGATATACTACATTTTATTTACTCATGCATCAGCTGATGGATGTCTGGGTTGTTTATAACTTTTTGTCTATGGTGAATAATACTTTGATGAACATTCATATATAAATTTTTGGATGAGCATATGTTTTTAATTCCATTGGATAGACACCTGGAATGAAATTGTTGGGTTGTATGACTCATTGGAAAAGACTCTGATGCTGGGAGGGATTGGGGGCAGGAGGAGAAGGGGATGACAGAGGATGAGATGGCTGGATGGCATCACTGACTCAAAGGACGTGAGTCTGAGTGAACTCCGGGAGTTGGTGCTGGACAGGGAGGCCTGGCGTGCTGCGATTCATGGGGTCGCAAAGAGTTGGACATGACTGAGCGACTGAACTGAACTGAACTGATGGTAAATTTAATATTTTTTTGAGAACTATAAAACTGTTTTGCAAAATGTCTATAACATTTTACCTTCCCACCAGAAATGTCTGGGGATTCATTTATCTCTATATCCTTGACAGAATGTGTTATTGTTGTTTTATTATAGCCTTTCTAGTGGGTGTGATGTGGGATCTGATTGTGGTTTTAATTTATATTTTCCTAGTGAGCAATGATGTTAAGTATATTTTCATGTCTTTATAAGCTATTTGGGTATCTTCTTAGGTGAAATATCTTTTTAAACATTTTGCCCAAGTTTTAACTGGGTCATTTGTCCTCTTATTATTGAATTGTAAGAGTTTTTATGTATTCTGAATACATATTCAGAATGTCCTTATACCTCTCCCCACCCTGGAAAAAGATCCATAAATATTTCCTCTCAGTATTAATTTGCCTTTTTGTTCTAAAATGATTTACCTTCTTCTGGCTCCAGACAGATAAAAGAGAGTAAATGCATAAATAAATTATTTTCAGTTTACTCTAAGTATAAGAAGGCAAATAAGGACAGGATGGGCTCTTTCTCTTAGAGATCTAAATAATATGGAGGAAATGGCCTCAGGAAGATCTGGGAAGAGCAATCCAGGCAGAGGAAACAAGCCTAAAGGCTTCGAAGTGGGAACAAGTTCAGTGTATTCCAGGAATGGAAGGAAGGCCAGTGTGACCAGGGGCTATTGATGAGCAAGTGGGCAAGGTGAGGGAATCAAGCCAGAGAGGCCATAAGGAGTCAGATCACAGAGCAGCCCGGAAGCCATGGTAAGAAATTTGAATTTTGCTCCAGGTGTGATGAAAAGTCATTAGAGTTGTTTGAGCAGTAGAGTGTAATGTCACTGAATTATACCTCTTAAAGATCACTCCAGATGGTTTATGAAAATAGACTTGGAAAGAAAAGCAGACACAGAGATTAGTTAGGAGACACTTTCCATGGTCCGGGTGGGAGAAGAGGTGGCTTGGTTAGGGTGGAGGTAGTAAGGGTAGAAAGGCTGAGATTAGGCTGTAATTGGGATATATTTAAAATAGAGCTGCAATGACTAGATGTGAGGAGTGAGAAAAAGGAAAGAATCAAGCATAACTTAAGTTTATGACTTGAATAACTCTGTGAGTAGTTATGAAAAGGACATCTTTTTTGGGTGTTAGTTCTAAA
>NW_011495032.1:31846189-31847579 GCF_000754665.1 Bison bison bison
TTCAGCTTCTTCAGCGTTACTGGTTGGGGCATAGACTTGGATTACTATGATATTGAATGGTTTGCCTTGGAAACAAACAGAGATCATTCTGTCATTTTTGAGATTGCATCCAAGTACTGCATTTCGAACTCTTTTGTTGACCATGATGGCTACTCCATTTCTTCTGAGGGATTCCTGCCCGCAGTAGTAGACACAATGGTCATCTGAGTTAAATTCACCCATTCCAGTCCATTTTAGTTTGCTGATTCCTAGAATGTCGACATTCACTCTTGCCATCTCGTTTGACCACTTCCAATTTGCCTTGATTCATGGACCTGACATTCCAGGTTCCTATGCAATATTGCTCTTTACAGCATCAGACCTTGCTTCTATCACCAATCACATCCACAACTGGGTATTGTTTTTGCTTTGGCTCCATCCCTTCGTTCTTTCTGGCATTACTTCTCCACTGATCTCCAGTAGCACATTGAGCACCTACTGACCTGGGGAGTTCCTCTTTCAGTATCCTATCATTTTGCCTTTTCATACTGTTCATGGGGTTCTCAAGACAAGAATACCGAAGTGGTTTGCCATTCCCTTCTCCAGTGGACCATATTCTGTCAGACCTCTCCACCATGATCCGCCCGTCTTGGGTGGCCCCACGGGCATGGCTTAGTTTCATCGAGTTAGACAAGGCTGTGGTCCTAGTGTGATTAGATTGACTAGTTTTCTATGAGTATGGGTTCAGTGTGTCTGCCCTCTGATGCCCTCTTGCAACACCTACCATCTTGGGTTTTTCTTACCTTGGGCATGGGGTATCTCTTCACGGCTGCTCCAGCAAAGCGCAGCTGCTGCTCTTTTCCTAGGATGAGGGGTATCTCCTCACCACCGCCCCTTCTAACCTTGAACGTGGAGTAGCTCCTCTAGGCCCTCCTGCGCCCTTGCAGCCACTGCTCTTTGGAGGTGGGGTTGCTCCTCCCAGCTGTGATCCCTGGCCTTGGGTGTGGGGTAGTTCCTCCTGGCCGCTGCCCCTGGCCTCAGATGCAGGGTAGCTCCTCCCAGCCTCTGCCCCTGACCTCAGACGTCGGGTAGCCACCTGCGCTAAATGCGCCGGTTGCAGCTGTCTGCGCTTAATGCAATGGTTGCAGCCGCCCAATAGGGGACTGAAATGCAAAAGTAGGAAGTCAAGAAACACCTGGAGTAACAGGCAAATTTGGCCTTGGAATACAGAATGAAGCAGGGCAAAGACTAATAGAGTTTTGCCAAGAAAATGCACTGGTCATAGCAAACATCCTCTTCCAACAACACAAGAGAAGACTCTACACATGGACATCACCAGATGGTCAACACAGAAATCAGATTGATTATATTCTTTGCAGCCAAAGATGGAGAAGCTCTACACAGTCAACAA
>NW_011495032.1:31847679-31848178 GCF_000754665.1 Bison bison bison
AGTGAGAAATAGATTTAAGGGCCTAGATCTGATAGACAGAGTGCCTGATGAACTATGGACGGAGGTTCGTGACATTGTACAGGAGACAGGGATCAAGACCATCCCCATGGAAAAGAAATGCAAAAAAGCAAAATGGCTGTCTTGGGAGGCCTTACAAATAGCTGTGAAAAGAAGAGAAGTGAAAAGCAAAGAAGAAAAGGAAAGATATAGGCATCTGAATGCAGATTCCAAAGAATAGCAAGGAGAGCTAAGAAAGCCTTCCTCAGCAATCAATGCAAAGAAATAGAGGAAAACAACAGAATGGGAAAGACTAGAGATCTCTTCAAGAAAATTAAAGATACCAAGGGAACATTTCATGCAAAGATGGGCTCGATAAAGGACAGAAATGGTATGGACCAAACAGAAGCAGAAGATATTAAGAAGAGATGGCAAGAATACACAGAAGAACTGTACAAAAAAGATCTTCACGACCCAGATAATCACGATGGTGTGATCACTG
>NW_011495032.1:31848278-31848784 GCF_000754665.1 Bison bison bison
GCCAGACATCCTGGAATGTGAAGTCAAGTGGGCCTTAGAAAGCATCACTACGAACAAAGCTAGTGGAGGTGATGGAATTCCAGTTGAGCTATTTCAAATGCTGAAAGATGATGCTGTGAAAGTGCTGCACTCAATATGCCAGCAAATTTGGAACACTCAGCAGTCGCCACAGGACTGGAAAAGGTCAATTTTCATTCCAATCCCAAAGAAAGGCAATGCCAAAGAATGCTCAAACTACTGCACAATTGCACTCATCTCACACGCTAGTAAAGTAATGCTCAAAATTCTCCAAGCCATGCTTTAGCAATACCTGAACCGTGAACTTCCAGATGTTCAAGCTGGTTTTAGAAAAGGCAGAGACCAAATTGCCAACATCCACTGGATCATCAAAAAAGCAAGAGAGTTCCAGAAAAACATGTATTTCTGCTTTATTGACTATGCCAAAGCCTTTGACTATGTGGATCACAAGAAACTGTGGAAAATTCTGAAAGAGATGGGAATACCAG
>NW_011495032.1:31848931-31849250 GCF_000754665.1 Bison bison bison
GATTCATGGGGTCGTAAAGAGTCAGACATGACTGAGCGACTGGACTGAACTGAACTGAACTGAACTGAACTGTGAGTAGTTATTAAATTTATGGCATGAGGAAGACTGAGAAAAATCATGTATGAAAGTATTCTGAACCTGCTTCCTTCTACCTATGTCTGTGGCCCCCACCATATTGTCCAAGCCACTCATCACCTCCTTCCTAGAGTCCTGCAACAGCCTGCTTATTAGTCTCTTATTTACTCTTGTAACTGCCCAATAAAGGATATACAGAGTCATGAAAAAACTTAATCATGCCACTCCCATACTTTAACTTTTT
>NW_011495032.1:31849350-31850059 GCF_000754665.1 Bison bison bison
GATCATCAAAAAAGCAAGAGAGTTCCAGAAAAACATGTATTTCTGCTTTATTGACTATGCCAAAGCCTTTGACTATGTGGATCACAAGAAACTGTGGAAAATTCTGAAAGAGATGGGAATACCAGACCACCTGACCTGCCTCTTGAGAAATCTGTATGCAGGTCAGGAAGCAACAGTTAGAACTGGACATGGAACAACAGACTGGTTCCAATCGAGAAAGCGGTACATCAAGGCTGTATATTGTTACCCTGCTTAATAACTTATATGCAGAGTACATCATGAGAAATACTAGGCTGGATGAAACACAAGCTGTAATCAAGATTTCCAGGAGAAATATCAATAACCTCAGATATGCAGATGACACCACCCTTATGGCAGAAAGTGAAGAGGAACTAAAAAGCCTCTTGATGAAGGTGAAAGAGGAGAGTGAAAAAGTTGGCTAAAAACTCAACATTCAGAAAACTAAGATCATGGCATCTGGTCCCATCACTTCATGGGAAATAGATGGGGAAACAGTGGAAACAGTGTCAAACGTTATTTTTCTGGGCTCCAAAATCACTGCAGATGGTGACTGCAGCCATGAAATTAAAAGACGCTTACTCCTTGGAAGAAAAGTTATGACCAACCTAAATAGCATATTGAAAAGCAGAGACATTACTTTGCCAACAAAGGTCCGTCTAGTCAAGGCTATGGTTTTTCCTGTGGTCAT
>NW_011495032.1:31850159-31865122 GCF_000754665.1 Bison bison bison
CAGGAAAAGCAGAGACATTACTTTGCCAACAAAGGTCCGTCTAGTCAAGGCTATGGTTTTTCCTGTGGTCATGTATGGATGTGAGAGTTGGACTGTGAAGAAAGCTGAGTGCTGAAGAATTGATGCTTTTGAAATGTGGTGTTGGAGAAGACTCTTGAGAGTCCCTTGGACTGTGAGGAGATCCATCCAGTCCATTCTGAAGGAGATGAGCCCTGGGATTTCTTTAGAAGGAATGATGCTAAAGCTGAAACTCCAGTACTTTGGCCATCTCATGCAAAGAGTTGACTCATTGGAAAAGACTCTGATGCTGGGAGGGATTGGGGGCAGGAGGAGAAGGGGATGACAGAGTATGAGATGGCTGGATGGCATCATTGACTCAATGGACGTGAGTCTGGGTGAACTCCAGGAGTTGGTGCTGGACAGGGAGGCCTGGCGTGCTGAGATTCATGGGGTCGTAAAGAGTCAGACATGACTGAGCGACTGGACTGAACTGAACTGAACTGAACTGAACTGTGAGTAGTTATTAAATTTATGGCATGAGGAAGACTGAGAAAAATCATGTATGAAAGTATTCTGAACCTGCTTCCTTCTACCTATGTCTGTGGCCCCCACCATATTGTCCAAGCCACTCATCACCTCCTTCCTAGAGTCCTGCAACAGCCTGCTTATTAGTCTCTTATTTACTCTTGTAACTGCCCAATAAAGGATATACAGAGTCATGAAAAAACTTAATCATGCCACTCCCATACTTTAACTTTTTCAATGGCTGCCCACTGCTATCAAGATAAAATTCAAAATCCTTGAAATACCCCTCAAAGCTCCACATTATCTGGCTGCTATCAAGGTCTCCTGTCTGACATCAGGCAATTACTCACATCCTATCACTAGACTCCAATGTCTTTTGAGTTCTTCATATGCAATGTACTTCCTCTTAGCTCTGAGATTTGGAGTATGTTATTCCATCTGCCTGGATGGTTCTTCCTTCTCTCTTTACTTAACCAGCTCCTCCTTCTTCAAGACTCAATTTAAATACTATTTCCTTACTTCCTAGAGAAGCTTTGGCAAATTTTAAATCTGATCACAGAACTCTTGTGTTCTCTTACAGTACAACTGGCAACCATAATTCAAAGACCTGTGTTGTCTAATAAATTAGACAACAACTAATAGATTAGTTGTCTAATAGTTATCTCCTTCAGTAGACTGTAAAATGCATGAGCAGAGGGACCAAATCTCTTTTATTCATTGCTCTATCTCTAGTGCCTGGCACATGGCCTTAATGAAGGGCACTGGATAAGTAAATAAATTTAATCTTCACAACAGCCACACGAAGAAGACACTGTTCTTATTTTAAAGATGAGGAACTGAAGCATAAAGAGATTATATGATTCATTCAAGGACACACAGCTAGAAAGCAGAAGATCTAGATTTGAGCTCAGTCTAGACAGTTCCATGGTCTACACTCTTCACTACTCTTCCACAAGGAGACAGGTATTTAGGTGGAGCACAGAGGTTCCTATAGAAACCTACCCATCTTCTTAATATGTTTTAATGGAAGCCTCTTTTCTTTTTGACCCCTCATTAAATTAAAGGAGGAAGTGTTGTGGTTATTTGCCATAATTGGTCATTTTGGGGAACAAATGCTTAACATCACTTTCCCCTGACCTCTCCCACTAGACCTGAAACTTAGTCCATATTTGGTTCTGACCTAATTGAATCTTTCAGCACTTTAACCCCCATGGGCACTCTATCCTTCCTGTCACTTCCTCCTCTTCTTTTGCATGTTATACTGGTTTCTTTCCCCTTACCTTTCAAGCTGAATCTTTGTAGACTTTTCCTTTGGCTTCGCCTCCATGGCCCTTTTCTTTCTGTTGGTGTTTCCCTCTCCTCCCACATTCTCCCTCTGAGCAGTCTTATTTGCTGCCATAGTGTCAGTCACTCACTCTATGTTGATGACCCTCAAACCTTTACATCTCACCTAGACAACTCTTTAAAGCTCCAAACCCATGTAATCAAGAGACTGATAGAAAGCTCTTCCTGTTCCTCCCAGGTACCTCAAACTCTGTCTGAAACCAAATGCATCCTCCTGCCTCCTGTATTTCAGTAGATGGTACCACTATCAACCCAGACATTCTAGTCAATAGTGTGAAGTTTGCTGCTGCTGCTGCTGCTGCTGCTAAGTCGCTTCAGTCATGTCCGACTCCGTGCAGCCCCATAGATGGCAGCCCACCAGGCTTCCCCGTCCCTGGGATTCTCCAGGCAAGAACACTGGAGTGGGTTGCCATTTCCGTCTCCAATGCATGAAAGTGAAAGTGAAGTCGCCCAGTTATGTCTGACTCTTAGCAACCCCATGGACTGCAGCCCACCAGGCTCCTTCGTCCATGGGATTTTCCAGGCAAGAGTACTGGAGTGGGGTGCCATTGCCTTCTCCAAATGTGAGGTTTACTCCCTTCCAAAACCTTTACATTTTGCCTTCTTAATCTCTCTCAAATCCTCTCCTCCTCTCCAACCTTACAGTCACTGACTTAGTTCAGATCCCTGTCATTTCTTATTTGGATTTCTGCAGGTGACCCTAATGGTATCTCTATATTTGGTGTTGCCTCCTTTTAATCCATTACCTATATAATGTTACAAAAGTAATTTAAAATACAATTCCATCATTCTATTCCCTTGTTAACAAATCCTCAGTTGCCATGCATAGTTTTTAGGATACATTTCAAACTCCTTAGTCATCATACCTAAGTCTTCATGATCATTCATATCCAAGCTCACCTCTCTCAATTTTTCACTTGACACTTCTTTTTCCATGCTTATTTTCAATACCAAAATCTGCATTAGCTAACAATTGCAATACAAGTTACCAACATTTCTTAGCAGCTTAAAATGAAAGACATTTATTATCTCAAGCAGTTTCTGAGGATCACAAATCCAGAAACCACTTAGCTAAATGACTGTGGCTCAGGGTCTCTCAATGACAAGCCTGATCTGCAGTCATCTGAAGACTTTAATGGGCTGGAGAGTCTGCTTTCAAGGTGATTCATCTAGCTGTTGACCAAAGGGTTTAGTTCTTCAATACTGGGGCTTCTCAAAATAGTTTCTGATGACATGGCAACTGGCTTCCCCCAAAACACATTATCCAAGAAAGTGCGTGGGGAACCAAGATGGAAGCTTCACTGTCTATTATAACCTAATCTCCAGATGGAATCTTCAGTGTCTTTTATAACCTAATTGCCAAGATAAATGCCATCAATTCTTCTATATTCTGTATCACACCAGCCAGTCCTAGTATAGTGTGAGAGGACATTGCGCAAAGGTTGTGAACATTAGGAGGCAGGTATTGAGGGCTATTTTGGAGGCTAATTTCAATAAACAATATCAATAACAATGTAACCATCATTTTATGTATAGAGATATATGTATAGATGACTGTATGTCTATTTTTATTATGTTATTAAGTATCTTCATATTCCTTCTTCACTAATTCTGTTATACATATTCCAAGGAGTTTATTTTAAATGTGATTTCTTACCTCAAATATAATACTGTGCTTATGCCTGACTTTAAAAAATTGTGAAACAATGTTAGGGTGAAATATTGAGGTCATAAAATACCCAGGAACTTAAATTTCCTGCATAATTTTTCTCAACCATAGTAAGCATGGAAATTTGCAAATATAAATAGCAAATGATCTTCTTTCCTCTAATAAAATTGATTGTTAATGGCTTTATTTTGATTTGCGTGTAAAGACAAAGACAACAACGATGTTCAAAGTTTCCTCTTTGTGAAAGGACATTGTTTTTGCCCATTTTTGAATACTGCCACACTCGGTCATCTATGTATATATGCATTCTTTGGCATATATATGTGTACACAGTCACCCATACATGTGCGAATTAGATATGAACTCAGTGGCACTTAGGAAAATGAATTATGTCTTCTCTTTGCCTAGCTGCAGTGGCTGGTTGCCATGGAAATGATGCAGAAGGTAGACCTTTCAGGAAATGCTAATTCTAATGTGTCTTCATTGGAGGAGTTCATGTATTAATCAGAAATAAAGAGAACTTTAATAACAAAACAACGCAAATATGTTAGGAACAAAAGCTATCTGCTTTTATCAAAGAAATCCAATTCACCATCTCTTTTGTCCTGACCTTGACTGAACCAAACATCACTCTTTCTGGAACTCAGCAATCATAGAAGAGATAGCTAGTTTTTAAAAATTAATGTCAGATTTCATCTTTAATTACCATATGCATAGAGTTAATTTCTGCTTCATTAAGTACTGCATGGGATCAGGACTAATTTCCACAGTTCTCTACCTCCATAGATTATCTATTATTTCTAAAGTGTTTTCCTGCTTCAGATGCACTCTACTAGCATCTCCCAACACTGATTAATAATAACTTGGTTTCCTTAAAACCATAGTTGCTTGGAAAATATACTAAGACAATTCCTATCATTTTTTGATACCCTTTTTTGTCATAATGTAGTCTATGCATATAAAAGAAGTATATGCTAATTATGGAAAAAGTTTTAAGGTATCAAATATTTTTTAAAAATTGAAAATCATCCATGAGCTTATCAGGTAGATATAAACATTATTTTTTAATATATATATATACTCCTCTTCATTGCTTTTATGTATACCATTTAGAATAAAACTGGTATTCATCCTTTCAGAAATTTTTCATTTTTTCCTACAAAATAACTTATAGAATCATAGAATATTAAAGTTGGAAAGAACTCTTCTATCATATTATGAAATGAGCTGCCTTCATATCATCTTTACTCACTTATGTAAGTTTCTTTCTCACATTTAATTAGGTAGATAGTTGATTAGTTAATTACAATAACTTTTATTGGTTACTTCGTGACAAGTTGATTGTCTGATAGTTCTGTCCTAAGTGAAAAATTATTGTTTATTCTTGCCCTTTGTTGTTTATTCGCCCCAGTGTAACTCACACTTTAAGCCAAATAAACTAGTACTAGAGTAACATTTAAAATTGAGGTACTTCATGTTATAATATTTGCTATAGAATGACCGTTAACTTCATTCTTATTTCAAATAGAGTTTCTTTAAATATTAAGCAATTGAAATGTGAATTTACTTAGCAAATTTTGATTGCCTAAGTTACAGACTCATTTTTAGTCTCTGAGTGCAGCTCTTTGTCGGTGGGAGTTTTGCTGTTGTACATCTGATTATCAGTTGACCTTATCTGTTAAAAAGTAGTTAATGACTATGAGAGTCAACTGTACATTAGTAATTACTTTCAGTCAAATAAGCTTTGTGTGTAGACATAAATATAATCATCTGGCACCCTCAGGGAGACAAAACTGCCAACATATCATTCCAGTTAGTGTTTCCATGTAGGAATTGTTTTGGATGTTGACTTACAAGTACAAAAGTCATGCATTATTTGTTTCTCTAAGGTAATTGTCCTCCAATCTTATTGAAATTATTTAAGAATTACCTGGAGAAATTAGGAGTATGGGATGAACAGATATAAACTACTATATGTAAAATAGATAAGCAACAAGGACTTGTTGTACAACACAGGGAATTATATTCAACATCTTGTAATAATCTATAATAGAAAACTGAATCATTTTGCTATACACTTGAATTTAACACAATATTTTAAATCAAGTATATTTCAATAAGAAAAAAAAAGATTACCTGGCTTAGTAGTTTGGGATAAGACTTGGGAGTTTTGCATTTTTACCAACTTTCCTTCTCCCTACCCACCTCTTGGAGGGGCAAAGGGACAGAACAGCTCTGGGGAACTCTGTGGAGAGTGATTAATAAGATCTGTGACCTTCCATGACAGCCCTAAGCAGATCTCTAGGAGGGAGGAGCTTGAGGAAGGAATTGGTGTCCTTTTTCCTTCCCACATCCTGTGGGAGCCTCCTTCTGCAGAATTCATCCTTCAGCCAAAGGGCATGGGAGCCTCCTATACAGTCTATACAGACCAATCTTCCAGACATGGAGGTAGAGAAAGGTGGAGAGTGGATGGGGTCAGGGAGCAGAGGTTAGAGGTAAATAAGAGATATACTGCCCCCCAAATTACATAATAAATATTTACATTATATATTTATATTTTATATATAATGTATATACAGAGTTGTGTATAAAAATGTATATATTATACAAGATATATATAGTATATAAATGTATAGATTTTCTGTATATATAAATAGTGGATTTTTAGTCCATATTGAGAAAGTTCAGGATCTTAGTTGGCTAAAATTCTCTAAAGAAACAGAGAAAAGTACACAACACTGAAGTGGTTAGGTTCATGTATTTTCATAGGTGAATACACTAGAGTGATCAGCACCCATATAAAACAGAACATTACAAGCACCCCAGTCTGATAAATCATGTAACACTTAATTCATGTTTGTTAAATGAATATACTACCAGCATTTATTTACCCATTCTCCTTTGGCTGACTTTGAAGGTGTTCTCTAGTTTTTTATTGTAACAAAATTGCTGCAATAAACATTCTTGTGCATATCTTCCTGTGTACATGAGCACGAGTTTTTCTAAGGTAGAATTTCTGGATCATAAGGTAAGGACTAAAGTTGACTGCTGCTGCTGCTGCTGCTGCTATGTTGGGTCAGTCGTGTCCGACTGTGTGTGACCCCATAGATGGCAGCCCACCAGGCTCCCCTGTCCCTGGGATTCTCCAGGCAAGAACACTGGAGTGGGTTGCCATTTCCTTCTCCAATGCATGAAAGTGAAAAGTGAAAGTGAAATCGCTCAGTCGTGTCTGACTCTTAGCGACCCCATGGACTGAAGCCTGCCAGGCTCCTCCATCCTAGATACCACCAAATTGCACCCTGAGAGAGTTTGCCAGCAGTGTATGAGTATTCCCAAGTATTTTTTCCCTCAGTAATACTCAATGAGTTTGGGTAAACTCCGGGAGTTGGTGATGGACAGGGAGGCCTGGTGTGCTGCGATTCATGGGGTCGCAAAGAGTCAGACACGACTCAGCGACTGAACTGAACTGAACTGAACTGAACACTCAGTGTCTTCAGTTTTCTGTGGTCTCAGATTTGTTGAGTGTGAAGTGGTATCCCATTGTGGTCTAAGTCTACATTGCCCTGACTGTTCACGAAGTGAAGTCTCTCTTATGTTTATTCCCTCTTTATGTTTTCTTTCTGGTGAAATTTCCTTCCATACCCTTTGCCCATTTGAGCTATTTGTCTTCTTACTGTCTTAAAAATATATCTTCTTTATTAGGAAGAAGACTAATCCTTTGCAGGCTAAATACATTGCAATTATGTTTTACATTTTGTAAACTTTTCAGTTTGTTTATGTTTTTAATAGAAGTTTTACATTTGAAATAGTCAAATTTATCAATACTCTCTTAAAATAGTTGGGAAAGTTATCTTCTTTGAGAATCCTTTCGCTCATACTCAGTCACATCCAACTCTTTGTGGCTCCACGCTGACTGTACCCCTCCAGGCTCCTCTGCCCATGGGACTTCTCAGACAAGTATACTGGAGGGGGTGGCCATTGCTTTCTCCAGGGGATCTTCCTGACCCACGGATTGAAGCCATATCTCCTGCGTTGGCAGGCAGATTCTTTAACACTGAGCCACCTGGGAAGCCCCTAGGATCCTGTCATACTAGGTCATAAATATTCTTAGTGTTCTTCTATTTTGTCTTTCCAAAGTCTCTAGTTCATCTAAAGTTGCCTTTTTTTTTTTTTTTTTGATACTTGATGGTATGAAATAAGGATTTGGTTCTACCACATAAATAACAGTTTTCTCTCACCAATTCTTGAATGGCTATTTTCCTGCAAATGTGTAACTTTATTGAGTATTAGTGTCAGTGTACACATATGTGAGAGTATGACTTTGGGTTCTCCATTCTGTTACGTTTCTCTGTTTGCCTGATTCTACCAATATCCTATTGTCTTGTTATTATAGCTTGTTTCTGATTTTTGTTATTGATTTTAATAAGTTAATAATAAGTTTTATAAAAGGTTTTCTGTATCTACTAAGAAAATCACGTGGGTATGTTCTCCTATAATTTTTTTTAGGTAGTAAATTACTTCAATAGACTTTCTAATAGTAAGCCATTCTTAAATTCCTGAGGAAAATCCAACTTGTACATTGCTGGATGGAGTTTGTTAATATTTTGTTATGTTTACATTCATGCTCATAAACGTGCCTTGTGGTTTTCCTCTCCTGACTGTTGTCTGATTTCGGTAGCAAATTTACAATAGTCTCATGAACACCCCTTCTTTTTCTGTCTTTGGAACACTTTGTATAAAACTAGAAATTCCCTTTTCCTTAATGTTTAATGAAATTTGACTGTAAACTTTCTGGGCTTGATACATTTTTAAAATAAATTTTATTTACCACAATTCCATTTTTAAAGGTGGTGAGCCTGTTTAGGTTTTAATTTCTTCTTGACTCAGTGCAGATGGATAAATACGTATTCATCTGGGTATTCAAACTTTTAATCCCATTAATCATAGTGTTTTCCTTTATTTATGAAACCATCATCATATCTAGTTATGTCTGCTTTTACAATGATCATATCTTGGTCACATCTTTTATTGTATTTCTTGATTAATTTTTATTAGTTTTGTCAAAAAATAACATTTGATTTTGTTAATCCTATTTTCCTTTGTTTACTATTTTATTAGTATATGCTTCTCTTTTACTTTCCTTTTTTCTGTACTGTTTGGGGTTTTATTACTTTTTTTTTTTTTAAACTTATTGTAGTATTAGCTTGGCCAAAAATTTCATTCAGATTTTTCTATTCATCTTAGGGAAAAACCTGAACAAACTTTTTGGCCAACACAGTGGATGCTTACTTCATTATTTTTTACTTCTTTACAGTTCCTTTATCCTGCTATAGTCTTGTAATACTCTAAATGCTCTTTTCATTCCACTTTATCAGTATCTCACAAGTTTTCATATGTGGAATCATTATCATTCCATGTAATATTTTAAAAATTCTCATTGCAATTTTTTATTTGACCCATGAGTTATTTCAAAGTGTATTTCTACATTGGCTAACTGATTAGAGTTTTGTCTTTTTGCTGTTAATTTCTACTGGAATTCAACTATGGTTAGAGTACTAGGTTTATATGAGATGATGAATTTTCTGTTTCTTTTGAGTCTTAATTTGTAAACATTTCAAGGTACAAGAAAACAATGTTAAATGTAGTATTCAGATCTCTTATGGTCTTCAGTTCAGTTCAGTTCAGTTCAGTTGCTCAGTCGTGTCTGACTCTTTGTGACCCCATGGACCGCAGCACATCCTGCTTCCCTGTCCATCACCAACTCCCAAAGCTTGCTCAAACTCATGTCTATCAAGTTGGTGATGCCATCCAACTGAAAGGTTGTTGCTGAGCCATGAAAGATGCCGGGATTCTTGGCCTCCAGAGGAGAGAATTAAATCCAGGGCTAGTGATGAGGCTTGATTGCTCAGAGCTTTTGTGTAATAAAGTTTTATTAAAATATAAAAGAGATAGACAAAGCTTCTGACATAGACATCAGAAGGGGGCAGAAAGAGTACCCCCCTGCTAGCCTTTAACAGTATGTTATATACCTATCAGCAAGCTAGGAAAGGAAATGTCTCAAAACTTAGAGTGGCACCAGGCCCCTCACCCACAACATGCATTTTGAGATAACATTGGCACAAGGTGAGTCATCTCGGGCCATGAATCTTGAAGAAAGGCAGGTTTCCAAGTAAATATATAGTTTCATTAACATAGATTAGGAGAACAATGTACGAGTAAAACATACTGGTTTGTTGAGCCCTTATCAATTCTGAGTCTTATGGGGAACCCACTTGAAGAAAGACAGAGTCTAGGGTAAATGCATAGTTCATTAACATATCTTAAGAAAGACATTTCTATAAGAAAAATGCATTGGTTAGCTGAAGGTTTGAGAAAAGGTTAGTTCAGGTAGAACCTGGTGTCGTCATGGCAACACAGAATTTTAAGAGAAACCTCCTTTTAATTTTGCATAAAGAAGGAAAAAAAATTTGATACATGTATTTTGTTTCCTCTTGCCACTTAAGAGAGAGAGAAAAAACGTCTGACACTTGCAGCGTATTTCCTCTGTTTGGAGACCCCTAGCTTTCCTTCCTGTTACCCTCTCACAACCATCTCATCCTTTGCTGTCCCCTTCTCCTCCTGCCATCAATCTTTCCCAGCATCAGTGTCTTTTCCAAGGAGTCATTTCTTTGCATCAGGTGGCCAAAGGATTGGAGTTTCAGCTTCAACATCAGTCCTTCCAATGAATATTCAGGACTGATTTCCTTTAGGATTGACTGGTTGGATCTCCTTCTAGTCCAAGGGACTTGCAAGAGTCTTCTCCAACACCACAGTTCAAAAGCATCAATTCCTCCGTGCTCAGGTTTCCTTATAGTCCAACTCTCACATCCATACGTGACTACTGTAAAAACCATAGCTTTGGTTAGACAGACCCTTGTTGGCAAAGTAATGTCTCTGCTTTTTAATATGCTGTCTAGGTTGGTCATAGCTTTTCTTCCAAGGAGCAAGCATATTTTAATTTCATGGCTTCTGTCACTATCTGCAGTGACTTACTTATAGTCTTACTCATCTCTGTATATGCTTGATCTGCTATTTGCTTGAAAAATGTGTGTTAAAGTACACTATTATTGTTTGTTTATTTTCCCCTTACATGTCTCTTAGCTTTTGCTTTAAGTGTTTGGTAGCATTCTTATTAGGCTTCCCTGGTGGCTCAGAGGATAAAGCATCTGCCTGCAATGCAGGAGACCCGGGTTTTGATCCCTGGGTTGGGAAGATCCCCTGGAGAAGGAAATGGCAACCCACTCCAGTATTCTTGCTTGGAGAATCCCATGGACAGAGGAGCCTGGCGGGCTACAGTCCAGGGGGTCGCAAAGACTAGGACATGACTGAGCGACTTCACACACACGTTAAGAATTTAAGCTTCTTGGCTTAGTTTTCCTTTTAACGTTATGGTAACCATCTATATACCTAATAATACTGTTGTAGGAAGGGAGACCTCTTCCAGGGCCTGAAACTGGGCTCATGTCTAACACTCAGAAATGAATTGTCCGAGGAGACACATGTGCTGACAAAACAAGAGATTTTATTGGGAAAGGGCACCCGGGTGGAGAGCAGCAGGGTAAGGGAACCCAGGAGAACAGCTTTGTCACATGGCTTGCAGTCTTGGATTTTATGGTGATGGGATTAGTTCCCGGGTTGTCTTTAGCTGATCATTCTGAATCAGAGTCCTTCCTGGTGGTGCATGCCTTGTTCAGCCAAGATGAATGCCAGAGAGAAGGATTCTGGGAGGAGGTCGGACAGGTGGTGTCTCCTTTTGACCTTTCCCGAACTCTTCTGGTTGGTGGAGGCTTTTTAGTTCCATGTTCCTTACCAGGACCTCCTGTCGTAAAACAATTCATGCAAATGGCTACTATGGTGCCTGACCAGGGTGGGCAGTTTCAATCAATGTGCTTCCCCTAATGATACTTTTTACCTCAAAGTTTTTTTTATTATTGTTACACCAACTTCCTTTTAATTACATTTACATATCTATATCTATTCTCTCCCTTCCTAACTTTCTGTGTCCTCAAATATTAGGATTTTATTTCCTAATTAGAATGTGACTAAACCTTGTTTTGTAAATCCACTATAAACATTCTTGTCTTTTATTCCATTAATGTATTCATTATTCATTTTGATAACTGACATTTTGGATTTATATTTTATTTTATTTTATACTTTTTATATACTTATGTGGAGAAGAAAATGGCAACCCACTCCAGTGTTCTTGCCTGGAGAATCCCAGGGATGGGGGAGCCTGGTGGGCTGCCGTCTGTGGGGTCGCACAGAGTCGGACACGACTGAAGTGACTTAGGAGTAGTATATAATTATGTATTTTATGTTTATTTTTTTCCTTGTCAATTGATTGTATTTTCTCTAATCTCCTTGTTTCTTGTTTTGGAAGGAAGTTTTCTATTATATGGCTACTATTGAAAGTATAACATGGATTCTTATCTACTCAAAGTCAGAATTAAATGAAATCCCAATGTTTCCGCTCCAGTCACTCTGTGCCTTATTATATACTGTTATATACACTTACGAAAACATCGCCATAATCAAGATAATGAACATATCCATCGCCCTTTAAAATGTCCTTGTGCCCTTTGTAATTGTCCCCATTCTGAACCCCACTCTTACAGGCAGCCACTGATCTGCTTTCTGTAACTGTAGGTTAGTTTGCAATTTTCCAGAATTTTGTATAAGTGAAAACATACTCTTTTTACCCAGCACAATTATTGAATATAATACTTTTCTCCTTTTTATTGCTAAGTAATATTCTGTCATATGAATATATCACAATTGGTTTGTTCACTCACCTGTTGATGTACATTTGTGTTCTAAGTTCGGGACCAGTACATTCTTATAAAGTCCTTTTCCACTCCATGTCAGTTAAAAAAAAAACATAGCCAATTTTTTTTCTAGTACTATTATGGCTTTATATTTCTGCATTTAAATTTTAATCTATCTTGATTTTATTTGGTAAATAAAATATATTAATTTAAGATAGGCTAAATTAAATTTTTCCTGAGGAGTAAGTCAATTATGCCAATATTGTTTATTGACTAGTATATTCTTTGAAGTAATTTGATTCTTGATCTTTATATATATTAAATATTTATAAATACTTGGATCTTTTGTAGCTCATATTTTATACCACTGAACTCTTGTTTAAAATCTTGACTAAATATTATTGTTGTATAACACAGATTAATATCTTGCAATTTATACTCTTTACATTTCTTCTTAAACCTTTCTTGATTACTCCCAATTTTTTTTTTCATCCATTCAATTAATTTCTCTGGAAATTTCATTGGAATTTGTGATATTGTGATTTATAAAAAGAAATATGTAATATTTTGTCTTCATCCTTGTTTCTGTCTCAAAGTCCCTATAATCCTTAGGGTATCCTAAGTGATGAGCGGAACAATTATCTTTTGCTATGTTAATAAGGTGACTTTTGGACAGCATGTAAGTTTAGGGGCTTTTGTTTGTTTAGTTCTATACAGTTTCCTTGGCTCCTTTACATAATATTTGTACAAGACAGCAAAAGAGACACTGATGTATAGAACAGTCTTATGGACTCTGTGGGAGAGGGAGAGGGTAGGAAGATTTGGGAGAATGGCATTGAAACATGTAAAATATCATGTATGAAATGAGATGCCAGTCCAGGTTCGATGCACGATACTGGATGCTTTGGGCTAGTGCACTGGGACGACCCAGAGGGATGGTATGGGGAGGGAGGAGGGAGGAGGGTTCAGGATGGGGAACACATGTATACCTGTGGCGGATTCATTTTGATATTTGGCAAAACTAATACAATTATGTAAAGTTTAAAAATAAAATAAAATTTAAAAAAATCCTTATGAAGTACTACACATAAGGATTATTCCCATTTCTTTCTTTTTTTTTTTTTACTGTCACCTTCAATTTTATTCATCTCTAAAAGGATGATGGTCAGCGTTCCAGGTGTGCCCCACACACTGGCATGAAAGAGCAAGGCTTTCTTCCCAGTAGCTTCACTACCCCACCTTGGCAAAACATGGCTTATAGCTCCGCTTTTCTCATTGGTTCATTTAGTCATTTACTTGTCTCTTGTTTCATCCTACCATCCTCCTAAGTGGTCGCACTCATCCTACTTTTGCTAGATACTACCTAGAAGTAGAGACACTGGAGAGAGTGTTGAAGGTCAGGTAGCAATTATCCAGGCAAAACTGAGAATTGGTCAGGAGAGTGAGTCAGCATTTCAGTCAGAGGAAACAGTGCCTATGGAGGAATGGAGTTTAAAAAGAAGTCATGAGTTTCAAGCAGGTGGAGGAGAGTCAAGTAGTCAGTACAGTTAGTGAGTAGTTTGGTGGTGGTGGTCTATAGAAACAGATGAGGTTCATATTATGATGTTTCTTTTATACTAAGGTTATACATCAGGTTGACTTATACCTTGATAGAAATGGGAATAGACAAGCAGCCGCTCCCGGCCGGCGCCGCAGCCCCCCAGGAGCCCGGCCCCTAGGTGTGAGATATTTCAGTCAAAGGAAGAAATAGCTCTTCTCCTAAGATGAAATCTGTTGTTTGGGAATGTGGTTGATCAACTTGACACATTGGCCAAATGGTGCCCAATGTAATAAAATGAAAAGAAGAAGCAAGATGATGTCATTTTTCCATATTGTGAAACTGAAAACAAATGCCTTTTGTGAGACCAAGCTAACAAACCTCTGACGGTGCAAAGAATAATTCTGTTTGAAGAACTTAATAGTAAGATAGAAGAAGTACTTTCAAGCTGAGACCTGCAGGTGTACAAAGATCTAAAATACATATTGAGTAGGCCTGATCATCTGAATCTCATTCAATCAAGAAAGCATGGCTATGAGTAGGATCGTCTTCTGTCTGTGGCCCTTGACTATGTTTGTGGGCCATATAGGTGGGCACAGTTTATTTTCTTGTGAGCCTATTACCTTGAGGATGTGCCAAGATTTGCCTTATAACACTACCTTCATGCCCAATCTTCTGAATCATTATGACCAACAGACGGCAGCTTTAGCAATGGAGGTAAGACTTCATCTATTATTTGGCATGTCATAGAAAATTACTCTTGTATTGCCCTTTTAATCAGTCTAATGAATGTCTCTGATAAACAATAGGAAAAACATGTACATTAAAAAGTTACGTATTTAGGTTCAGACTCTGATAGATTAAAGATTTCATGTTTGGGGAATGTTACTTATCTTAGTTTTCAGATATTATTCTTTTATGAAGAAATTTGAAACATTGAAACTGGGGAAGTAATAGCCTTTCAGAAGTTTAAATTGTTCAAGTTATGGTTACATTTTTTCTGTTAATTGAAAATAAGACTTTAAAGAGCAGACTATAATAATAATATTCATAATTCACTTAGTAAATATTGAAGGTAACA
>NW_011495032.1:31865222-31897643 GCF_000754665.1 Bison bison bison
TTCTCCTAAGATGAAATCTGTTGTTTGGGAATGTGGTTGATCAACTTGACACATTGGCCAAATGGTGCCCAATGTAATAAAATGAAAAGAAGAAGCAAGATGATGTCATTTTTCCATATTGTGAAACTGAAAACAAATGCCTTTTGTGAGACCAAGCTAACAAACCTCTGACGGTGCAAAGAATAATTCTGTTTGAAGAACTTAATAGTAAGATAGAAGAAGTACTTTCAAGCTGAGACCTGCAGGTGTACAAAGATCTAAAATACATATTGAGTAGGCCTGATCATCTGAATCTCATTCAATCGAGAAAGCATGGCTATGAGTTGGATCGTCTTCTATTTGTGGCCCATGACTATATTTGTGGGCTATATTGATGGGCACAGTTTGTTTTCTTTGAGCCTATTACCCTGAGGATGTGCCAAGATGTGCCTTATAACACTGCCTTCATGCCCAATCTTCTGAATCATTATGACCAACAGATGGCAGCTTTAGCAATGGAGGTTCCCAGATTGTGGTGACCGTGTCCTCAGCTGGTGGACCTGAATTTAGCTGGCGATCCTACTGAAGGAGCCTCAGTGGCAGCGCAGAGGGACTCTGGCTTTTGGTGTCCCTGAGAGTTGAAAATTGATCCTGATCTTGGCTGTTGCTTTTTGCACATGCGTGATTGTTCACCTCCTTGTCCAAATATGTACTTTAGGAGAGAAGAGCTTTCATTTGCTCTGTATTTCATAGGATTGATTTCAGTCATTTGCCTTTCTGCCACGTTGTTTACTTTTTTAGCTTTTTTGATTGATGTGATAAGATTCTGGTATCCTGAAAGACCCATTATAATTTATGCCATCTGCTACATGATGGTGTCATTAATTTTCTTTATTGGGTTTTTGCTTGAGGACCGAGTCGCCTGCAATGCATCCAGCCCTGCACAGTATAAGGCTTCCACAGGGACCCAAGGATCTCATAACAAAGCCTGTATCATGCTTTTTATTATACTCTATTTTTTTTTTACTATGGCTGGCAGCGTTTGGTGGGTGATTCTTACCGCTTGGAATGTATGACTTCTAGTATTAACCATGTGCTTTCTGCCATTGGAAACAGGGTCTCTCTCGTGATACCTCCATGCCAAAGGTCCCGCTATGCCACCTACTTTGATGTTGCTGTTCTTCGCTGCCTACTCCAGCCGCACTGGTCTGAAGAAGGCACTCAGTGGTCTCTGATGTACTATCTACAAAGACTGAGACACATGTTGGAAGAGAAGCCAGAAAAGCCCCCAGAGCCAGATATTCCTCTCCTGCCCAGACCAAGGAGTAGCTCCATGGTGGCAGCAGCTCCCTCACTAGTGAACACACATAAAACCCAAGTAAGAGCATCTCGGGTCCATTGTTTTTTCAACAAACAGCTTTGCCATAACAGAGTCTTTTTTCCTGTGCATCCAGCTCTTATTTATACCATTGCCGACTGTTTGGTTGGTGGGTTCCCCTGATACTATTATCCTTTCCTTTCCATCTTTTACTACTGGAGCATTTGGCTGTTCTATTTTGCAAAATTCCATTTTGCATTTAATTTACCAGCCAAAGAAGTGCTTTCTAAATGCCTCTTACACACACTAATCTAGAGCAAGCTTCTGTTGATCCATAATAATGGAATATGGGTCTTCTGGCTAATTAAAGTGCTAGTTAATAAAGAGTTTTTGTATATAACTGTCAATTACCAATATTATAAAGCACGTGACACTGGTGTTTTACTGAATATGATTTAACCTCCTTTGCATAGCTCAAAATTTTCCTGTGCCTCAGTGTCACCTTTCACAATATTGGTTTTTGATATATAGTCTTGCTGTTTATTATAGATGTTTGAAGGAATAAACTGAATATGTCCTGATGACATCCCCATGAAAATCACTTTTTGATAAATGAAAGTACCAATAGCAGCTTAAACACTTGTTCTCTTTTTCAACATGTTAAATATGTAAAGTATGATCTGCAATGTGTTGCAGTTGTTTGAGTTTATTGAAATGTGAATTGGCTATATCTGAAATATGTCTGCATATTCTGAAAATAAACAGGAGTGATATCAGAATGAAAAGGAAATATGTTCTGTTTTAGTAATAGATGATTTTGCCCAGAGTGAATATCTCCTCTGGTGAATCATTAAATGGAAAAACACATATTTTAAATAGAAAAAGAAATACCTACTCCCTTCTTATTTTCTTGGCTTTCCTAAATCTGGAACTTTGTGGTCTCACTGTTGAAATCTCCAAAGAGAAGTTACAATTAATATGAAACATATCTCTATTGTAATATGAAATATATCTCTAAGTCCTTGACCATTAATCTATTTTTATTGTCTATTAAGGATCTCACCATGAAATGTAATGAAGAGGAAAAATCTCTCAGTCCTGAAGCCTTTTCCAAGGTTTCATTGACGAATCTACGCAGGTCTGCCATCCCAGATCTTTCTTCAGATCTTGGCATGAACATTTTTAAGAAGGTGAGTAGAACCACTTAAAAAAAAAAAAATCAACAAAAAAAAACAGTAGGGCATGAAATGTTTCTGATTGTGCAGCTGAGTCAGGTGGGTTGAGGAAGGGACCTCAGAATAGAGGTCCACTCCCAGTTATAGCGCTGACTTGCGGTATGACCTTGGGCAGCATGACCTTTCACATTTCCTCCTTGTGCGTGAGTGCTTCGCATTTTACACATTATGTGGGGTTGTTACAGAGCTCAATCCTGATAATATGTGTAAAGTGCTTCTAGTAGTGTGGTCATGGAGATAGTTGTGGTAGCAGTGATGGTATCGTGCATTTGTATAGCTCACCTCATTCTACCAAGCATGAGATCATATAAATAATTCTTATTTAATCCAATGAGACTTTTATTCTCCACAATTTGCACCTAAGAACCTGAGTCTCATTGCAGTTCTTAGAGTAATGGGATCATCATAGAACATTCATTCTTGAAGTCATCTCTTAAAAATTTTAAGGCAATAGAAAAACCAAGCTTTGTGATAACGTAGTAAATCCTTATAACTGACCTCTAACTTTACTACCGTCATTTCTCTTTGTGAGTGACAGTGTAGGTTTCCATTCAGCAAACATTTATTGCACATCCACAAGAATCTAGAACACTAAAACTGGGAAATTAAAGGTTGAGTCTTTGTGTAAATAAACTGACTTGGGAGTCAGTTGATTGGTTCAAATTCCACTCCTACCATTTTCTACCCATGTGATACTGGCCAAATGATATTGGTTTCTTCATTTATAAATGGGTACATAATATACTTACCTCAAAAGTTTATGATAATTGAGATTATGTGTGTAGAGTCTTTATTGGGCCTAGTACTTAGCAGGTACTCAATAAATGTTAACTGTTATTTTCAACAATAAAATAGAAATAAGACTGCACCTTAGAAACTTTAGATAGTTTTAGAAAGGTTGAGTCCAACCTCAGAACTAGGTCTTCTAACTAAATATTTCATGCTCTTATTAATCCACTCTTCTCCTCTCTTTTTTATAAGCAAATGGAGCTAATCAAATAGAAAATAATATGTGTAAGATAATGTATGTGTGGTGGCTTATTTTTTTCTTTTGCAAAATGACTAGTTTGTGTCAATGAAGAATACAGAATTACCAACCTATCTATAAGCTCAGAGTTTGCTATGCAACATTGATAATTCAGTAAAAGACAAATGCTGTAGTTTTTCTAAACATGTTAATCAGTGGGGAGAAAAGAGGTTTTCAGTTCTGATTGCATATGAGAATCTCTGCAGAACTTTTAATAAATCAAGGGCCCAGGCCTGACCCTGGATCTATGAAGTCACAATTGCTGAAGATTAGCCCAGACATTAATATATTTTAAAAACTTGAGGCAATTCTAAACTCTTAGATACACTAGATCTTGAATTTCTTTGATTGATAGGTCATAGGGTTGTACCAATGCATATCCTGCATCTTCTTTGCCTCTCCTATGAACAGAGGTGTGCATCTGAAGTCATTTGGCTGAAACAATGGATCTGTCTTGAAAAGTGGAGTAGAAAAAGACTGATTGGTCTTTGTGATGACTCAGGGCTCCTATATACTAACCCAGGGTTTCTCAAGTTTTACCAAGCGTCAGGATCACCTGCAGGACTTGTTAAACATTGCTGGCCCTCCCCTTTTGGCTTTCTGATCTAGTATGTCTGGAGTTGAACCTGAGACTCTGCATTTCTGACAATTTCCCAGGCACTGATGCTGGTCCAGGGACCACACTTGGAGAAACATTCCTCAAGCCCAACCCGGCAGAAAAACCTAGGAAATATGTTATCTTTTTCTTAATTTCTTTCACTGCTTTGCACATTGTGGAAATTTCTCTTGTCTCTTCTGGATGACATTTGGTGACTTTCTGGGTCTCCTTTTCCTGGAACATTTCCTGAATTTTGCTCCAACCCTTTGGGAAACAAATGGCAACCTTGCCTTTGCCCCGTGCCTGACCTTCATCTCTTACCCCTGTAGTTCAAGAGCCGCAAAGAAGACAGAGAGAGGAAAGGTTCCATCCCATTCCACCACACGGGGAAGAGGCGGCCTCGGAGAATGGGAGTGCCATTCCTGCTGCACGAGGATCACCTGGATGTGTCCCCAACTCGTAGCACGTTCTCCTTTGGAAGTTTCTCTGGGCTCGGAGAAGACAGACGAGGCATGGAAAAAGGAGGCTGGCAAACCACCATTTTAGGTGACTACAAGGACCTTCGAAAGTAGGGCAGAGCTTCTTTGACCTGTTTAGAAATCTGGATCTAGGGCTCCCAGGGAAATCTGTACCTTTCTCCACAGTTTAGTCGAGAAATCTGGGCCCAAATACAACCTCCCCAGGACCCAAATAATGCTGTGTCTTCATAGACAAAGAAATGGAAATAATTGAATTATGCAAGAATCCTGTATAATTAGACAGCTCTATTTCTAATCATCCTATACAATGATTCTTTAAATTTTATTGAAGTACAATTTATATATAATATCACGTTAAAAGTTATATATATGTATTTATATATATTTTTTCATATTCTTTTGATATTTCATATTCTTTTCACATGATATTGATTAGAGTTCCCTGTACTATCCAGTATGACCTTGTTGTTTATTCATCCTATATATAATAATTTGCCTCTGCTAATCCCAAACTCCCATTACTTTCCTCCCCTACCCTGCCTTCCTCTTGGCAACTGCAAGCCTGTTCACAGCAGTATATCATTCTAGACATGGAAACATGGCCTTAGAGGGCTCTGTGCATTAACTTTGTGAATCCAAAGACAGACTTTTCTTTCACTCAGCTATTAAAAAAAGAAGATGTAAAGAAGAGAAAAGGGAGGGTTTTTTGTTGTTTTTTTTTTTCTGGATGTCATATTAAGACCAGCTTAAAATCAAGAGATGACAACTAGCGGGGGCCTAACAGATGGTTTCTGACATTTGGCTTAGATTGGGGCTGACCTTCTCACAGGCAGCTTCATCAGTCATCTCAACCCTGAATGTTCCCAAGGGAGATTTAATTCCTGCTAGTCAGCTGTGCCTTGCAGAGTTCCTAATACCCGCTGACTGTCACTGCCGTCCTTTGGCAGAACATCTTTCAGATTTTCTAACCTTCTTGTGGTTCTCGTCCTTCTCAGGGAAATTTACCCGGCGGGGCAGTTCCGACGCGGCCACTGAGATGGAGAGCCTGAGCGCCAGGCACTCCCATTCTCATCACACGCTGGTGAGTGATCCGCCAGACCACTCCAACAGCCACGGGGAGAACATCGTCAAGGAAGGTGGGTCGGAGGCGGCCCCTGCAGGCGGGACTTCAGGTTTCTTTTCCTGTTTCCTGTTTTTTCTCCATGTTCCATCTTCATTGTAATCTGGCTCCATGTGCTTTTTGAAAACTTGCATTTGTGTATTTTATGGCTGGATTATTTGTGAGCTGTTCTTAAAATTTCCTTAGTAGCAAGAGCTATGGGATAGCACACTGTGAACACCATACCTCTCAGAGGGAAAACAAGGGCAACCCATTCTATATTTGTTTTCACAAGAGCATTGACCTACAGGAAAGACTTCTAGGACATCTGTCACATCCCTCTGAAGGGCTTGTCCATCTTCAGGGGAGGAAAGTCCCTACCTTCTAAGGTCACTGATTCCCTTTCCAGACAGCTGCTATTCTGTGCTTTATGTGGAGCAAATGTGTGCCTCTGGATGAAATCCAAGATGGGTTCTTAATCTGTGCTCTTCTCAACCTATGAGTATAAATTTAGTCCCTCTTTTTCCTGGACTGTACTTCAAGTACTTGATGACATTTGTTAGTTACCACCACAAATTTATGTTCCATAATTCTTAAGCAGAAGAGAAAAAAGAATCTTTCTGTTGCCTCAATATATTAAATAAAACCAAATATTTTCACAGCTACAAACTTGTGGGGAAATATTTCAACCAAATTAGTTTAACTATTGGAGAAGGAAATGGCAACCCACTCCAATATTCTTGCCTGGATAATCCCATGGACAGAGGAGCCTGGTGGGCCCCAGTTCATGGGGTCGCAAAGATTCAGACACAACTGAAGCGACTGAGCACAACACTGTGTAACTAACCAATAGGGTCTATCTTCTAACTGCATAAAAAGCACCAGTTAGGCAAAAAAATTCTATCCTGGGTCTCAAGAAAGCCAGTTAAGAATTCACATTTTCTATAGCCTTCATTGTTTGTCAGATATTATTATACATGACTTAACACCATGGGAGCTGACAATAGCCCTGAGACTCTCCATCAAATATATGCTATAGCTGTGATTGTGGTCGTGATTTAAATAGTAGGTTAAGTGTCTAACATGATCTTGTAGGTTCATATGGGAGAAGTAAAACATTGCTTTCCTTTTTCTAGTGCGATCTCAGATCTCCACTATTACAGTTGCAACCTTCAATACCACGTTGGCATCGTTCAACGTCGGCTATGCAGACTTTTTCAGCGAGCATATGCGGAAGCTCTGCAACCAGGTGCCCATCCCTGAGATGCCACACGAACCCCTGGCGTGTGCAAATCTGCCTCGAAGCCTCACAGACTCCTGCATAAACTACAGCTACTTGGAAGACACAGAACATATTGATGGGACCAATAACTTTGTCCACAAGAATGGCATGCTTGATCTTTCTGTACGGAGCAAGAATTTTTCTTACTGAAGCGCAAAAGATATTGAATCTTTGGTCCAGTTTTTACAGTGTTGGGTAAAATGGACATATAAGTTCTTAGAAATGTTGAGTCTTTAAATGAAAAAGCTACACTTAAAAAAGAAAAAACCTTTTACGAGTGTATCACCCATCTTAGATGTACCTTTTCTTTTTTTTGAGCTTCACTTTAGATTCGATCTGATATTAGAATATTTTTATAATTGAAAAACGTTAGTGAATCCTGAATACACTTAGTAAATATCTGTGTATTTGTGTTTGCTAAGTCCCTCATTTTCTAGACCGGTAGTAAAAAATTCTGCTTGTTTTCTTTTGTTATATAAGCAACATAACTATAAACCACCCAAACAGCAAGAGAGAATGAATAGAAGTCCATTAAAACATTTAAACCTGCATTCTCAAGAATGCCTGTTTTGATTATAGTTATTAGCAAATGAAAGTGTTGTTATATTTTACAAATATATTTCACACAATTTT
Source organism: Bison bison bison (assembly GCF_000754665.1). Classification (NCBI taxonomy): domain Eukaryota; kingdom Metazoa; phylum Chordata; class Mammalia; order Artiodactyla; family Bovidae; genus Bison; species Bison bison. The sequence continues at coordinate 31,872,873 of NW_011495032.1, forward strand.
TTTAATTTCACATTAGGGAACCTGGCTCAGCAAATAATTTAACATATTAAAATCAGTAGAAAGACATAATTTAAACATGCAAATATTTTGCATTTAAAATTAAATGTAAATAATGATGCAATTGCAAATGTTCTTCTATTATATGTCTAAGGAAACCTTTGCTCTTCACCAGTTATTAGTGGAAAGGATTATTGGCAGAGGATTAAAACACTTTGATTTTAGAAATCAGTTGAGCAGGTTTTCATTTGGGCAAGTAATTGCTCTCCCATTAATCCATTATGCTTTGTTATCTCCATTAACTGTCCATATTATGGCAACTTTAGAGTCCTTAAATGAGATAACACACTTATACATTTTTAATTCCTCGGGTGATTTGTTGATTAAGCACATATACAAGGTTCCAATGCAGCATAATAAGATCATCTGAAAATTACCTGAATTATTTATACTTATGTGCATAGAACAGCCAAAGGAAATGCAATAAATGGAAGAGCCAAATCTATTTAGGAAGAGGTAATTCAAGTAACTTAATCACCCTCTGATTACTTTTGTCTTCCCCCAGGTGGTTCTGAAGGCCGTTTATCTTGTCCTTAACCATGACATCAGTTCTCGCATATGCGATGTGGCACTGAACATTGTGGAATGCTTGCTTCAGCTCGGTGTGGTGCCCTGTGTAGAGAAGAACAGAAAGAAGAGTGAAAACAAGGAAAATGGAACTGTAGAAAAAAGACCAAGTGAGGGAACTTTCCAATTCAAAGGAGTGTCTGGAGGTTCCACCTGTGGATTTGGGGGCCCTACAGTGAGTGGAGCTGGAGATGGTGGAGGAGATGAAGGAGGAGGAGGTGATGGAGGAGGAGGAGGAGGTGATGGAGGAGGAGGTGATGGAGGAGGAGGTGGCCCCTATGAGAAGAATGATAAGAACCAAGACAAGGTATGAATGAACCAGCTTTTGCATACTCATGAAATGTCATTCTGATTTCTTTCCATATTTTTGCTTGCCAGCAATCTGTTGGCTCAATAGCCACTAGTCACTAGTCCATAATAAGCAGTATGCATGCATGCATGCTCAGTCACTTCCGTCATGTCCAGCTCTTTGCAACCTTATGGACTATAGCCCACCAGGCTCCTCTGTTCATGGGATTCTCCAGACAAGAATACTGGTGTGGGGTGCCATGCCCTCCTCCTGGGGATCTCCCAGATCCAGGAATTGAATGCACATCTCCTGTATCTCCAGCATTGCAGGCAGATTCTTTACTGCTGATCCATCTGAAAGCCTCTAATAAGCAGAATAATTTTTCTGAAAAACATTAAGTTCTTTCTCTTGATTTAAGGAACGCATTTTTAGGTAGCGTGCTTCAGTCACAGTTAAAGAGAAGAAAAGGGGGAATTTTTATTTAGTACGTTGATTTGCTGGTATGAGTTTAGAAGACTAGTCTTTGTCCTCTTACAGCTCGGTGTGTCACACCCAGGGGTCTTTATCATTCTCATTAGTTATTGTTTCTGAATTTAACTTCCTTTGACTTGACAACACCTGATTTATGATTTCAGTGCTTAACATCAGTAATTAGTTTTCTAATTTGAATTTTAAAGAAGAATTACTGCAGCTATATTGATATAATTTATGCTATTTCAATTTGAGATCTTAGTTGGAAAATACTAAGTAATTGAAATCAAAGAAGAGATTTGAATCTCTAACAGGTGACGATCTACACATCAGGCCAAGTGTTTACATGTGTAAGATTTCACGGTGCAGAGTTCTATTACCTACATATTATCTTAAATGTAAATTGTTGATTTTTTGTGGGGTATCAGGTTTTTACAGCTGAAGGTGTGCAGTGTTCCTTCTTCTTTTTTTCCCCCTTCTTCTCTCTCTAGTCCTACATCATGCCTGTTTAATTTGCATTTATCATGTTTCTTTCCTCATGGTCTATTCTCATTTTTCCCAATATTTGCGGACTCTCATCCAATAATTCCCGCCCCAGTATTCTTAGGTTCTCGAACCTAACTTTTCCTTTAGGATTTCTTCTACTGCCTCACTCATATTTATATATCTTCCAATTCTAATAGAATCTTCTGGTATTTGATGTTTCCAACTTTTACATTCTCAAACATCACTGAGGACGATTCAAGGGTCCTCAGATCTCATTGTAGATGAAAATTATCAAAATGTTGATATTAATCACACGGGATTTGAACTTGGATCCTAAGATCTAAGGGATTTTTCAGTCAAAAGTTATGTAGGAATTAGTAAATAAATACAAAGTATAAGGACCACATTTATAAACACAGCAAACAGTAAGATTCTTAATTTAAAATTGTTTTACCTGTCAATCTAGGTGGCAACTCAAAGAGACGATAGATAGAACTATGTCATTTTGTTGCAAAATTCAAGGGAAAATAGGAAAAATAAAAGTTGTCAAATTTTGATAAGGATTTCTTTGGAAGGAATGATGCTAAAGGTGAAACTCCAGTACTTTGGCCACCTCATGCAAAGAGTTGACTTATTGGAAAAGACTCTGATGCTGGGAGGGATTGGGGGCAAGAGGAGAAGGGGACGACAGAGGATGAGATGGCTGGATGGCATCACTGACTCCATGGACATGAGTCTGAGTGGACTCCGGGAGTTGGTGTTGGACAGGGAGGCCTGGCGTGCTGCGATTCATGGGGTCGCAAAGAGTCGGACACAACTGAGCGACTGATCTGATCTGATCTGTCAGTAAAACTTAGATATATGCTAAATTGATGAGGCTTTGCTATGTTTGGGGCTTCCCAGGTGGTGCTAGTGGTGAAGAACAGGCCTGCCAGTGAAGGAGACATGAGATATAGGTTTGATCCCTTGTTATGTTTATTGAGGATTTGAAATATAGTATTTTGTTTCTGTTTGGGTTTTGTTTTAGTTCTAAAATTACACCCAACTAGTATTCACATCTAATTTTTTATTAGAGAGCTACAAATGTCTTGCCTATCTAGATATTATATATAATCTAGATATTATTAATCTATTATATTATATAAATATAAATCTATTGTATGTAATCTAGATATTATATGTAATATATAGATATTATGAACACTAGAAACTTGATAATATAAATGTCACCTTGACTAGTTACTTTTGATTAGGATGGGGTTTTACAAAGTCAGATTATGTGTTCTCCAAAACAACTACAAAAGATGCAAATGTTCTGTACTTAGTTCTGCAAAATAATATCCTTTGTAATGCAGAGAATTTATAAAACTGTACCGGAACGTAGGTCAAGTGCATTGTACTTGTGATTCACACAGGTCTGCTCTGCCTCCAACCCATCTGTTATTTTCAGTGGAACTGGGAGTTTATCTAATTTTGCAACCTAGTAATACCAGAAGCATGGGGGAATTGATTAATTCAGAAAAGAAGATCTAATTTCTATTTCTATATTTGCTGCAAACGAGTACTTAGAACTTGAAATGTTATTTAATATGTGTCCTGATTTCTGCCTATAACATGCTACATCTTTCTGAATGTCTCCTTCTGAAGGAGCTGAAATCCCAAGGACATCTGAAGATCCAAAGAAATACAAATAGATATTTACAAAAAGCTTTGGGAGCTAGGAATTTTTTTAAGGAACATTTAATAGTTTTTGAATGTTCATAAATCAATCTTCCAAATCAGCTCTTCCCCAGGGTGACCTTTTCTGAGGCACAACTGCCTCTGGCCACACAGGCTGTGTACTCTACAAGAGCTCTCTGCTAAAGAGGCCAGGCAGGACTGAAATCAGGGACAGTCAAGGCTGCTTCTACTAAGAGGCACCTTTTAGTAGAAGGTGCCTACTACTCACTTTTTCTAATTCATCCTCCCAGAATAGTGCCTTTTCTAACTTGCACAAAGTTGCCCCAAAGGATAGCAGTGCCCCACACCTAGAAATGGGCTTCCCTAGTAGCTCAGCTTGTAAAGAATCCACCTCAATGTGAAAGACTCAGGTTCGATCCCTGGGTTGGGAAGATTCCCTGGAGGGAGGGCATGGCAACCTACTCCAGTATTCTTGCCTGGAGAATCCCTTGGACAGAGAAGCCTGGTGGGCTATAGTCCATGGAGTTGCAAAGAGTTGGACACAACTGACTAAGCACAGCACACCTAGAAATAATCATTAACACTGGTTTTGCTATTATTATGCACCTTACTTGTTTTGCCTCACAAACTCTGTGAGACGGATATTTTATGATTCCCCCTTCTGTGAGGCGTAGGGTGTTAAGTAGCTTGCCCAAGGTTATGGAGCTAAGATTTTAATTTAAACTTAAAAGATTTATGAATTGGTGAAGGAATTCACCAATTCCTACACCAGTCATGCTCAGTCATGTTGGACTTTTTGTGACCCCATGGACTATAGCCTGCCAGGCTCCTCTGTCCATGGGATTCTCCAGGCAAGAACACTGGAGTGGGTTGCCATTCCCTTTTCTTGGGGATCTTCCTGACCCAGGGATTGAACCTGGGTCTCCTGCATTGACAGGCAGTTTCTTTACCCTCTGAACCACCAGGGAAGCCACTGGTGAATATATGTACATATAAATAAATAAATGTATGTATGTTCTATGTATGTGTGTATATATATATATATATATATATATATATATATATATGTATGTTTGAGTCTTCCATTTGTAAGCATCTGAGCTGCAGAGTTCCCAAGAAGCAGACTCGGACAAAGAGATGTGTGCAGGAGGTTTGATGGGGTGTCCACTCAGAATTGACGTCTGTGAAATGTAAAAGAAGCAGGATGGAGCCAAGAGAGAAGCTGAATTGCAATGTAGTTGTAACAGAGACTTCAGTCCCTCACACAGGGAGCACCAGAGTTGGGATGGTTCTTCAAAGTAATCCCTGGGTAAAGTAAGGGAGCCCACCTTATTCCATGACCTCCCTCCTAGCCCTCTTTATACCCTTGACCAATCATTGGAGGTGGATTGCTTCCAGGAGGAGAGCATAATGTGGGTCAAGGCCCATCTCTTTAGCTAAGGGCAATACCTGAAGAAGAACTCACCTGAGTTATCAGCCATCAATACTTCCAGCCTTGATTCATGGCTGGAAGAGAAGGGGATGACAGAGGATGAGATGGTTGGATGGCATCACCGACTCAATGGACATGAGTTTTGGTAAACTCCAGGAGTTGTTGATGGACAGGGAGGTCTGGTGTGCTGCGGTTCATGGGGTCGGAAAGAGTTGGACACGACTGAGCGACTGAACTGAACTGAACTAAATACTTACAGCAGCTCAGAGAATGAATGTTCAGTTCTGAAGGGAGGTGTTTCTGGGCATCACAGCCACTACCTGAGGCTTTGGTTAGAAAAAAAAAATGACCCAATTACATAACATTAGGGGAGCAGAGAGAGTGTCTCGTCACATAATGAACAGCACATGATGTCTAGATAACTCTCATATCTGACACACCCTCCCTGCATTTGAGTATTCTTTCTATGTGGATGGCCCCAAAGTTTATGTATCAACCTGAGCATATGACTATGGAAAAGCCCTTCACAATTTACAGATCAAGGCCTATTCATTATTTTATATTTGTCACAGTAAACTGATGAAGTAGGAAGGGAAGCTATTAAGATTCTCAATTCACAAGTGGGGAAACTAAAGCACAAAGAGATTCATTCATTTATCTAATGTCATGTGCAATTAAGGAGCGCTAGCTGGGCTCTCAGGTGGCTGTGCTGACAACAGAGAGTCACTAGAAGGACCGAGGAAGGTTGAAGCTTCCTGAAGGTTATGGTGCAGATCTGCATCATTTCTTAGCAACAGCTTCCTTATGCTTCTTTGGAAACAATTCAAGGATTTTCTGGAAGCTATGTTCTTCACTTAAAGCAAGGATTACATGAGTCAAAAGAGAGGATAATAACAGTTCATCTCAGGGGGACTTCCTATTTAACCTCAAATGAAGAACCCATGCTGAATATTTGCAAAAAATTTTTTATTCTCACTTTGTTTATACATGAGTATTACAATACAGCAAAAGCAAAAAAAAAAAAATCCTTCGAAAATGTCAGAAAATGCCACATGATTTCAAAGTTTCAGACTTTGATCAGTTCCAGAAATTTAGCAAAAATCCTTGCCTAGTGATACTATCGGGAAACTGCTGGTAAAGGTACCTTCTGGAAAAAGCTGTTTGCCTTCATCATTGATAGTCCACACTGTCTCTCTCTAGACAGTCATTCTGATCACCTGTCAAGCATATGAAAGCATGTCTTCTACTGAAGAGGTCTACATCCATATCCTGTAGCACTAGAGGGTATTCAAATATTTTTCTTTCTTGTAAATCATGTTCTAGATTTTCTAAAAAATTAACCTGCCTGTTGAGCTCATGACAATTTTATTTCCCAAACTGCAGGGGCTCACTGTAAAACATATAAACTTGGTTTAATAATAAAATAGAGTCTCGGTAGCAAAAGAATCTAAGTAACTAAATAAACAGCATCCTCTCTCTCATTCTGGGTGCTAGGATGAAAGTATACCTGTAAGCAACCATAGGCTTGCTCTAACCATGCTCATCAAAATCGTGAAGTCCCTGGGATGTGCCTATGGTTGTGGAGAAGGACACCGAGGGCTCTCTGGAGATCGTCTGAGACACCAGGTATTCCGGGAGAATGTAAGAGAATTAAAGTAGATTCCATTTCCTCTTCCTCTTCCCTCCTTTCAAATTAAGAATGAGTCCTTTGACAATGAGGGTCAGTGTTCCCTGAAAAAATATTTTGTGAGGGTAATTAATGCTGTCATAAGGTGGGAGAATTCCCACAAGATAATCTCAAGACATCTAAAACCCAGGCTTAGGAAAGTTTAATTGGGAAAATAACTTCTGCCTCCTGCCTAGGGCAGGCCAACTCCCAGTTGGTAAAAGGATGTATAATTGGAACATGAATTATCGTTTGAAAGAACATTGCAAAAATGAATATATTTAGCAAACTTCTGATGGTCTGTGACAAATGGTTTTTTAATCACCTGCCTGGGTACTATGGAAGCATATTTTATATTAGAAAAAGGGATCCACCTTTCAGATTAAGTTTGTTGTTTTTAGATATGGAAAATGGCCCTTATTGGGACAAAACAGGACTACAAAAGTAACCATTTTCTGGCTGCTGTGTTTGACAATGAACCTTGACTGCTAAATATTGGGTTGGACAAAAATTTCCTTCAGATTTTTTCATAACACCGTAAGGAAAATTCAAATGAACTCTTTTGGCCAACCCAATATTTACAAGCACATCCCTTTGAACTGTGTGAAACTTGAAACTCTGCCCTGAGGTTTGCAAAAAATAATTCTTGTAATGGAACATGGAAATGTAACTCTAGCTCATTTTCACTTGCCTCTGCTGATGACTACTTTTCCCTTCAGACTTTGGCGATAACCCACCTCTACAACAACTTCAAGCTGGAACAGTTGCCTCATACATATTTTGAACTGAAATCATAAGAAAATAGTCCCCGACAAATAAGAGTTTGATGCAAATTTGAGTCTAGGAAACCCTTTGGCATATCTTAGCAGAGTTTTAGGGTCATGTCAAAATCCAATGCCAGCCATTTTTCTTTGGTATTAGGTTTTGTCATGAAATGTTCACACAGTATCAGCATGCTGGCTTTCTTTCTTAATCTGTCATCTACCTACCTACCCATTTATATATCATTCTCTTTCTTTTCTATTCTATTGTGTCATATTAGTTTATTATTTGTATGTGGGGGGGGGTTATTCATAGTAATTACTTTCTCTAAATTCTGAAACTTGAAAACTTTGACCAAGATCTAGATTTTGGGGCCCCAAATTTTAAGAAATCAAAATAATAAATAATAAGGCAGTAGAAGCTGACATTACCTCCATCTTTGCATATATGTTTATGATTTGGGGTCTTTGATTTTTATTCTATCACAGTATGAATAAATGCCTTCAAGGCTAAAATTACATCACATCTCATGCAGAAAACTAATTCTATGAAATGAAATACCAAAATATAAAAATAAGCATCATGCTGTATTTGGAATTATAAATTGGTTCTGATATCAGGACCTGTCTTTCTATACGTGGAGAAGGTTAGGGCTAGTTGGATCAGAAGCCACTTGAGAGATTATCGTTACTGCTTAGTCACGATGTTTTCTTCTCTCAAGAGTACTGAGTGTTTCCTATCAGGACATCCAGTTTTCTACTTGCCTTCCCAACTGTTGATTTATATGGCAGTACCTCCATTTTCTTGTAGCCCAGTTTTATACTCCTTATCAGGATTATACTTACTTATCCATGCTTAGTAAACACATGGTCCATGAGATAGAAATTTGAGAAATCTACCCTGGGAATGTGTAATTCAAGAAGCTAAATATTTCCAGATTTATCTGGCATTGGATTTTTAGTAGTTACTTAGCTTTTAATGCATAAGAATATTTCTTACCTCTACCAGATGAAGTCCACTATACTTTTATTTTTTTAATAAACCAAATTATTATCACAATGCTATTCATCAAAGTGCCTAGTAATTCCAGGGAGTTTCTTAGAATAGTTTAATCATTAGCTTGTAGTCCCAAATTATTGAAATGGAATTCACTCTTTATATCTCTTGGAGAAGTTTAGAATATTCATTCAGAATCAAAATACTTATAGTTTGATATTCTGATCCTTGCTGAGACTTTCAGTTGAATTGTAATGGCCTCTAAAGAAGAGATTTGAAACTATGCCTTTTTTGGTGTATTTTATAGAGAAGTACTTTAAAACTTCATTTTATAGCAAGCAGCATTAATTTTATAAGAAAAAAAAATTGCTTGAGATCTAGCAACCAGTAGCCTCTCTGGAATTCAGTTCAGTTCAGTCACTCAGTCGTGTCCAACTCTTTGCAACCCCATGGACTGCAGCATGACAGGCTTCCCTCTCCATCACCAACTCCCGGAACTTGTTCAGACTCATGTCCATTGAGTCGGTGATGCCATCCAACCATGTCATCCTCTTTTGTCCCCTTCTCCTCCTGCCTTCAATCTTTCCCAGCATCAGGGTCTTTTCCAGTGAATCAGTTCTTCGTATCAGGTGGCCAAAGTGTTGGAGCCTCAGCATCAGTCCTTCCAATGAATATTCCGGACTGATTTCCTGTAGAATTGACTGGTTTGATCAACCAGTAGCCTCTGGAATAAAAACACCCAATTTCTCGACCTAGTAAAGGAAAAATGAAAGGGAAAAAAAAATCCTCCTGACTTTGTGATATAAATGGAAAGACTACGACAAGGTCACAACAAGAAACCATTGCTAATTATAAGTTTCAGCCTTTTATAATCTTTTTCCTCTCAAGAGTTCTAAGAATTTTTCTCTGTGTCTTGATTTGTCAAAATGGTGATGTAACTTAAATTATCCTCTGGCCCACCATTAAGGACCCAAATCCCATGAATTGCTGTCCTTGCTTCTGCCTGGTTGTCCAAAATTCTCCATTAAGGTTATGGAGTCCTCACTAAGTCCTCACTCTTAGTCCTTACTAAGCCAACTCTTCTTTCTTGATTGTAGATTTTCTTCCTCAACCCAGTTTAGTTCACTTCAGTCGATCAGTCATGTCCAACTCTTTGCGACCCCATGGACTACAGCACGCCAGTTCTCCCTGTCCATCACTAACTCCCAGAGTTTACTTAAACTTGGGTCCACTGAGTCAGTGGTGCCATCCAACCATCTCATCCTCTGTCATCCCCTTCTTCTCCTGCCTTCAATCTTTCCCAGCATCAGGGTCTTTTCAAATGAGTCAGCTCTTCATATCAGGTGGCCAAAGTATTGGAGTTTCAGCTTCAGCATCAGTCCTTCCACTGAATATTCAGGACTGATTTCCTTTAAGATGGACTGGTTCGATCTCCTTGCAGTCCAAGGGACTCTCAAGAGTCTCCTCCAATACCACAGTTCAGAAGCATCAATTCTTTGGCACTCAGTTTTCTTTATAGTCCAATTCTAACATCCATATGTGACTACTGGAAAAACCACAGCCTTGACTAGATGGACCTTTGTTGGCAAAAGTAATATCTCTGCTTTTTAGTATGCTGTCTAGGTTGGTCATAGCTTTTCTTCCAAGGAGCAAGTGTCTTTTAATTTCATGGCTGCAGTCACCATCTGCAGTGATTTTGGAGCCCCCAGAAATAAAGTCAGCCACTGTTTTCACTGTTTCCCCATCTATTTGCCATGAAGTGATGGGAACAGATGCCATGATCTTAGTTTTCTGAATGTTGAGTTTTAAGACAATTTTTTCACTCTCCTCTTTCACTTTCATCAAGAGGCTCTTTAGTTGTTCTTCACTTTCTACCATAAAGGTGATATCATTTGCATATCTGAGATTATTGATATTTCTTCCAGCAATCTTAATTCCAACTTGTGCTTCATTCAGCCCAGCATTTCTCTTGATGTACTCTGCGTATAAGTTAAATAAGTAGGGTGACAATATACAGCTTTGACGTACTCCTTTCCCTATTTGGAACCAGTCTGTTGTTCTATGTCCAGTTCTAACTGTTGCTTCTTGACCTTCATACAGATTTCTCAGGAGGCAGGTCAGGTGGTTTGGTATTCCCATCTCTTTAAGAATTTTCCACAGTTTCATTTCACAGTATCATTTTCCCATTTCTTTCCATTGGTAAGGACATTCTTTTTTAAGATGATCTTGTCTTCCGCAAGATATCAACTAATCTCCATTATGTCAACCCACTTCCTTTTGGTAATGGGTGGTATATAAATACATTTTCTCCAACAACCACTCTCTAAACTAGCCATGAGGCTACTATCAATATATTATGAGAAGTGTAACCACTCTGAGGAGGCAAGACCCTAGCTTCTAATTTTGGCTCTGCTGTGAAACTTGGTGTATCAGCTTGGACAAAGTCCTTGATTTCTTTGAGTCTCAGTTTCCTCCACTGTAACATAGGGAAACTCTTCAAGTCATAGAGAAGTGTGAAAGTCAAATGTTTGCATTTACAATCCAGAAGCATATTTTAAACAGCAAAGCACTACACAAATGTGATTTTTCTCTCAAAGGTAGAATGGGACTAGGGGGCCCCCTGAGGGTCCCAGATAGCATTGGGGTGTCCTGTCTGTGACCTTCTCCAGCCAATGATTGTAACTTTGTTTGTTCTGATGGTGCAAATTACTCCCTTTTCCTTTGCTAGATGACAAAATTATTTGTTGGATCATAAGAAATACGTTTTTGTGTTTCTGGTAATTTGCCAGCTCTGCCAGCCCTCTGGCAGAGCCTAATGCATGGTCAATTGGTTTTCATATCCTTAAGGCCAACTTCTATTAAATACCAAACTTCTATATTCAAAAGCAGACACATAAATAAACAAACTAGACTTGCTTTATTTTATGTCTCTTTCATGTCTCAAGGGTCTTTCCCTCCTGACCATATAAGAGAACTCTGGATAAACAGGTCCTAGAGCCCCCTCATGCCATCCATTGTTTTAAGTCACTTCAGTCGTGTCTGACTCTTTATGACCATTTGGGCTGTAGCCCACCAGCCTCCTCTGCCCATGGGATTCTCCAGGCAAAAATACTAGAGTGGGTTGCCATGCCCTCTTCCTGACCCAGGGATCAAACCTGTGTCTCTATGTCTCCTGCATTGGCAGGCAGACTCTTTACCACTAGTGCCACTTGGGAAGCCTCATGCCCTCTATTAAATCTATTTAAATTCAAAGTAGCTGAGTGTGGGGGAGGTTGGCTTCTTCTCCCTGTGTAAAGCCTCTGAAGTTTCTAATCCTTGATTACCAATCCTATCACCTACGTCAATATTAAATTTTTTTTCATTTATATCTTAAAATCTTGATCTTGGCAAAAATACTGAGCTGTTCCTGGGGCAGCATTAGCCTTTAGTTTGGGGTTTTTCCTGAGGAGAAGCCCTTCTCAAAGTCTTATCCCCAGCCTACCTCTGCCCATCTCAATCTCAGACGTGAAGGGCTAGCAGAGCTGGCAAATTACCAACCAGGAGGGGTGCATGGGGACCTTTGCCTTCTGAAGGCTTCTGTCTGAAATCAGTGGTATCCCCAGCATAAGCTGGTACCTGTGACTTCTTCACTTTTCTTCCTTCCTTGCAGGCCCAGAACTGCCTCACTAAGCTATACAAGCTAGATAAGATGCAGTTCCGACAAACCATGAGGGATTATGTGAACAAGGACTCTCTCAATAACGTAGTGGACTTCTTGCATGCTTTGCTAGGATTTTGTATGGAGCCGGTCACTGACAGTAAGTAAAGCTGTGCCGAGTTCTAGGAGAAATCGCTGCGAGGTGAAGCAGGTAGTGTTTCTGAGACACCCTAAATCTGTGGTAATAGAATGGAGAGGAAAAGATATATGTTTGTGTGTGTGTGTGTGCAGGCACGTGAGTCTTGTGTGTGATAAAATATAAATGTGAGAAGCTTGCCCATCATCTTTGATTATACATTTTGGAGGCCTTTTGAGGACAACTTAGCTCAGCAAATGGGAACTCAGCTCGGTAAAGCCATGACACCCTCATCTGCAGGGCCACTATCCTCACGCCCTGCTCACGGCATGCCTCTCTCTCAGGTGACTTTGTTGTATGACTGCTGAGGCAAGGATCAAGGAACAAAAGAATATTTTCATTAGTTCAACAAAATGAAGTGAGCACCTTTTATGTGCTTGGTGATTTTTTCACAAGATAAAATAGGAAAGAGAAAAAATGACTGCAGTAAACATAGTAGTAATGTAACTTCGATACACACACACACTGAATTAAAAACAATGGACAAAGGGATCTATAGATAGTCCCATAAACTATAGGTTTATGGCTTTAAGAAAACTCCATCATAGAGCCCTGTATTACAGGGATAGACCAATGAACCCAAATGGCATCCATAATCAATGAACACTTTCAGTACCACTTGAATACAAATATAGTAATGGAATGAAGGTGATGCATGAAGCCTGAGTTGAGTAAAAACACATTTTAATTTAAAGCCTGGGAAGAAGCATCTTTTTAGTATAGGTTTTTATGGTTTATATAGTATTAATGTGATAGTTATAGATAGGGAAATAGTGGAAACAGTGTCAGACTTTATTTTTTGGGCTCCAAAATCACTGCAGATGGTGACTGCAGCCATGAAATTAAAAGACGCTTCCTCCTTGGAAGGAAGGTTATGACAAACCTAGATAGCATATTGAAAAGCAGAGACATTACTTTGCCAACAAAGGTCCATCTAGTCAAGGCTATGGGTTTTCCTGTGGTCACGTATGGATGTGAGAGTTGGACTGTGAAGAAGGCTGAGTGCCGAAGAATTGATGCTTTTGAACTGTGGTGTTGGAGAAGACTCTTGAGAGTCCCTTGGACTGCATGGAGATCCAACCAGTCCATTCTAAAGGAGATCAGTCCTGGGTGTTCTTTGGAAGGAATGATGCTAAAGCTGAAACTCCAGCACTTTGGCCATCTCATGCGAAGAGTTGACTCATTGGAAAAGACTCTGATGCTGGGAGGGATTGGGGGCAGGAGGAGAAGGGGACGACAAAAGATGAGATGGCTGGATGGCATCACTGACTCGATGGACGTGAGTTTGAGTGAACTCCGGGAGTTGGTGATGGACAGGGAGGCCTGGCATGCTGAGATTCATGGGGTCGAAAAGAGTTGGACATGACTGAGTGACTGAACTGAACTGAATGTGATAGTGGTTGATTAGATTACAATGGAGCTGTATTTGATGGATTTAGAAAGTTTTTCTGTTTGTACCCCAGGCTTTATTATTTGGTTTTCACATTAAAGGAAAATATTGTTCCCCTATAGATTCCCTGAAATAATCTATGTTATTGAAGTTGCTTTAATCCAAGCACATAACAGATCTGAAAAACAATGAAGTAAGAATTGGGGTTGAGATACTGCAAGAGAAATTCTTGATTGCATTTTTTTCTCTTTTTAAACCTATTTGAGATAGAAAGTATAAGAGCAGACTAAGACATTTCTTTCTGTAATGTAAAGTCTAAAGATAACCCACAGCCCTTTGATACAGACAGTGAGAGGTTAGTCATAAAGTATGTAATCAAGACTTTAAAGCAGTGAATTCCCACTGAGATTCTTGAGAAGGTTAAGTGGCTCATAGTGAATCATCCAGCAGATGCACATACTCCTGTCTGATCTGTCTTGAAGCTGCAGGTAACTGGCCCCTAAGGTCCACAGGTGGCTTGCAAGCTTGCAATACCCTGGCAAGTCCACAGAACACCTGAAGTGTCCATGGAAATGGGAAAAACTGGCACAAACTGCCACATTGGGTGATGGCCTCAGTTCACTGGCATTTCATGTGTGAATGAGTTAGGCGGTGGCTCCGGGAGAGGTTGTAGATTTTTCCAACTTATATGCCCATGGAGTCTCTGGAAGCAAGAAGTTGCTAGAAGTCTTGTGTAGCTTTTGTCCAGAACTCAGTCTCATTTTTGGTTTCTGGTGCTGGTGTTAATTCCCCTACAGGACCCTGTCTCGTCTCTTCCCTCCACTGCCCCACTCACCTAGTTGGCCCTACCTCACTCCACTTCTCACAGACTGAACAGTTTCTGCTGAGAAACCAGCATTCTTCACCACCAAAACAAGCCAAATCAAGTCTGTCTCCATTGAGGGACCACTTAGTAAACCATCTTTTTAAAAAAATTATTGTCTATTTAACATTACTTAGGTTTAAAAAATTTTCTTAGGGTCAACAGTTGTCCTCTTTTTGTTGCTAAGATTCATTGATGAAAACCTCCACTAAGGGATGAAATATGTCATAGTAATAACCCTGAAGGAGATTATGAGCTGTTTATCTCTAAGTCCTCATTAGATGATCAAATCTGGAGTGGCTTCAATCCTCTGGTTCTGTATTTTTTGTGTGTGCATGCTCAGTTGCTCAGTTATGTCTGACTCTTTGCAACCCCATGGACTGCAGTCCACCAGGCTCCTCTGTCCATGAAATTTTCAGATAAGAATACTGAAGTGGGTTGCCAATATTTTGTGTAGCCCTTCACTAACTCCTGGATGCCAAGTACTTCATTACTTCTTTAAACATTGTACCTGAAAGGAAACACTGCCTTTAATTGGTGCCTTTGCATTCCAGACAAGGCTGGGTTCGGAAATAACTTCACCACGGTGGACAACAAATCCACAGCCCAAAATGTGGAAGGCATCGTCGTCAGCGCAATGTTTAAATCCCTCATCACACGCTGCGCTTCAACTACTCATGAATTGCACAGCCCTGAGAATCTGGTGAGAAGCTCACCTTTTCCTCCCACAGGAGTTCTCAGTTTTATGCCATGACCTTGAGAAAGAGAAGTTGAAATCTAAAACTGTAAAGTTAAAATGTCTATGTATTTTCCCAGTGTCACCAGCAACTCACGGTAGAAACCCAGCAATACCTTTCTCCTCCCTGTCACCTGTCATCGTACCTGCAGATAGGCTTATCTCTTCCATCTCAGAGGTTCTGTGGTAGTTGGTGAAATAGTTGCCAGGTATTCTGAGCCCTTCAGAAAGAAGGTGCTAGAGCCCAGCATGCTGGCTTGTGAAATAAACAAGAGTGTTATACCAAGCTTTTGTTTGAAACCACATTTACTTTAATAACTAATTCAAATATGCTGCTGATCAGGTTTTGTCTTTTTTTATCAAACACCAATCTTTTAGCTACTGTTCACAAAAGACTGTGTTAATTAAACCACCAAGGCCACAAGTAGAGAGCACCAGGTTTTAAAAGATTAGTGTTTATTGCTGCCAAGAAGATTGTGGTTTGGGATAGTAAAATAAAGATGAAGACTGACACATCTGACATGACTAAATGAATTCAGGTCTCTCAGAGGAGTAAAGAAGCATTTCTGTATCTTACTAATCTGTTAGCTGTAATGACTTCTATGCAGAAATCAGCCCATTGACACATATGGACACTATCTGCTAATCTACTTAAAACAGAGAAATAGTTTTAAGTTCTTCTAAATCACTGAAACTATGTAGTCACTTGAGATAAACAAAACAAAACCCCGAATGAAAAGGAGTTTGATTTTACTGATTGTCAAGCCTCCCAACAAGGTTCTTGGAGCTTGAGAATAACTTGCATACCATCCATGTGTTCAATTTGGTCATGGCAAGAAGTAATTTGACAAGTTGATTATAGCATATATGAACTCTTATAAGTCTTACCCTACATGTGCATGTATAGAAGAAATACTACATTTCTTAATTGTATTTAAATCAATTTAAATTTGGCTTTGAACCTCCATTCCACCGGAATGGCTGGAAGTTGAACCTCACTCATTCTTGGGTCTCCCAGCTTCAGAGAGTAGGGCAAATATTCTGAAGTCTTAGGTAGGACCCAGGGCTTGTGGTGAGGCTCCATGGGTGTCAAGCATCAGTTATATCTGTTTGTTTGCATGGTGCTCTCTGCTGCTTAAGGATGGGCACTCTGGTGAATTTGGAACCCTTGTTTTTTGGAGTCTTGCCTTCCATGGAGGAGCTACCACATTGCAGAGTGAGAGCATAAGGCCTTCTTCTCACAGGACCAAAAGGACACTTTATGTTTTCCTCAGTGGCCCTTCCTTCTGCTTTTCTAAAGATCATGGGCATAACTGTCCCAGTGGTCTTAGATTTTGAAATCCAAAGCTCTAAGGTGTTGTTTAGGCTTCTATGTTCTTCTTTGTCATGAACCTTTCCTAAGACACAGAATATACTAACTACCTTCTTAGAGAAGACAGATGGGGAAATGCTGAATGCAAAGCTTAATATCTTAAAAAAAAAGAAAAAAGTCCTGCATTAAATATTGAATCACTAATACATTGGTTTTAATAGCCTTGTGTCTTTGTAAGTCTATAGTCAAGTTCATGCTCAAATGAGCTACAACATACATATTATTTGCTAAGTCTATGTAGAAAAATGTATCATCCTTGAATGTCAGGCTCTATTAGAATTGTCTAGAAGGTTTAGCATAATTTATCACAGTGATGCCAAAAATTTGGAGAAGTTGAACAGCGACTGAAATCTCTAGTCTAGACAAAATTCTGATTCCCTTATTTTTGCAGGCATCTCTTCAGAAGTTCCAAGAGACATAATTAAAAATTTGGAGGTTCAGTTGTTATAAAAGTATAAACTGATGTCTTTCTAATGTCACAGCCAACTTTCTAAATATGTAGCATGGTGACTATCCTTTTTGATACTAAGAATGACAGGCAAGGTTTTTAGTAATGTTACCATGGGAACAATGGAGGGGCAGGATACCATTAGTTGCACTATAGTAATCTCTCTTCCTTTTATGATCCCAAGGCTCATCTAAGTCCAAGGAATTACCTTCTACCCCTCTTCCTATGAATATTCTTCAAAGACACAACTATCTTTCTTTCCCCACACTTTCCTCCTGGCCTCCAAATAGGGGCTGTATTGTGACATCCGTCAGCTGGTCCAGTTTATCAAGGAGGCCCATGGGAATGTCTTCAGGAGAGTGGCCCTCAGCGCTTTGCTTGACAGTGCTGAGAAGTTGGCACCAGGGAAAAAGGTGGAGGAAAATGAACCGGAATCTAAGCCTGGAAGAGGAAAAAGGTTGGAAGCTTGAGCTCTCTGAATGTGAGGGTTTGCCCAGTCTGTAGAATATAATGTCCTGTTGTCTTGTCCATGATGTGAAATTGCAGGGCAGGGATGAAGGACTGTCCTGTATGAGTGATACCACTGGCAGGGCCCAGGTGCAGCCTAGAAAACGGAAGAGTTTCCTATTAAACAAATGCTGCCTCTGTATGAATCAGAGCTTAGTTGATCCCAAACTTTCATACACTTGAACCTTACTTCATAGCTCTTACTTATATAGTAAAATGTTATCTATGTTTTAGTCCCTTCAATAGGTATCATTTATATTTTTTGTCCAGAAAGAAAAAGCAATTGCTGATACCATATCATTCTGTTCAGTAAGTAATATTTTTAACATGGTGAAAGATAAACAACTGAGACATGTCCAATTATGTTTTCTTCTAGTAAACATGAATTTAAGGGCTTTGCAGGTAGCTCAGTGGTAAAGATTCTGTCTGCCAATGCAGGAGATATGGGCTCACTTCTGGGTCAGGAAGATCCCCTGGAGAAGGAAATGGCAACCAATTCCAGTATTCTTGCCTAGGAAATTCCGTGGACAGAGGAGCCTGGCAGGCTATAGTCCATGGGGTCACAAAGAGTTGGACATGACTTAGTGTCTAAACAACAATAAGAAACATGAATTTATTGTATGCCTGTTCTATAAGAAATGTCACTTATGAAGATTAAAAGAAATGCCTCAATTTAACATCCTGCCTGCAGTTACTGCCTCTGTGTGCAATGATGGCATTATAGTGTTCTCAGGCAATAATGCAGCTAGGTAGTAAGTTAAATGGTAGGACATAAATTCCATAGCACATAGACTCATGATGGTATAGGGGGTGTGCAGTCCATTTAGGTTGTCTGTAACAGTGTTTTGCTTTATGAAGTCTATGAATTACTGAGAAGTGGTGTCCTGCTCTGCTGTGATTGGTGGAATGCACCATTTGCACAGGTCAGAGGCGGGAAGCGTGGTGGATAAAGGCCCGGTGACCGCCGCACCTGAGGAATGTCGCAGCTTTATGTCCGGTCGCCCCTCACAGACTCCAGAGCAGTAAGTAGAATTAGCTTTGTCTCCAATGCAATGGGCTGAGCGCTTCCCCCTAGAAGAAATTCTATTTCCCAAGCTGCTATTTACTTTTCCTATCTGCTGAACTTCTCCTTGCTTCTGCCCTTTACTTTTCATTCCCATGTGGCTTATCTCTACAGGCTCAAATCGCAAGTAATCAACTTCATGCTTCCAGGAAGCCTCCCTCACTGCCTTTCCTATTTCCCGCCCCTACCCCACTCTGTCTTCCATGCACAATCTTGCAGGTAAATCTTGAAAAGTAGCATGGATAGCAGGTACGAGGGTGATGTCATCCACTTTCTTGCTTAAAATATCTCTTATAAATCACTTACAACTGTCAATAATTGAAGCTTTATCCAGAAATATATAAGATAATCTTCTCTCATGTCCAGCTTTACCTGAAACAGACTCATCCGTTTCATCTTGGTTCTCTCCAGAGATCCAGTCCACTGCCTCTGATATCAATTTATTTCCACTTTTGATAATGGCAATATCAAAAGCATCATGAAAATAGTGCCCCCAGAAAATGTTAGGATTATTGTAGAAACTAAATACAGTCTAGTTCTATGCAAGACTCATTTGTATTCATTCTTCTTTTGAGACCTATTTACTCGTAAGTGATGTTGATCAATACTTAAAATATGATCCTTTTAGTATGCCATTCTATCTCCCATAACCATTATTTAGTACAAAATGATTATTCTTCCAAAAATTCTGTAGGGTATTCTAGGTTTTATGGTATCCCCTCTGTACGGTCAAGGAAGTCATGTCATCACATAGGACCCTGGCAACCCACAACAAGCACGCAAAACCTTTAAGGAACAAAAGGCCTGCACAGTTCTTATAGCCCTTCAAAATTTTAGAAACTGCCCCTAAAATGAGTGGGTAAAAGTAGTTCAATTGCTTAGTCGTGTCCAACTCTTTGCAACCCCATGGACTGCAGCATGCCAGGCTTCCCTGTCCATCACCAATTCCCGGAGCTTGTTCACTCTTGTCCATCGAGTCAGTGATGCAAGTAAGGAGAAGGTAAATCAACTCCATGGGTCCAGCGACCATGTGAGTTTTTACTTAACTACTACAGCCCCAGTGCCTCAATGGGCCTTGCTGGGTCCATAGTAGGCTCTCAATATATATCAAGAATGAATGTATGACAGTCAATGAAAGGATGGACTTATTGAATTACCATTAAGCCTTTGTCTTCTTTAATTTCTATTCTCAAAATTGAAGTTTAGTTTTTCCTTTAAAGAAGTTTTTAAGGACATAGTAAAAACCCAAACATAAGTTCTAAGGGGGAAAAAAATGTGAAAGGCAAAGATTTGTCTGTAGCTGAATAACCAACCACAAGACTAGTTAAAAGTCCTTATATGCAGAATCTATCCAAAAAAAATGAGAGAGGACTTTTTTCCCCAAAATAACACTAACAACTATTGAGTTAATCTGAACAATAAGAATGATTTAATAAGTTAACTAGATTTAAAACATAAAACTATCTACCTTGATAGGTGATCTAGTTTCCTCAATTGCAGATACTCTTTTTCTGTAGTTTTATAAATACCACCTGATTTCTTAGCATTTAGCACATGTCTATTCTCTCCCTTGAGGAAAGATACATGTTTTAATATGCCTCTACATAGCAATTTGCACTTGGAGGGATGTCGTAGAATGTCAAGTATGGGAATTTCCCTTGATCCAAGTGGGCCCAGGAGATGATCTGCCACATGTCCTCTGTTTAGCACTGAAGAAAGGTAGGTGGGTAATCTTGGCTCCTAGTCTGTCTTCTCTCTCTCTCTGTTCCCATTCCCTCCCCTTCATACCCTTTGCGTCTCCATTTTCCCTCTTAAAAATCACATTAACTGAGTGATATTAAAAGCAGTTGTATGTGCCCGTTTCTCTGAAACTCATGATTGATACATACCCTTTGGACAAAGCTGATTTGGCACTTTATTGTAAAGCTGATCAATTATAGCTTCCCTGGATATTTCCCCACTCAGGCCACATAGTCAATACTCTCATGTTACACATTCTCTCAGTGTTACACAATGTTACACAATACTCTCAATGTTACACATTCCCCAAAGATAAAAAATGCTTCATACACTGTGAGCATTTGATAAAATAACAGGGAAGTCAAATTTGGAAACACTGATTTAAATTCACACTGTAGGGCTTCCCTGGTGGCTCAGGCAGTAAAGAATCCACCTGTAATGTGGGAGACCTGGGTTCGATCCCTGGTTTGGGAGTATCCCCTGGAGGAGGGCATGGCAACCCACTCCAGTGTTCTTGCCTGGAGAATCCCCATGGACAAAGAAGTCTGGTGGGCTATAGGCCATGAGGTCGCAAAGAGTTAGACATGACTGAGCGACTAAGCACCACAATATTTGAGAAGCAGAATGTCCTGAATGAAAATAATAATGAAAAATTTTGGGCTTCCCTGGTGGCTCAGTGTTGAAGAATCTGCCTGGCAATACAGGAGACAAGGGTTCAATCTCTTATCTGAGAAGATCCCACATGCCACAGGGCGACTAAGCCCGCATATCACAACTACTGAGCCTCGTGCTCTGGAACCCAGAAGCTACAACTGCTGAGCCCATGCACCGCAACTGCTGAAGCCTGTGTGCCGAGAGCCTGTGCTCCGCAACGAGGGTAAACACCACGACCAGAAACCCTCCCACTGCAGCCAGAGAGTAGCCCTCACAGCAACAGAGACCGAGCACAGCCAGAAATGAATACATACAATTATTTTTAAAATGATAGTTAAAGGTTTTTATTACTCTCATGACATTTTGAGAGAGAAAACCTACATCCCTCGATAAATATCCCCAGAAAATTATTGCTTTTATACAGTACTATCAAATTTTAGGTAGATCCCAGGTATAACCCCAATGCTTATAAATAAATCATTACCTAAAACCCCCAAAACAAATTTCATCATATGTTACTCTTTTCTCTAACCTTTTCTTTCCAAATGACTAAAGTAATATATGTTGATCAAGTTGCCAAATGTGGAAAACACACACACAAAAACATAGAGAAAAATAATTTTAAAATCAAAATACCTTCAACCACTGTCAACATTTGGTATATTATGTTGGATACACATTTGAGCATGTGTACACACAAGTTTACACACAGACGCATAATCACATATGTGCTTCTTTAAAAAAATTAACCTGATGATAACCTGCTTAATCCATTTATTTGACCACTGCCTTTTAACTTTACAATATATCATGAATGTACCCCTTTTCATTAGTCTTATGAAAATAGCATTTTAATGACTATGGAGGGTGCCATCTTATGGAAGTCCCAGAATTTCTTCAACTCTTTCCCTAGAATTGAATATTGAAATTGTTTCCAGTGTTTTAACATTGGCCCAAAATCTCAGTGAGCATCTAACATCTTAGTATGTTGTTCCATCATTTCCTGGGAATAACTTCCTGGAAGTCAAGTTTCTGTGTCCTTGTTGTAGACATAGGCTTTACATCACATATTACCAAATTACCTTCCAGAAAGGTAAAATCATTCTACCCCACCATGACTGTATCATAGTACCCTTGCTTTCTCTCCATCTCCCTACCCCTTCTTAATCTTTGTCTTTTTAATGAGTGAAAATAGGAATCTGATTTCAACTGGCCCTTTTTTTGTTAATACCTAATGAAATTAAACTCTGTATTACCATTGGCCACTTGTCTTTCTCCTCTTGTGAAATGCCCTAGTCAAAAATCGCTTTGGCAGTGTTCCCATTTGTCTTATTAAGTCAGACTAAACTTTTTTTTTTTTACTTTTAAGCCTTAAGATTCTTTGACATAAGAACGGTAAATAATCAGGCATCATAAAAATAACAGTGAAAAATTATGGTATGATGCATTCCCTGGGTGTGGTGATTATATTTTATTTATTCATGCATTCAAATATTTGTACTGTCCTGAGGTGGAGATGAGGGTGGAATATGGTATGACACACTGCTCAGGGAACTTCAAAGAAAAAGTTAAATATTTACTGACACTGTAAGTGTTTTTTTATGACCCACACTCGCAGACGATTACCTGCAATAATATTTAGTCTTACATTATGGTTGAAACAAAATGATGACCTCAACTTGACAGCTGAGCTGTAACTGTTCTCAGAAAGAGCTCAGGGAGTCAAGCTGGGTCTTCTGCCTTCCATTCCGACTCTGCCCCTTGCTAATCCCAGCCCATCACAGGTCATCCTGCATGATTTGCCTCCATGTCACTGACAGGAGGTTGAAAGAGAGTTAAGAGACTTTCACATGTGTTGTCAGACATTTAATCATCCCCTTGCCTGCTTTCAGCGATGAACAAATGCAAGGGGGAAACCTGGGGCGAAAAGATTTCTGGCGCAAGATGTTCAAATCCCAGAGTGCGGCGAGCGACACCAGCAGCCAGTCTGAGCAAGACACTTCAGAATGCACCACCGCCCATTCAGGGACCACCTCTGATAGGCGCGCCCGCTCCCGGTCCCGCAGGATTTCACTCCGGAAGAAGCTTAAACTTCCCATAGGTAAAAGTATGTCTTTTTTATTTTATGGATTCTCTTATTCCCTGCCATGTCCTCAGATCAGCTCATAATCAGAACAGAGCAATGCATGGGAAAGTAGAGAAAGGGGAAGCTTTCAAGTCACAAACCCTAGGGTGATTCATTCATTCATTCATTTCTTTCAGCAGGTATTTCTCAAACCTTTACTGTGAGCTTCTAGGGTGTGCAAACACTGTGCTAAACGTCAGTGATTAAATGATGAGCAGCATTTCACAATGTCTGACTTTGCTGAACTTACAATCTATGAGGGGTGGCAACCACTAAAGCAGATCATTATACAACAAAGTATAGTTGCAAGCTATGAATTTTATGAAGGAAATCTACATGGTGCTGTGAAAGCATGCAATAGCAAGACCCAATCTAAATAGGAAGAGGAGACAGAAATCAGGGAAGGCATCCTGAAGCAAGTGACATTAATATCTGCAGAGTACTTGGGAGAAGGAGGAAGGAGAGCACTCCAAGTGGTAGCAATGCAATATGCAAAGGTATTAGGAGGGAGGGACATGGAAGAACTGAGACAAGAGCATCTCTATGACAATGGTGGAGCCATAGAGACCAGAGTATTGTGGGCCTTGCAGGTCACCTGGCTCTTCATCTTTTAGCCCTACAGAGGCCAGATGGGATGTTGAACAGGGGGGTAACATAAGCCATAAGCAAGTAGATTTTTTTTCTAGAAGATCACTGCATGGAAAACATAGTGGAGGCAGCATGAGTGGATAAGGGAGATCAGATAGAAAGCTGCATTATGGTCCAGGTATAAGTAACAGTAGCTTAGACTGGGTGGTGACCATGTAGACGGAAAGAAATGGACATATTTGAAAGATACTTAGGAGGTAAAATCGACAGGACTTAATGGAAGATGTGAAATTTGACAAGGACTACATGGATTACACTTTTAATCACCCAAGAGGCCCAGGTTCTTTTTGTCCTGATCTTAGTCATGTGATCTTATAGTCCAACAGTGAATGTTTTGGTTCAAAGCATGTACATTTTGAAAACAATTTTTGTTCACTTTTGTTTACATTGGGTCCTGTAATTTTCATTGCTTTTTGGGCCCATGCCAACATTTTTGTCTAATCCATTTGGGAGAAAATGCTATAATGGTCTAATTTTTTAAAAAATTATTAACTAGGAAACTGGCTGAAACGCTCCTCTCTCTCGGGCCTGGCAGACGGCGTGGAAGACCTCCTGGACATCAGTTCTGTGGACCGCCTGTCTTTCATCAGGCAAAGCTCCAAGGTAAACAGGACGTTACTTACGTAAGGGGATGTTGTAGTCACTAATAGAAAAATGTCAGGGCTGAGAAGTGCAAAACACCTGGAGGGGCTGAAGAAATTCTCTTCACGTTTAGTAAGTTTGGGGAACTTAAATGAACTATGGAAACTAAGATGCCTTAGTATTCAGATCAGATCAGTCGCTCAGTTGTGTCCAACTCTTTGCTACCCCATGAATCGCAGCATGCCAGGCCTCCCTGTCCATCAACTCCCGGAGTTCACTCAGACTCACATCCATCGAGACAGTTATGCCATCCAGCCATCTCATCCTCTGTCGTCCCCTTCTCCTCCTGCCCCCAATCCCTCCCAGCATAAGTCTTTTCCAATGAGTCAACTCTTTGCATGAGAT
>NW_011495032.1:31898018-31898124 GCF_000754665.1 Bison bison bison
CACTGTTTCCACTGTTGCCCCATCTATTTCCCATGAAGTGATGGGACCGGATGCCATGATTTTCGTTTTCTGAATGTTGAGCTTTAAGCCAACTTTTTCACTCTCC
>NW_011495032.1:31898224-31899107 GCF_000754665.1 Bison bison bison
TTTTTCACTCTCCACTTTCACTTTCATCAGGAGGCTTTTTAGTTCCTCTTCACTTTCTGCCATAAGGGTGGTGTCATCTGCATATCTGAGGTTATTGATATTTCTCCCGGCAATCTTGATTGCAGCTTGTGTTTCTTCCAGTCCAGCGTTTCTCATGATGTACTCTGCATATAAGTTAAATAAACAGGGTGACAATATACAGCCTTGACATACTCCTTTTCCTATTTGGAACCAGTCTGTTGTTCCATGTCCAGTTCTAACTGTTGCTTCCTGACCTGCATACAAATTTCTCAAGAGGCAGATCAGGTGGTCTGGTATTCCCATCTCTTTCAGAATTTTCCACTGTTTATTGTGATCCACACAGTCAAAGGCTTTGGCATAGTCAATAAAGCAGAAATAGATGTTTTTCTGGAACTCTCTTGCTTTTTCTATGATCCAGCAGATGTTGGCAATTTGATCTCTGGTTCCTCTGCCTTTTCTAAAACCAGCTTGAACATCAGGAAGTTCACGGTTCACATATTGTTGAAGCCTGGCTTGGAGAATTTTGAGCATTAGTTTACTAGAGTGTGAGATGAGTGCAATTGTGCGGTAGTTTGAGCATTCTTTGGCATTGCCTTTCTTTGGGATTGGAATGAAAACTGACCTTTTCCAGTCCTGTGGCCACTGCTGAGTTTTCCAAATGTGCTGGCATATTGAGTGCAGCACTTTTACAGCATCATCTTTCAGGATTTGAAATAGCTCAACTGGAATTCTATCACCTCCACTAGCTTTGTTCAAAGTGATGCTTCCTAAGGCCCACTTGACTTCACATTCCAGGATGTCTGGCTTTAGGTCAGTGATCACACCATTGTGATTATCTGGGTCGTGAAGATCCTTTTTGTAC
>NW_011495032.1:31899207-31902610 GCF_000754665.1 Bison bison bison
TTCCAGTCCTGTGGCCACTGCTGAGTTTTCCAAATGTGCTGGCATATTGAGTGCAGCACTTTTACAGCATCATCTTTCAGGATTTGGAATAGCTCAACTGGAATTCTATCACCTCACTAGCTTTGTTCGTAGTGATGCTTCCTAAGGCCCAGTTGACTTCACATTCCAGGATGTCTGGCTTTAGGTCAGTGATCACACCATTGTGATTATCTGGGTCGTGAAGATCCTTTTTGTACAGTTCTTCTGTGTATTCTTGCCATCTCTTCTTAATATCTTCTGCTTCTGTTAGGTCCAATCACAGAAAGGAAAACAGTGACAAAAACTTTAAATAAAATTGTAACGCAGCTATAAAGAGGTATATAGCTATTTGTGCTCGTGCTCAGTTGTGTCTGACTCTTTGTGACCCGGTGGACTTTAGTCCACCAAACTCTTCCCCCCATGAAATTTTCCAGGCAAGTATACTGGAGTGGGTCGCTGTTTCCTCTTCCAGGGGATTTCTGGGCCCAGGGTTCGAACTTGCGTCTCCTACATTGGCAGGCAGATTCTTTACCACTGAGTCACCTGGGAAGCCCATATAGATATTAATTCCCAGCTACTTTTAACACACTTGAAATCCTCACATTTTGAGATCCTGTCGAAGGACACATAACTGTACAATGTGCATAGATTTCTTTTATACACACACAGAGTTTATCTTTGTTCCCTCCTTTTCCTACCATCTGAACCATTCTCCCCATTGACAAGAACAAAGAAGCTCAGGGTGATTTTTCCCACTTATGGCCTTCATCTGTTAAGCATCTTAGTAGCCTGCAGTTTGGAAAAGGTCATAATTCTTACTGAAAGCATTTCTGATGAGAATCTTTCTTGTGACTGGTTTGTGGTCTGCTCACAGTAATTGTTGGTGTGTGATAGAAGTTACATTCCTTTATATACAATTTGCCTAAACTTTTTCTTCTTAGATCTCACTAAAACCAATTTTCTTCTGTTTCAAAAATAATGTTTTTAAATTATAAAAAGAATATAGCAATATTATGAGACGTTTAGAAGATATATTTGTAATTCCTCCTTCATATTCTTTTTATTAAAATTTGGCCAAGTATTTGAGAGTCTGTGAAGTATATAGCTTCTTTGCTTTGCTGTAAACACATTTTAAGCATAAGGGGAGAAAGCATGTTATTGCACTTTAATTATAGGACACCTTGTGAATTCATTTTTACTGATTCTTGCATAGAGATTTGAAATCTTCTATTTGGCTGTCTTTCATCTGATTCTCAGCTGTGGTGTTTTTTATAAAGGATGAATATGACTTGTTCATAAATTTGAGTTTGGACTTTAGCAGAATTAAACTCTAAGACTATCTCAATTATTTGCTAAACTATTTTCACAGTGCCCAATTATTTTACTTTCAATCTATGATCAAGACTCTCCTTCAAAGTATAGTTGTAAGTGATGTCTTTTTTGGTACGTGGAAATAAACTCTACAAACTAGTTAACCAGATATGGAAATTGGAAAAAATGAAGTGACTTTTATATTATAAACAAATTATTTTTCAAGGTAAAGGTTAAGTTCAGTTCAGTCGCTCGTCGTGTTTGACTCTGTGACGTCATAAACCCCAGCACGCCAGGCCTCCCTGTCTATCACCAACTGCCGGAGTCTACCCAAAACCATATCCATTGGGTCGGTGATGCCATCCAACCATCTCATCCTCTGTCATCCCTTTCTCCTCCTGCCCTCAGTCTTTCCCAGAATCAGGGTCTTTTCAAATGAGTCAGCTCTTCACATCAGGTGGCCAAAGTATTGAAGTCTCAGCTTCAACATCTGTCCTTCCCATGAACACCCAGGACTGATCTCCTTAGGATGAACTGGTGGGATCTCCAAGGGACTCTCAAGAGTCTCCTCCAATACCACAGTTCAAAAGCATCAATTCTTCAGCGTCAGCTTCCTTTATAGTCCAACTCTCACATCCATACATGACCACTGAAAAAACCATAGCCTTGACTAGACGGAACTTTGTGAAAAAGTAATGTCTCTGCTTTTTAATATGCTGTCTAGATTGGTCATAACTTTCCTTCCAAGGAGCAAGTGTCTTTTAATTTCATGGCTGCAATCACCATCTGCAGTGATTTTGGAGCCCAGAAAACTAAAGTCAGCCACTGTTTCCACTGAATCCCCATCTATTTACCATGAAGTGATGGGACTGGATGACATAATCTTAGTTTTCTGAATGTTAAGCTTTAAGCCAACTTTTTCACTCTCCTCTTTCACCTTCATCAAGAGGCTCTTTAGTTTTTCTTCACTTTAAGCCATAGGGGTGGTGTCATCTGCATATCTGAGGTTATTGATATTTCTCCCAGCAATCTTGATTCCAGCTTGTGCTTCCTCCAGCCCAGCGTTTCTCACGATGTACTCTGCATATAAGTTAAATAAGCAGGGTGACAGTATACAGCCTTGACGTACTCCTTTTCCTATTTGGAACCAGTCTGTTGTTCCATGTCCATTTCTACCTGTTGCTTCCTGACCTGCATATAGGTTTCTCAAGAGGCAAGTCAGGTGGTCTGGTAGTCCCATCTCCTTCAGAATTTTCCACAGTTTATTGTGATCCACACAGTCAAAGGCTTTGGCATAGTCAATAAAGCAGAAATAGATGTTTTTCTGGAACTCTCTTGCTTTTTCCATGATCCAGCAGATGTTGGCAATTTGATCTCTGGTTCCTCTGCCTTTTCTAAAACCAGCTTGAACATCTGTAAGTTCACAGTTTACATATTGTTGAAGCCTGGCTTGGAGAATTTTGAGCATTACTTTAGTAGCATGTGAGATGAGTGCAATTGTGCGGTAGTTTGAGCATTCTTTGGCATTGCCTTTCTTTGGGATTGGAATGAAAACTGACCTTTTCCAGTCCTGTGACCACTGCTGAGTTTTCCAAATTTGCTGACAAATTGAGTGCAGCACTTTCACAGCATCATCTTTTAGGATTTGAAATAGCTCAACTGGAATTCTATCACCTCCACTAGCTTTGTTCAAAGTGATGCTTCCTAAGGTCCACTTGACTTCACATTCCAGGATGTCTGGCTTTAGGTGAGTGTGAGTGATCACACCATTGTGATTATCTGGGTCGTGAAATTCTTTTTTGTACAGTTCTTCTGTGCATTGTTGCCACCTCTTCTTAAGATCTTCTGCGTCTGTTAGGTCCATACCATTTCTGTCCTTTATGGAGCCCATCTTTGCAGGAAATGTTCCCTTGGTATCTCTAATTTTCTTGAAGACATCTCTAGTTTTTCCCATTCTATTGTCTTCCTCTATTTCTTTGCATTGATCACTGAGGAAGGCTTTCTTATCTCTCCTTGCTATTCTTTGGAACTCTGCATTCAAATGGGTATAACTTTCCTTTTCTTCTTTGATTTT
>NW_011495032.1:31903457-31905100 GCF_000754665.1 Bison bison bison
AAGAGACGAAGAGGAAAATTTCTTCAAACGTCTTGGTAAATGTCACTTGGCCTAAGAATTGCATGCAACTTTCATTACATGAAACAAATATTTGATTAAATTAAATGATCTACTTTATATTTTCCTTGATTTCTTAATAATTTTTTCCTCATATATATGTTGCTTGCATTACTCTTCACTAAGTCATGCCTGACTCTTTGTGACCCCATGGATTGCAGCCTGCCAGGCTTCTCTGTCCATAGGATTTTCCAGGTAGAATACTAGAGTGGGTTGCCATGTCCTATTCCAGGGGAGCTTCCCAATCCAGGGATCGAACCTGCATCTCCTGGATCTCCTGCATTGACAGGAGGATTCTTTACCACTGTGCCATGTGGCAAGCCGTACCCTTTAGAGGCTTGTATATACATCTCTGTTAACCATTTGGTTTAACACATATTAGTGGATGTTCTACTGTGTTCCTCATTCCCTAGTGGGCCCTGGATTAACAAAGAATAAGGCACAGGCTTTTCTTCTGCTGTTCTGTCCTTTATTAAAAATCCGAGAGCTTTAAAGAACCTTCAGATATCCTTTTATCCACCCACCTATCTACTTAGGAATTCTGCACAGTAAATCCCTGACAGGTGGCCAGCCACCCTCTGAGCACTTCCACTGAGGGGGAGCTTATGACTGTACAAAGCAATCTGTTCCAGAACTAGACAGTTTTCATTGTTAGAAAGACTTTCCTTATATTCTGAAAATATACTTATCCATAAATTTGACTCACTGGTCTAGTTTTGGTATCTCTAGCTGCACTCTGCCCCACCCCCCCACCCCTCCCCGCAAAACAGCACACACACACACACTCATACACTCATTCATACACACATTGCTAGTTTCACCTATTATCTATTTCATGTTCTCTCTTTTGATCTCACTTCTGCTGGTTAAATATTGTTGATTCCTTTTGTTTTACTTACATAGAAATGTCTCTAGATCTATCACCATCCCGATTCTATTTTACTGTGAATCAGAATTAGATGATATGATTTCAAAATGGGGTGCTTCAGATGGAATGTAATACACTATATTTGACTTTAGTCACTGTAATAGATAGTGTAACTGTTAAGCACCAGGGGTATAACCAGTAGATGAATACAATTGAAGAGTGCATTGTCTGTTTTCACATCACAGAGTTGGTTTGTGTTGAATTTGGGATTAGCCTTTGCCAGTTGTCCTTTACATGAATAAATATCATGTATTATTTTGATGTAGCTATTATTAATTCTTCATCTCAGAATAAATGATATGTATTGTTTCATTAACATGAAGGGTAGTTAAGTCACTTACCCAGGAAGGAAATTAAGAGATAGGACCCAAAACAAGTTAAATTCTGAATCTTCTATACAATTGTGCTATAAAAATCCATCAGCAGGGACTTCCCTGGACAGCTCCTAGAAAACATATAGTTGACTTATTGATTGACAACTTGTGGCTACAGTTTTCGGCCAATGATACATTTAATATACTAATGATCAGCAAGAACTTTCCCACATTATTGCAAAAACATCACCAGACTTTACCAAAAAATTATCTCACTGATACCTTTATAACTCTGTCAAAAGGAGGAAAGTAATTTAGTTTAACATGATATTTTCTTCATGAAA
>NW_011495032.1:31905200-31920453 GCF_000754665.1 Bison bison bison
ACCAAGTGGTTCCTTTTTCTTTGTTTGTTTGTTTGGTTGTGTTTTGTCTTTTTAGTGATCCTCTCTATCTAATTCTCTGTTACAGAATTTGGCTAGGAATACATACATCAAGGGGCTTCCCAGGTGGTGCTAGTGGTAAAGAACCTGCCTGCCAATGAAGGAGATGTAAGAGATGTGGGTTTAATCCCTGGGTTGGGAAGATTCCCTTGAGCAGGAAATGGCAACTCATTCCAGTATTCTTGCTTGGAAAATCCCATGGACAGAGGAGCTGGGCAGGCTACAGTCCATAGGGTCATGAAAGGTCAGGTCTGTGGTTTCAAGAATCTTCCTATTAATTGGGAACTTTGTCATTTTCAGTCCTCTTGCACTCTTTCCACTCATATTTCAGAGAAGATGCATCTAATGTTCAAAGTTGTTAGTATTATAAATAGATTTTTGTGGTGGTTGTTTGAGAAGGAAGTGTGGAACTAAACTACATTCTCTAAATGTGTGCTGTGTTAGCTGGATGTTATTTGACTAGTACTGTGATTGCATCTTCAGGTCCTTTCTGTGCACTGGAGTGTAATTTGATGGAACTGAGACATAACCTCAGAGAGTCGGGTCTCTCACATTGGTTGCCTTCTTAATGAAGCTTTTCTGTACTTTCCCATTTGTGAATTTTTCTCTTTAGTAGAAAAGAAGAAAGCATGATTGAGTTGTTTATCTCCCTTTCCTTCTTCAAGTAATAGGTCAATATTTTTATTCTTACTCTTATTCCAAACGTGTTATCATTAGTCTTGCTCATGCACCTTAGTTTCTTCTGGATTTTGTGTTTTTCTCACCACTGTTCTTATAGACTTCAGCCATTGTTTCACGTACTCTTTATATTTCATTCACAAATAGAAAAGACCTGATACAAAATAGTCACACATCCTGAGTCTAGGGTGAGTTTGCGTCAACAGTACCTACAATACAGTCTCTATCTCTGTGTCTAGAAGACAAAATGATAAAAATCTGGAACTGATTCTGGGATATTTAATGTGTTTTTGACTGAGAAAAGAATGTGGTTTGTACATCATCATTCTTTGTCCATAATCTCTGGCTTGTTAAAAATTTTTAAAGTATTTTATGAGATAATTCTTTTGGAATGTTTTGCAAGAGACAGATATCCCCAGCTATTCTAAAAAATCAAAACAACATTATCTGCTCATCTGAGTACATTGTATTTTGCAACAACTGCCATCCTTGACCTTGTAAACATCTTAACTTTGAACCTGTTTTTGCTTTTTATTTCTTTCTTTTCCTTTTTCTAATACTTTGCAATCTGTGAATAGATGATCACTACACATCCATTATAGATGCATTGTCCATTTCTTTCTCATTTAAATTACTTTAATTACCTATTTTCTCTGTTTCTTTAAAGTTGTTGAAGAAAGCAAATACCAAACATTCTAACTCTCGGTTTCAATGCAGTACCCTAACTTCACTGGGTTAAGATAAAATGAATATGTGGTTGAATTTTTTAATCTAAGATTTTATTCAACAAATGAAAACTACATTTACTGAACATTTACAGAACTGAAATTACATTCAGAGACCAGCCATCTTTTTCTTCTGTATTTTCCTATTTGCTAAGAATATTTCATTTTAGAAATCATATTGTCTCTATTTGAAGGAAGATATTTCATTAACTAAAACAATGTTTTTTCCCCCCAACTGACCAGGAAAATTGATGACTTCTTTGTGCTCAGCTCTGTCATGAATTGTATGGAAAATGCTTCTTAAAGAAATACTAGAT
This sequence comes from Bison bison bison, assembly GCF_000754665.1. Lineage (NCBI taxonomy): Eukaryota > Metazoa > Chordata > Mammalia > Artiodactyla > Bovidae > Bison > Bison bison. The sequence continues at coordinate 31,906,978 of NW_011495032.1, forward strand.
TTTAAAACGTCCTTGAGATCTAGCAACTTTTTGGAAATACATCCTATGTAAATTATACATCAGTAAATTTAATGTAAAAAGTCAATAAGTGTAACTAGAATGTATTGAGACTAAAATATTACTCATGATGGAGCAAGCCAAGAGGCATCCTTACATTCTAGTAAATGTATATAAAAGATTAATAAGGAAGAGGTACATTTTATAAGCAAATTACTTTTAATGTTTCTTTCAGTATCACAATATGAAAGGTCAACAGGGTGCAACTGGACAGTCTGTATCATGTACAGTGTTGATTAATTTCTTACAGTAAATTTTACGGAAAAAATCACAACCTTCAGCAGGATGTAAAAGTCTTCAACATAAACATTTGGGTATTCTAAAACATAGTGTGGCCTGGTGGGAAGAGAACAGGCTGTTTGTTACCAGTTTGGATTTGAATTCTGACCTTATCACTTTCTGTTGCATGAACTTAAACAGAGCTAATTCTCCTGTCCTTTCCTCTTTATCTCTCTGTTTCTATTCCTTCTCATTCTCTCTTTTAAAAATCATTTTAAAGATCTATCTTATATAGCTGTTACAAAAAAATAAAATAAATTATAAAATCTCTCATACAGTACTTGACACATACTAAGTGCTCAAAGAGTTAGTAAATATATTGTTATCTATTAACACTATATGGGCTTCCCAGCTGGCACTAGTGGTAAAGAACCTACTTGCCAGTGCAAGAGACATAAGAGATACAGGTTTGATCCCTGGGTCAGGAAGATTCCCTGGAGGAGGGCATGACAACCCACTCAAGTATTCTTGCCTGGAGAATCCCATGGACAGAGGAGCCTTGTGGGCTACAGTCCACATGATCACAAAAACCAGACATGACTGAAGCAACTTGGCTCACAAGCACATTAATGCTATATAGATACAATGGAAATTTTCCATTGTAAATAGCTTTTACTCACAGCATGATCCTTATATCCTGGACTTGTGGGGTTTTTACCAAATGTGCATTGTCTGTGAATGATTCTTCACAGAATAGATTCTTACTAACAATGATTGTTTTGATCACTTCTGTTTTCATTATTTTATTTATACTTCTTAACTGTGTTGTTTCTGAAGTTCTTTCTATCAAAATGATACTTTCTTGGGAATTCCCTGAAGGTTCAGTGGTTAGGACTCTGCAGGGGGCAGAGATTCGATCCCTGGTTGGGAAATGAAGATCCTGTATGCCACCTGGCGTGGCCAAAAAAAAAAAAAAGGAAAGGGAGGCTTTCTTTAGTAATATTGAATATATATTTTTAGAAGTAATTATCTTGTCAAAAAATATTGAAAAAATGGTCGTATATTTATTCTTAATGCTTCCTTTAATAAAATGATGAAAACTTTAAATTGGTTAAATAAGAATAAATTTTTTGACCATCCAGTCTATCTTATACATTAGTTCTATTACAAATTTGAGAGTTATCACTTAATGTATCTTAAATCTTAATTATGGTAAGAAATAATGGAACAATTTGATTCACTGAAAAGAAAAATCTTATTATTTGGGAATCTATCTTAAATTCAAAGTTTAAATTTAGGTACAATTAAAGTTATAAATATTTAATGAATGAGATATCCTGTGGCATGTGTATCTATTAAAGGACTGTATAAAAATGATTAATAAAGTTATATATAGATAGGAAAAATAACAGGAAGTTACCTGTTCTAATGGTTTTGCTTATGTTCAATGAGTAAATAGAATAGTATTTTGAAAGACAGCTGTCTGAAGACGATGTTGTCCAGGAAATGTTTGTTCATTATTTGTAGCTTCTAGCTATGCCTTTTTAGGACCATTTGAAATTCTGTCTTCTGAAATTTTTTCCACCTTCAGATTCTTTTTGTGCTACTTCCTTTTGCATTTGATACAAAATATACTTACACTAACTAGAAAAAAATACTGAAGATGCTGAATATGGAATTTTTATTCTAGAATATTTATACTTGAAACACACCCATAAGGAATGAAATATAGGAAATGTTGATAATGATATTTTCATTATATTCTGAGCCATTTTTGTACTTAATGAAAATGTTCAAACATAGACAAAGAGTAAAAAGAGTGGTCCAATGGATTCCAAATATCTATCACCCACTTGTAATAATGAAAAACTTTTTTTGCAATTTGCTTCATCTTATTTTTTAATGTTTTAGAACAAATTCCACACATCATATAATTTCACACCTATATAATTCAGCATGATACTGAGATATTTTGAAAGCTGTTGACCAGGAATTGGTAATTATTTTTAGATAATGCCATAATTTTTTAGCTTGTGGTAATAAATCCAAGGGAATCTGTTCCCCAAGCTTGAACTGCTTTCAAAGAATGAAACACAGGTGCTCACCGTTTCCACTAGTACACATGATGGCTGACATCCCTATATGCGGCACACTATCATGGTAATCCAAGCTCACAACTATAAATACCACCCTCTTATTTACAAAGAATGCAAGTAATTAAAAGGATAAGTCTAACTCTGGATTTGACTTTTGAGTGCAAATTTGTGAACATTAGTGTTTATTAACAGGAACAAATTACTCACCATATATCCTGCAACTACCAGTTATGACACGCTTGCATGTAGGGCACTTTAGTGGAGAGCAACAGCTATAAGAGCCACTTTTTTGCTGAGGCAGCGAGTGGGAAAGTGGGGCAGTGCTTGGGCGGGATTAAGGGACTTTTTATAGAAGAGGTGAGAAAGCCATTTCCTATAATGGCATCTGTGACTTAGTGAGGACCTGGGGTTGGCAACACTGCAAATGAATGGTGTCAGTATACATTAAGCCATGCACGAGATCAGCCTCCTGCGGGTATATTCTGAAGTGTGAAGAGTCCTTTTCAAAACCATGGGAGGCAATCTGGGCTTGGTTTTTAAAAGTATACTCAATATTATATGAGATTATATATATTACATATAATATAATATATATTATATAAGAGAAACTAAATATTATATATATACGTGTGTATACACAAACACACACACATATACTAGAAATTATCAAAAAGCTATGAGATATTTAGGTTGTTTTAAAAAAGAATTGTTCAGTTGCTCAGTTGTGTCCTACTCTTTGTGACCCTGTGGACTGCAGCAGGCCAGGCTTTCCTGTCCTTTGCCATCTCCCACAGTTTGCTCAAACTCATATCCATTGAGTTAGTGATGCCATCCAACCATCTCATCCTCTGTTACCCGCTTCTCCTCCTTCCTTCAATCTTTCCCAGCTTTAGAGTCCTTTCCAGTGAGTCGGCTCTTTGCATCAGGTGGCCAAAGTATTGGAGCCTCAACATCAGTCCTTCCAATGAATATTCATGATTGGTTTCCTCTAGGGAAAAGTACCTGGGGTTAAAAAACAGATGAAAAACAGTGCTTTGTGTTTTCCTTCCTTAATGTGCGATCCTTAGACTTCCTGTATTAAAATCATGTCACATGTTTGTTAATATTCATAGCCCCCAGACCTATGGAATCAAAACCTCTAGCAATAGAACCTGATATTATGCATTTTAAGGAACTCCAGACAGATTCTCATTCTTATGCAGCTTAACTGGAAAAATAAGTGAAGAAAAATAAGTGGTTCCCAAACCTCTGATTACTGTGTGGTATCAAGCTGGCAGCGTCCTTATCATCTGTGAGGCTTTACAAAACCCACATTCTCATGCTCCTTCCAGAGACACTGGTTCTGAAGTTCTGAATAAGATTCAAAACTTCCCAGATAATTCTGATGCACAGACAGGTTTGGAAATCTTAGAATTAAATGAGCACTTCCCAAGTCCTTTACAACTCTCATTGTCAATGATTATTTGCATTGGCACCAAGATACCAGGATATTGTCTTTGATATAAGTTTTTTGTAACAGATCTGAAATTGCATAGTGATTTTACATCTTCCATAAAAACAGAATTTAGCTGTTGATTACAGGAAGAATTTTTTAAAATAATCCCCTTAGCAGTGTTAGGGAAGAGACCTGGTATCAAAATGATTGGACCCTATATTCCCTGGTGGTACAGATGGTAAAGAATCTGCCTGCAGTGCCAGAGAGCTGGGTTCAACTGGGTTGGAAAGATCCCCTGGAGAAGGGAACGACTACTCACTACAGTATTCTTGCCTGGAGAATTGCATGAACTTAGGAGCCTGGAGGGCCTACAGTCCATGGGGTCACTTAAAGAGTCGGACATGGCTGAGCGACTAACTCTGAATTTTATATTTATCTTTTTAATTTTTAATCTTTAAGATTTATTGACACATAGTTGATTTAAAATGTTGTGTTAATTTCTACTGTATAGCAAAGTGATTCAGTTATACATATATTTATACATTATATTTCACATTCTTTTTCATTATGGTTTATCACAGGATATTGAATATAGTTCTCTGTGCTATACAGTAAGACCTTGGTGTTTATCCATTCTGTATATAATAGTTTACATGTGCTAATCCCAAACTCCCAGTCCACCCCTCCCTCACGCTCTTCCCCCTTGGCAACCATGACTCTGTTCTCTATGGATTGGACCCTATATTTAAATAGTTGTGTAACACCCCGTATTTACATACGCAGTGTGTCACCAGAGTCTTAAAAGTCAAGGCATGTCCAAATCAAACATTAGATAGAGAGGAGGGAGGTGTAGTTCAAGAAAATGTTCTCAGGACAACACTACAGAAAATAGATTGTTGAAACTTGAAAGCTCTTTTAAAATTTACAATCATTACACTCTCTCTCCTTCTTTCTTCCAACATGGGAAAACCCCCACAGGTTGCCACAGTTTTGATGACCATCTGCCTTCCAACCAAGATGGTGGAAAAAGCAAAAACGTGGTGAATCTTGGAGCAATCCGACAAGGCATGAAGCGCTTTCAGTTTCTGTTAAACTGCTGTGAGCCAGGGACAATTCCTGATGCATCGATCTTGGCAGCTGCCTTGGATCTTGTAAGTTGTTGCGAGAATTTTTTCACCCTGTACTCCGTTCCAGTTAATTCTGCTAATGGAGGAAAGCATGAATCCCTAATCCTAACCTTAACTATGGATTTATGTTTTGGCCTTATTTTTTCCCCTCAGCATTAGTGGGAAAAGGAGGAAAAAGGTGGTGAGGTAAAAGAAGAAAAGAAATTGAGGAAAATTGTTAGTAAATAAATTCTATATAGCATCATAATTTAAAGTTTATGAATCTTTTAAATATAATACATAAATTAAAATATATAAAATATATTCTGTATAGCATCATGATTAAAAGTGTATGAGTTACATTCCAGAACAGTATGAGACTTCCTGGCTTAAAATCTCCCTAACATCTGTTAGCCAAACACTGTAAAATGAGATTAAATGTAATAAGAGTAATAATAATATTATGTCTACCTCCTAGGGCTAGTATGAGGATTAAATGAGATACTGGATATAAAGTCTTCAGCACAATGCCTGAAATATGGCAAGTTCTCAATAAAGTAGGCCATTATTATTGTTAATTGTTATTAGTCATGTCTGTCACATATTTGTCCTTTAAACTCTGTCTTGGTTTAATTACCTGTTCGTCAAGGGAGAATATGAAGCAAGGATCAATTGAAATTAATAGTACAGAAGCACCTTGAACATTGTGTGGCATTATTCACATGTAAGAGATTCAAGAGCATAATGTGGATCTTGTTTAGAAAGTATTTTTGTCAGGTAAACGAAGCCCAGACATGAGTTTAGAACTGTCTCTGTTTCCTTTATTTACCTTCTGGTTTAATAAATTCTTCGTATGATGTATAAATACTGGGTACAAAATGCCAAGTAAATATCAAGAAATAAAAGTCTTTTATATTAACATTTCAAAAAGAATTAGACATTTTTACAACAGAAACCCTTTAGCCCATTTTATAACTCATGATCATATAAATGCTGGCCACTCATATTTTTGCCTTGGAAAATCATCTAAAGCTTATAATTCATGACATTTTTCTGTGACATTAATAGTTTTTACTGTCATGATATTTAGTGACCAGCAAGGTATGTAACTTCACGTAAGCCTGAAATGCAAATACCACTGTAATCACCCAAAGGTTATTTATATAAAATTTTTCAGTCAGTTTCTCACTCTTGGATATTGGCCTTTGCAAATATTTTTCTTAATTCCAAAGTAGTTAATGTGTATTGATATATGCTATGGTGACTGTAAAATGTAGAGAGTCACAGGTCTCCGGGAGAGCTGAGGCAGGTGGCAATCAAAGAATGAGATGCCTGTCTAAAGCAAGAGAGCTAACAAGGCAGAGAGCCAGATTCTTGTTATCTAAGTGGAAGAGTGGTAACTAGCCTGTCACTCTTTTGAGTCATGCATGGTTCTTCTTAATTACATCTTGATCTATTCTGAAAGGAGCACATTAAAATAAATTAATGTAACAAATTGATAAAGAAAGGACAATTGAACATTTAGAAAATAAGTAAGTATGTGGTTACTTCACAAAAAATACTAAAGCCAGTAAAGTGTGCCACATTTTATTTGCACTTCAGAAATACTCATTAAAATATCCATAAATTCCTGTATTATAACTGTCAGATTTGTGATGATTAGAAAGTGCTAACAGAGTATAAAATATCATGGTGTTGGTAGCAGTGGAAGCAGCAGGATTTGATTAGGGAACAGAAGAGAGTATTGGAATAACAGGGTGACAGTGAGAATGCAGTAAGCGTGAGCAGAGTTCTCAGCCTCTCCTGAGTTGTTAGTAATTTTCGACTGGATCTAGTCATAGAGGAAGAGAAACATATATTTGATATATCAAATATCAAATGGAAAGTATGGTGAAATTTGAAAGCCTGGAATTCAGTGTGGCTTATAAGATACTCATCATATAATAATTGATTAATTAACTCAGCCAATATCTCTTGAAGGTTTCCTATGTGCCAGGCATAGTGCAGTAAAGGATAACACAACAGAACTCAACTGGAAAGCATTACCTGTTTTGCAGCTTTCCTTATGAGGATAATATTTGTATGGTGACCTCTCTTCTAGACTTAGAGTGTACAGCATTCTTAGGTTGACAGACTAATGTTAACACTTACTGTGTGCCTACTGTATTACCAAAAAAAAAAAAAAAATGAAGCTCAGAAAGACCAACTGGCCAAGGGCTCGAAGTCAACAAATGATAGAGCTGGATTAGAGCAGACCCTCTATTTTATACAACACCATGCTGACTCTCTCATTAAAAAATTATGTGAGATCACTACAGGAACTTTAAAATATGAAAAATAAGAAATTCTATATTTTAAACCTGATAGTTTAAATGTGGTTTTAGAAACTGATGATGACAGAAGCTATTGGAACAATTTATTAAATACACAGTAGCAATGTTGCATTAGAACTTTGTGGGTAATCTGTGCTGTAGAATTCCAAATGTACTATTGTGTCCATCTTTGTCTCAATTCTGAAGTCACAGATACTTTGGAAAATTTTTAGACAAAGGAACCATCAAATTTTATTAGCATTTACTGATGGTATAAAATAGAAGGAATAAATACTTCCTACATAGAAGGCTTTTAAGAGTTATAAGATATGTGGGCATGGAAAAAACAGGAGGCTTGACACAAACAGATTGATATACTTGAAGATTTAATAAATAACCCCAGTCAAGCAAATTAGCACTGGCTTCTGAATGGAGATTATGTTAATAAGAATATTGATGAATACTTTGATAGTCATCAATACTTTGTTTTGATGCTGGAATTTTATTCCTTCTCATCAGATGTTTCCATACCTATATAATCTCTAACTGCTATAATGCTTAGAGTTTCCAAGGATATTTAATTAGTGGCAGAATTCCATAGAACTTTTAAAATTATTTTACATCTTCCAAATAAGATTGTGGCCAGTTAGTTACCAAATCACTAGATTCTCCTTTCTTCCTTTCCTGTTGGACCAATTCTGGTCTGCTTGATCTTCTCAATCTTATTAATCTCATGGTGAGAAATAAAGGAGATTTGATATTTATAAGCAATATCTTCAAGCTTCAAAGTAAAGAAGCATTTTTTGATCATTATAGATATCCAGTGATGAAGTAGGTACATTGAGAAGTAATGAGCTCTTTTTCATTACACTGGACTCAGTGGGGGAGGTTTACAGGGGGACTTAAGAAGTAGGTGGTTAGTGTGAGTTTCTTTATTATCTGAGAGTCTTTGATCCTAGGTCAAGGTCAAGGAGTATCCAGAGGTCAGTATCAGTCAAGATTAAAAGGAAACAGAGAAATTACAGGCAGACCTGGTTGGTTGAAAAAAAAAAACCAACAGATGAGATAGATAATGATGGTGATGATGGTAAAAAGAGGGGACAGGTGATGATGGTGGTGATGGTAAAAAGAGGGGCTAGGTGATGGTGGTGGTGATGGTAGCCATTGTGGTGGTGGTGGCGATGATGGTAGTCATCATGATGGTCATGATGATAGTAGTCATGGTGGTAGTGGTAGTGGTGGCAGAGATGAGGGTAGAAAGTAACATTTTCATTATTTATCACAGTTTATAAAGCACCTTCATATTCATTATTTTATTTGTTGATATAAGAGGAAAGGATTAAGCCAGGAAATGGTCTCCAAATGAGGGCACCCTTAACTTCAATTTCTCAGATACAGAAAAGTGAAGGAACAAAAATCACTGGTGAATGCTGGCAAGAGGACTGAGAGGAAGGAAAGTGTGGCTGCATGTCCAATATGTTTGAAGCAAGTGGCATTCTCTTTTTACCATCATTTATGCAAGTGCGGCAGTGGCAGTTGTTCATACCTGTTGATCTGGGGTTAAGAGCCCCTTGAGATTAATGTTCACAAATGTCTTTTATTAGATGTGTTATTACATTTTGTATCCTCTGTGTTTGCTTTCACTTAATACCTGACTTCATCTGCTTCCCGACTTTCAGAAATGCTTCACTTTTAAATATGTTTTACATGTTTTCCAATGCATTTGTGGTTTTAGTGTATGAATATATAGATATAGAAATATGTAGATGTAGATATCTGTCTAGTCAAAGCTATGGTTTTTCCAGTGCTCATGTATGGATGTGACAGTTGGACTATAAAGAAAGCTGAGCACCAAAGACTTGATGCTTTTGAACTGTGGTGTTGGAGAAGACTCTTGAGACTCCCTTGGACTGCAAGGGGATCCAACCAGTCCATCTTAAAGGAAATCAGTCCTGAATATTCACTGAAAGGAGTGATGCTGAAGCTGAAACTCCAATACTTTGGCCGCCTGATGTGAAAAACTGACTCATTTGAAAAGACCCTGATGCTGGGAAAGATTGAAGGTGGGAGGAGAAGGGGGCAACAGAGGATAAGTTGGTTGGATGGTATCACTGACTCAAATGGATATGAGTTTGAGTAAACCCCAGGAGTTGGTGATGGACAGGGAAGCCTGACGTGCTACAGTCCATGGGGTCTCAAAGAGTTGGACATGGCTGAGCGACTGAACTGAACTGAACTGGGATATAGATATAAATGACATAGATGGATAGATTGATGATAGATACAGATGTCAGATATATATGCAGATGCATATGTACATACAGATAGGTAGAGATAAGTAGATAGATAGATACAGATATAGGTATAGATTCTACCATTTCATCCTATATGATTTGGGAGAGGAAGGGAAAATGAATATATTCAGTTCATCATCATTTTACAGTCCAGCACTCTCCCATCTCCTTTTCGTTGTTTGCTTTTGTTGGATGTTGCATTCATTTTTTAACTACAACTTAAATGCAATGTTTACCTTATGATGTAGCTTTTATTTCAGAAAATTGTCATTGTCTCTTTACCTGCATCATACAATTTCAATGTGATTTTTTTATAATTTACAATTTTCTTCAGAATTAAAACGCATTATTAAATGAAAGAAATGCTAGAAATGTCAGTGTTCAAAGTCTTGCCCATCTGAAGGTTTTTGTTTTAAACAATCCTCTTGTCATTATTACTATGACTATGAAGGGATAATTGGTTCAGTTTTTGTTTCAGCACAGCTCCTCCTCACACTGTTTCTCTCCAGTATAAATTTAATAAATGCAACTCTAAGACATTTTTTAAAAGACGTGATTTAGAAAGGATATATTTCATCTTTAGGTTGATATAATCTACAAGTACAAAAAATAGAAAAATTATGTAGTTTGAACAAAAGGCGTTTTTGTCTGTTTTCTATATATTTCAGGTGAAATCATCTTTCATTTTTTATCCAGACAAATACATAGCATGTACAGACATAGTGATGTCTCATCTACTGGTTAATTTACTAGCATGAATAACACACAATAATGTCAATTTGCTTTAGTAACAATTCCATGAATATAAGATTCCCATGGGATCATAGTTTTCTCCCTAGTCTGTGGAAAAATAAAATCTAATTCATGTTAAATTATAATAGTTTCATAAATAGATAACTTTAGGAGGAAAGATTATATAATTTGTATTCTAACTGGGACGCTTTTGAGAGTGAAATGGGGTGTTATCAATAATCATACCAATTAGACATAAACTAGAACTCTCCTGGGGAAAATGAAACATTAGGTTACCATATAGTCATACTTTTAGGTTCACTGCTACAAATTTAATCCACATTGGAGTTCACCATCATAAGACTACTTGGTGATCGATGGAAATTACCTTTTTTCAAGGAATTAGGAATATATGCAGACAGGGAACTATAAAAGCAAAGTAATATTGTGTTTTCTTTTGAATCATAAGGAAAGTTGAAGTAATCCAGTAATAACCAAAGCTAAATGGTCCAATTATACACTTTATTCTAGTGGTACTCCTATATTGAATTAAAAAAAAAATCTGACTATGAAATGTAGCAGTCAGGCACATAAAAAAAGATATGTCATAAATATGTAGCATTTAAACAAAAAAATTTTAATGTCATATGTTCATCATATATGTTAAAAAGTAGTACATTTCAAAATTTTTTTAAGTCCCTTATATTCCTTTCCTAATCACTCATCCCTACTTCTCAGAAGACCCTGCTGTCTCAAACTTTAATTTTCCCTGTGCTTGGCTTATTTTGCTGCATAAGTTTGTATCCCTAGAGAATATGTCATTTTGTTCTGTTTCCTCATGCTGTATTTTAATATATACATTTTAATATAATTTATCAAAATTTTCTTTAATGGTTTTTTTTAGTCTTTTTAAAGAAATCACACAGTAATAAAAAATACATGTTACATTTTCCTCTAAAATTTTAAAGTTTACATTTCACATTTAGGTCTTTAACTAGAATTTACTGTGTGTATAAAGTGGGATTCTTTCCTTTTTTTCTTTTTATTTCACATGTAAATAAAAATCCTAGGATGTTATTTTGACTAATTCATTCTTCATTATCTGATATGCAACACCATCCTAATCATGTGTCCAGTTTCTATACATGCATGGATGTGGTTCCGAGTGTTTTTCTGTTCCATTCCCTGTGGCTTTGAGTTAATCTACTCTGTCTTAATAGCTCAAACTTTGAACATCACCTAATTATTCTTTGCTCTTCCATGTAAATTTTATAATTAGCTTTTCAATTTCTCTGAAAATTCTTTGATATATTCTTGGAATTACATTGAGCCCACAGATAAATTTGGATGTAATTAAAATTCAAATTGAGATTCAGAGTTGAATTGATTATTCAAAAGTTTTATTTCTCTCTGAGTCAGTTTAAGTAATTTTACATTTTTCAGTAATTTGTCAGGTTTACCTCAATTTTCATATTTGTTGGATTAAAATTGATAATTTTCTTATTAATATTTGCAGCATCTATTATTATTTTATCTGTTTTTATTCCTAAAATTGTCTCCTTAGGCTTGCCAGGTATTTGTCAATTTTGTTAGTCTTTTTTAACAATCTTGTTGATTCTCTCTATTATGTCTTATTCTCTAACTCATTAATGCCTTATTATTTTTTTATTGAGGTAGAGTTGATTTAAAGGTTGTGTTAGGTTGTTTTGGGTGTACAACAAAGTGATTCAGTTTTATATATATATATAATTTTTAAAGATTATTTTCCCTCATAGGTTATTACAAAATATTGAGTATACCCTGCCCTTATTTTTTATTCTTCTTATTGCTTTGAATTCATTGTATTATTATTTAGCTTATTAGCTGATGGCTTGGCTCATACTTTTATTTTCGTCTGTTCAAAACTGAGCATTAGAATTTTAGCATTACTACTTTAATCACATGACATAAATTTTGATAAGCAGTATGTTTGTTATAATTTATATTTAAGCATTTTAAAATTTAATTATTTCCTTTTCCATGAGTCATTTAATAGATGTGTGTGCATTTCAATTTATAAATTTCAGAGTTTTGCTAGGTATCCATTTGTTATTGATTTATAACTTCATTTGCAGATACTGATTCTTTGGAATTAAAGTTGCTTTATAAACTAGAGCATTATATAATTTTCATAAATGTTCCATGTGTAGTTGAAAAGAATGTGCATTCTCTAATTGTTGGGTATAACAGTGACTTTTCTTTCCTTTTTCTTAATTGAAGTATAGGTGACAATATTATATTAATTTCAGGTGTACAATGTAGTGATTTGGCATTTATATGCATTATGAATTGATCACCATAAAGCTAGTAACCAACTGTCACCATACAGTGTTCAGTTCAGTTCAGTTCAGTTGCTCAGTTGTGTCCGACTCTTCCAGACCCCATGAATCGCAGCACGCCAGGCCTCCCTGTCCATCACCAACTCCTGGATTTCACCCAGACTCACGTCCATCGAGTCAGTGATGCCATCCAGCCATCTCATCCTCTGTTATGCCCTTCTCCTCCTGCCCCCACTCCCTCCCAGCATCAGAGTCTTTTCCAATGAGTCAACTCTTCGCATGAGGTGGCCAAAGTACTGGACTTTCAGCTTTAGCATCATTCCTTCCAAAGAAATCCCAGGGCCGATCTCCTTCAGAATGGACTGGTTGGATCTCCTTGCAGTCCAAGGGACTCTCAAGAGTCTTCTCCAGCACCACAGTTCAAAAGCATCAATTCTTCGGCGCTCAGCCTTCTTCACAGTTCAACTCTCGCATCCATACATGACCACAGGAAAAACCATAGCCTTGACTAGACGAACCTTTGTTGGCAAAGTAATGTCTCTGCTTTTCAATATGCTATCTAGGTTGGTCATAACTTTCCTTCCAAAGAGCAAGCATCTTTTAATTTCATGGCTGCAGTCACCATCTGCAGTGATCTTGGAGCCCTAAAAAATAAAGTCTGACTGTTTCCACTGTTTCCACCTCTATTTGCCATGAAGTGATGGGACCGGATGCCATGATCTTCGTTTTCTGAATGTTGAGCTTTAAGCCAACTTTTTCACTCTCCACTTTCACTTTCATCAAGAGGCTTTTTAGTTCCTCTTCACTTTCTGCCATAAGGGTGGTGTCATCTGCATATCTGAGGCTATTGATATTTCTCCCAGCAATCTTGATTCCAGCTTGTGTTTCTTCCAGTCCAGCGTTTCTC
>NW_011495032.1:31920553-31921213 GCF_000754665.1 Bison bison bison
GTCCAGCGTTTCTCATGATCTACTCTGCATATAAGTTAAATAAACAGGGTGACAATATACAGCCTTGACGTACTCCTTTTCCTATTTGGAACCAGTCTGTTGTTCCATGTCCAGTTCTACCTGTTGCTTCCTGACCTGCATACAAATTTCTCAAGACGCAGGTCAGGTGGTCTGTTATTCCTATCTCTTTCAGAATTTTCCACAGTTTATTGTGATCCACATAGTCAAAGGCTTTGGCATAGTCAGTAAAGCAGAAATAGATGTTTTTCTGGAACTCTCTTGCTTTTTCCATGATCCAGCAGATGTTGGCAATTTGATCTCTGGTTCCTCTGCCTTTTCTAAAACCAGCCTGAACATCTGGAAGTTCACGGTTCATGTACTACTGAAGCCTGGCTTGGAGAATTTGGAGCATTACTTTACTAGCGTGTGAGATGAGTGCAATTGTGTGGTAGTTTGAGCATTATTTGGCATTGCCTTTCTTTGGGATTGGAATGAAATCCAATCCAGTCCTGTGGTCACTGCTGAGTTTTCCAAATTTGTTGGCATGATGAGTGCAGCACTTTCACAGCATCATCTTTCAGCATTTGAAATAGCTCAACTGGAATTCCATCACCTCCACTAGCTTTGTTCATAGTGATGCTTTCTAAGGCTCACTTGACT
>NW_011495032.1:31921313-31924404 GCF_000754665.1 Bison bison bison
GTATTCTTGCCACCTCTTCTTAATATCTTCTGCTTCTGTTTGGTCCATACCATTTCTGTCCTTTATCGAGCCCATCTTTGCAGGAAATGTTCCCTTGGTATCTCTAATTTTCTTGAAGAGATCTCTAGTCTTTCCCATTCTGTTGTTTTCCTCTATTTCTTTGCATTGATCAATGAGGAAGGCTTTTTTATCTCTTCTTGCTATTCTTTGGAACTCTGCATTCAAATGTTTATATCTTTCCTTTTCTCCTTTGCTTTTCACTTCTCTTCTTTTCACAGCTATTTGTAAGGCCTCCCCAGACAGCCATTTTGCTTTTTTGCATTTCTTTTCCATGGGGATGGTCTTGATCCCTGTCTCCTGTACAATGTCACGAACCTCCGTCCATAGTTCATCAGGCACTCTGTCTATCAGATCTAGGCCCTTAAATCTATTTGTCACTTCCACTGTATAATCATAAGGGATTTGATTTAGGTCATACCTGAATGATCTAGTGGTTTCCCCTACTTTCTTCGATTTAAGTCTGAATTTGGCAATAAGGAGCTCATGATCTGAGCCACAGTCAGCTCATGGTCTTGTTTTTGCTGACTGTACAGAGCTTCTCCATCTTTGGCTGCAAAGAATATAATCAATCTGATTTCTGTGTTGACCATCTGGTGATGTCCATGTGTAGAGTCTTCTCTTGTGTTGTTGGCAGAGGGTGTTTGTTATTACCAGTGCATTTTCTTGGCAAAACTCTGTTAGTCTTTGCCCTGCTTCATTCTGTATTCCAAGGCCAAATTTTCCTGTTACTCCAGGTGTTTCTTGTTATTATATATTATTGACTATATTCCCTATACTGTACATTATATCCCAATGACTTATTTATTTTATAATTGAAAACTTGAAACTTTTAATCCTCTTCACCTGTTTCACCTAAGCCCCATTCCTCACTCAACTCCGTACTTCTGGCAAGCACCAGTTTTCTATGTCTGTTTCTGTTTTGTTTGTACATTTTGTTTGTTTGTTTTTTAGATTCCAAATATCAGTGAAATCATACAGTATTTTTCTTTTTCTGTTTAACTTATTTCACTTAACATATTCCCTCTGGGTCTATCAGGGTATGGTATTTCATATTCAAGTCTTCTACATCCTTATTTTTTTCTCCTCACAACTTAATCTGAGATGCCAAGTCAGTTTAGTCACTCATCATGTCCGACTCTTTGAGACCCCATGGACTGCAGCACTCCAGACTTCCCTGTCCATCACCAACTCCTGGAGCTTACTCAAACTCATGTCCATAGAGTCAGTGATACCATCCAACCATCTCATACTCTGTCGTCCCCTTCTCCTCCCACCTTCAATCTTTTCCAGCTTCAGGGTCTTTTCAAATGAGTCAGTTTTTTGCATCAGGTGGCCAAAGGACTGGAGTTTCAGCTTCAGCATCGCTCCTTTCAATGAATATTCAGGGCTGATTTCCTTTAGGATGGACTGATTGGATCCCCTTGCAGTCCAAGGAACTCTCAAGAGTCCCTGTCTTACTATTCTGTCTAGGTTGGTAAACATTCAGAAAACTAAGATCATGGCATCTGGTCCTATCACTTCATGGCAAGTAGATGGGGAAACAGTGGAAACAGTGCCAGACTTTATTTTGGGGGGCTCCAAAAATCACTGTAGATGGTGACTGAAGCCATAAAATTAAAAGATACTTGCTTCTTGGAGGAAAAGCTATGACCAACCTAGACAGCATATTAAAAAGCAGAGACATTACTTTGCCAACAAAGGTCTATCTAGTCAAAGCTATGGTTTTTCCAGTAGTCATGTATGGATGTGAGAGTTGGACTATTAAAGAAAGCTGAGCACCGGAGAACTGATGCCTTTGAACTGTGGTGTTGGAGAAGACTCTTGAGAGTCCCTTGGACTGCAAGGAGATCCAAGGAGATCCTAAAGGAAATCAGTCCTGAATATTCATTGGAAGGACTGATGCTAAAGCTGAAACTCCAATCCTTTGGCCGCCTGATATGAAGAACTGACTTATTTGAAGAGACCCTGATGCTGGGAAAGATTGAAGGCAGGAGGAGAAGGGGATGAGATCGGATGAGATGGTTGGATGGTATCACTGACTCAATGGACATGACTTTGAGTAAACTCTGGGAGCTGGTGATGGACAGGGAGGCCTGGCATGCTGCAGTCCATGGGGTTGCAAAGAGTCAGACATGACTGAGCAACTGAACTGAACTGAACTGAGGTTTGTCATAGCTTTTCTTCTAAGAAACAAGAGTCTTTTAATTTCATGGCTGCATTCACCATCTGCAGTGATTTTGAAGCCCCCCAAAATAAAGTCTCTCACTGTTTCCATTGTTTGCCCATCTGTTTGCTATGAGCTGATGGGACAGGATGCCATAATCTTAGTTTTCTGAATGTTGAGTTTTAAGACAACTTTTTCACTCTCCTTTTTTACTTTCTGAAGAGGCTCTTTAGTTCTTCTTCACTTTCTGCCATAAAGGTGGTATCATCTGCATGTCTGAGGTTATTGATATTTCTCCCGGCAGTCTTGATTCCAGCTTGTGTTTCTTCCAGTCCAGCATTTCTCATGATGTACTCTGCATGTAAGTTAAATAAGCAGGGTGAGGATATACAGACTTGACATACTCCTTTTCCTATTTGGAATCAGTCTGTTGTTCCATGTCTGCTCCTAACTGTTGCTTCTTGTCCTACATACAGATTTTTCAGGAGGCAGGTCAGGTGGTCTGGTATTCCCATCTCTTGAAGAATTTTCCACAGTTTGTTATGATCCACACAGTCAATGGCTTTGGCATAATCAATAAAGCAGAAGTAGATGTTTTTCTCGGAGAAGGCAATGGCAACCCACTCAGTACTCTTGCCTGGAAAATCCCATGTATGGAGGGGCCTGGTGGGCTGAAGTCCATGGGGTTGCTAGGAGTTGGACATGACTGAGCGACTTCACTTTCATGCATTGGAGAAGGAAATGGCAACCCACTCCAGTGTTCTTGCCTGGAGAATCCCAGGGACAGGGGAGCCTGGTGGGCTGCCGTCTATGTGGTCGCACAGAGTCGGACACGACTGAAACGACTTAGCAGCAGCAGCAGCAGCA
>NW_011495032.1:31924504-31944566 GCF_000754665.1 Bison bison bison
ATCTGGAAGTTCATGGTTCATGTACTGTTGAAGCCTAGCTTGGAGAATTTTGAGCATTACTTTACTAGCATGTGAGATGAGTGCAATTGTGTAGTAGTTTGAGCCTTCTTTGGCATTGCCTTTCTTTGGGATTGGAATGAAAACTGATCTTTTCCAGTCCTGTGGTCACTGCTGAGTTTTCCAAATTTGCTGGCATATTGAATGCAGCACTTTCACAGCATCATCTTTTAGGGTTTGAAATAGTTCAGCTGGAATTCATCACCTCCACTAGCTTTGTTTGTAGTGATGCTTCCTAAGGCCCGCTTGACTTCACATTCCAGGATGTCTGCCTCCTGCCTCTAGGTGAGTGATCACACCATCATGGTTATCTGGGTCATGAAGATCTTTTTTGTATAGTTCATCTGTGTATTCTTGCCACCTCTTCTTAATATCTTCTGCGTCTGTTAGGTCCATACAATTTCTGTCCTTTATTGTGCCCATCTTTGCATGAAATGTTCCCTTGGTATCTCTTGAAGAGATACCAATTTTCTTGAAGAGATCTCTAGTCTTTCACATTCTATTTTTTTCCTCTATTTCTTTGCATTGATCACTGAGGAAGGCTTTCTTATCTCTCCTTACTATTCTTTGGAATAGCATTCCAAATGGGTATATCTTTCTTTTCTCCTTGGCCTTTCACTTCTCTTCTTTTCTCAGTTATTTGTAAGGCTTCCTCAGACAACCATTTTGCATTTCTTTTTCTTGGGGATGGTCTTGATCACTGCCTCCTGTACAATGTCACGAACCTCCATCCATAGTTCTTCAGGCACTCTATCAGATCTAATCCCTTGAATCTATTTGTCACTTCCACTGTATATTGGTAAGGGATTTGATGGCAAAGTTATCCATTTACCTTGAAGTTCCAGCAATTTTTGTTTTATTGATTTAGAGGAGGCAGGTAGTTTAGAAATATAATATGTATCAGGTCCTATAAAAATATTATCACTACCTTGTTCTTGTTCAGTCACTCAGTCATGTCCCACTCGTTGTGACCCCGTGGACTGCAGTACACCAGGCTACCCTGTCCTTCACCATCTCCTGGAGCTTGCTCACACTCTTATTAAGTCAGTAATGCCATCCAACCATCTGTCCTCTGTCGTCCCCTTCTCCTCCTTCCTTCAGTCTTTCCCAGCATCAGGGCCTTTTCACTACCTAGTGACCCAATTTATTTTTAGTATATAAGGATATATTTTTCTTTAATATTAATACAGTTGAAACAAGTTTACTAGTTTAGCATTGGACTTGTATATCTTTTTGTAAATCCTTTCAACATTTCTATATCTTTGTGTTTTAGTTTTATCTCTTATAGAAAACAAGTATTTGAATTTTAAACCATTTTAATGATCTTTTTCCCTAGAAAGTTTAGTACATTTGCACAGATTATATTTACTTATATAGATTCAGTTCTGTCTTCTTCGGACTACTTACCACATTTTTTTTTACTGTTTCATTGTATGTGTGTTCTTGTTTCAATTTCATGCCTTCTTTTGAATTATGTTGGATTTTTCTTTGCTTTGGTTTAGCTTTGTTTTATTCATTTCCCTTATCAGTTTGAAATTTGTTATATTCTATTTATATTTTTAAAATTGCATGCATATTTAACTCAATGCAGTCTAAAATTAATGAATATCTTTACTCTTCATGCAAATAATAAAAGACTGTAGAGGGTTTTAATGCCAGTTGTCCAAGATTTAGTTCTCTGTTTTTGTTTTAACATTGACAAAGTAAACTTTATTTTTATTAGTTGTTAGGAAAATAATTTTTAAATTTGCCCAAGAGCTGAGTATAGTCTTTGCTCACCATTTCTCCTTGCATCTCAGACATTCCTTCCTAGGATCTATGTCCTTCTTCTAAAAGAAACCTTTCAGACATTTCTTTGGTGATGATCTACTGGCAGTAGCTCTCTCAACTGAAGTTTAATAAAAAAAAATACTCCCACCTGGGATATTGGCTTTATAAAGGAGTATGTGGCCTGACCCTCCACTCCACATGAATACTGACATTTAATTTGTGGTCCATTGAAAACCCATACTCCGGTCTTGCCATAGTCAATAGAAACCCTCAGAGCAAATATTCCTTCACTAGTTCACACCTTTCTCCCTGCCTTCACTCTAGAATTGAATTTTCTTGTAATTTCTACTTTTCAATGGTCTATCATCTCATATCAGAAGCAAAAGCAAAAATAAAGTGAAAAAAATTTGGATATTTTATCCAGCACTTTTAAATGTCTAAACCAAAAGATGTTTGTCTTCACACTTAATCCATCATATTGTCAGAAATAGGAGTCCTTATTTGGTTTTTAAAACAATTATGCAAGATATTAGCATGATCTGAGTGTTAAAATGCCAACCCAGCCAAACTACGTACTCAACTGAAATGCCTGCATCTAGCCTGACACTGAATCATTTCAGTTGCCCGCAGCTACTGCAGGAATGTGCAGGGACAGAGACAGCCTGTCAGTTGCTTAATGATCTCGGGCAGAGAATTCAATACAAGCTAAGTAATAAATACTGGCTCACAAGCACGTGCCCTCCAGCAAACAAGGTTCCAGCATACACTAAGACCCACAATGCCTGCTTATTCCCAGTGGTCTTAAATAAATAAGTATCTTACACCAGCAAGAGCTTTACATTTTATTGTAAGGCAATAAAAATATTATGTAATTCCCCAGGAACCAACATAAAACATTGTGTTTAAAACAGTTCCTGCCCTGGTGTTGTTATGAGTTTTCAGGATCAATCAGGGTTTCTTCTTACATAACAAGTTTACATAAGTCCTTCAGGGGAAGGAATGTATCGCAATTATAACCTTCAATTAACCATCATATCTTGGTAACGATATTTTCTACGTCCCCAGGCAAAATAAAGCACAGCTGTTTGAATTAGTATTCTAGTTCTCTGCTTTACCTTCATAAAGGAAACATTCAATATACATAACAATCTTATCAAATGCAGGAAAAAGTGCCAAAAGAAGTCAAGGGAAAATAGCCTGATACTTGAAGTTTTCTAGCTGAAGAATGTTAGAGAAATAACTTACTGCATAATGCATGATTTTTGTAATTTTAAATAGACAGCTCTGTAACCATTGCAGACAACACCGTATATAAAACCAAACCATATGAAATTGATGATATGGTACTATATTTGACCAGCAAACTTAGAGATTCCATAAAGTTCAACCTAACATTTTATCTCACCAGTTCAAATTGCTTCTTGCTTTTCTGGCAACTGCAAAGTTATGACATAATGGAACTGAAGCTGCTCTGTGGCATTATGGAACACAGAATAGAAAGGTGATCTGGCAGACATGTTAATCAGAAAGAATTTAAATCTGCCTAGTTTTCTTTTAGGACCACCAGCAAAATTCTCTGTGGTATACCAACGGTACCAAAGTTTGTTTTGATGTTCAGTTTTGACTGTGTCTCTGAAACTCCATGGTTCTCTTCATCCATGCAGCCTTCTTCTGATTCATTTTTCTCCATTTGTGCTGTTTTTCTCCGTAATGTGAATCCATCCCTGCCCATTCTGTCGTGTCTCCTTTGTTTTGCTGCTTCATGAGATTGCTCTGAGCCATTAAGAGGCAAGTCCATCAAAAGAGGAAAAACCAACTTTCCTTTATGTCCAGGAAGAATCCTTTGTCTAAGGTATTCCATAACCCTGCTCCTCAAATCAATACTTTCTAACTTACACTTTGAAAGGAACTTATAAGGAAAATAATTCCTATAGCCACACCCACAATATAATGCCTTGACTACTTTTTCACATACAGTGTGAAGTCGGTTCTTATTGCCAAGGATCTTCTATAAGGACGCACAGTTGAGTCCTTAGCTTTATACTACACCAGCACCCTCCATTGTCCGTACAGTAACACACACACTACAGTACCACAGAAATTGTTAGTACTCAGTGTCCTCTTGACTAGAGGATCCCCGAGTCTGCTTTCACCTACAAGATTTGCGAGGTTTATAATAAGAAGGCAATATTTGAGTTACTCTGTGTCATCATCCCTTAATGCAGACAGTGACATTTCCAAAAGTTACTGAGTTCGGCAATTTACATGAATCAAATTATCAATAATAACTAACCTTCCCTTTAATGTTGTGCTATATAGTCAATTAATGGGAATTATTTTGATAATGGTCTCAGTTCTGTTTTCCAACTTAAAGTAGGATTTCTTAGGGCCAATAACTGATAATGTCTGGGTTTTATCATAAGAAGCTTTTGAGAGCAGATAATTAAAATTGTTTTTGATTCAAAATGCCTTAAGTTTCCTAAGCAAATAAAACATATTTGCTAAAGAAGCCAAGCCAACCTACATGGGAAGCCTTACATAGCACAGTCTGGGTTTTTTATTCATCTTCTGTTAGTCTTCTCAGTGCAATTTAATAGTTAAACGAAATATGTGAAAAAAAAAAAATCTCTGCCCCATACATTTGAATTAGGTTAAGTTTTTATGCTCATTAATCATGAAAGAGCTTAAGTTCATCACCTAATGCTATTCCAGCAGTGTTGTTTCTGCCTTCCTGTCATTAAGCAATGAATCTCATTGCTTTATATTGGAAATGTGTCAAAATGTGACATGATAAGAATAGATTTGCATCACTTGCCTTGCCTTCCAGACTGAAGCTCCTTTTTAGAGATAGATATTCTAGGCTTTTCCAAATGCAGATTAGCATATCTGAAATCTTTAGTAAACTGAATATTTAATACAAGGAAAGAGTATAGATCTTTAGTTGGGATGTTATGGCACTATGGTAATGATAAGTTTAATGCAGAAATTCATCTAAGCCTTTGCATTCTAAAGTCTTTCTATCCTTCTGACCTGCTATCAAGTCTTGGCACCAGTAAAGTTGGGGATAGTTTCTCATCATCAGTGTCCATCTTTTATTAATGATAGATGTTCATCATTGTGTTTATCTTCTATTCTGCCTTAGATTAACTGCACATAGATTAACTTTATCTTCAATGGCAATATGTCATATTTTTTGTAAAATTAAGTCCCAACATAATTAAATTTCTTATTAGGATTCTTGATAGTTTCGTTTAAGTTGTAAACAATGGAAAAATGCTTAAAGGGCTAACTTGCTTGAAATATCCAGGGTATTTGAGATAGTGTGTTACCAGACAGTATGAAGTAACTGCCTCTGCCTGAAGAGGAAGGGATTAAGGAAATCTTCTTAGAGGAGATAACTAAACTGAAGCTTACAAGTGAGAATCTGCTAGATAGAAAAGGGGCTTAAAGGCTCTGCAAGTGATGGAAACAAAACATGGAAAGGTATGAGATGTCATATCTGGGAGACTAACCAGTTTGACATAAGTGGATCACAGAGCACTTGAGGTGAGGATAGGGAGAGAAATGAACAAAACAGCAAAGGTCAGTTGCCTTTATTCATTGATGATTCAGATGGATGGACCATAAAATATATTTTAAATGGGAAAATTATGTGCTTACTTGTGTTTTACATGACATTAATGTTCCATTTTAAAACAGTAACTTTCTACATGCATTCTAGAAATCATCTGTTCCCCAGGTGTGTATATGAGCATGAATTAAGATCTTGAAGATAGCAAAGAGGTACAGATCTGAGCATGAGAGACCTGAAAATGAATCTCATGTCTGCTTCTTCCCAGCAACATAAGAGTGGAAAAGTTATACCTCGTATTAAAAAACATTAAAATGAGGATATTATTTCATAGGGTTGTTATGATAATTAAGAATTACAATTTATAAAAACTAGTTGGAACATAATTGATATTCTCTATACATTAGCACCTATTTTGACATTATAGATTGAGGCATTGTTAAGAATGCTATTACTTGAATCATGAAAACTGTTTCCATTTGAAAATATGTGGGACATGGGACATGGGATTCATTAGGTAACTCTAAGATGATAGCAAGGGCTTCCCCCTGATAGCTCATCTGGTAAAGAATTCACCTGCAATGTAGGAGACCCCAGTTCAACTCCTGGGTCAAGAAGATCCCTGGAGAAGGGATAGGCTACCCACTCCAGTATTCTTGGGCTTCCCTTGTGGCTTAGCTAGTAAAGAATCTGCCTTCAATGTGGGAGACCTAGGTTTGATCCCTGGGTTAGGAAGATCCCCTGGAGAAGGGAAAGGCTACCCACTCCAGTATTCTGGCCTGGAGAATTCCATGGACTGTATAGTCCTTGGGTTTGCAAAGAATCAGACATGATTTAGCAACTTTCACTTTCAAGATGATAGCAAATATTGTTATATATATATATATATTTTAACTGACACAAGTAAATGTTTGATGTATGTATTTTTTGTGACCTGTTGACCTATGGGAAACTTCACATTCTTTCCCATATTAAATTTTTCTTGGCTTCTAAAGAGTAGATATCTTACTCTTATAAGTTTCTGGATATTAACAAAAAGTTCTTGCTTTTATTTTTCAAGCACATCTTGACAAGACGGAGTCATATTTTTGTTTTCCTGAAGAAATGCTGTTTTTCATTTACCAATTAAGCAATTTCCTCTTTGTCAAACATTTTCAATTGAAACCATTCCTATTTAAGCAGAATTTGATCTGTTTATGAAAAATTAGAGAAAGAGACTAACTCAACCGAGTTTATTTATTCATTCATTCATTTATTTGTTTTTTTCTCATTTCAGGCCCCATTTTATTCTGTTTATCCTCACAACTCAGCCTGATATAGTAGGCTCTTCTTTTTCTTATTAGCCAAAGTGAGAGAGCAGTTGCATGTCCTTTGAGTTTGTGGAAGGTCCTTAAAAAACTGACATCTTTGGTTAATCTACATCTAGTTCTAGAAATTGAATATATGTTTTCATCATGCTAATTTTAGGTTTAAAAAAGCTTCATATTTAAAATCTCCTTATTAAAAGTGATTTCACACTCAAATCCCCACTGTCTCTGAAATATGAAAAGATAGAGTCATGGAATTACTTGAGATTCTCCAAAAGGAGAAAAGTACATGCAGAAACCGACTTAAAATGTCTCATTATTCAATACTCAAATTTGCCTTCATGGATTCATTTTCCAGATTTCCCACTACTACTGTAACCATGTTAACACTACCCTGGGAAATATCGATGCTGCTGCTAAGTCGCTCAATTGTGTCTGACTCTTTGTGACCCTAGGGACTGTAGCCCGCCAGGCTCCTCTGTCCATGGGATTCTCCAGGCAAGAATACTGGAGTGGGCTGTCATTTCCTTCTCCAGGGGATCTTCCTGACTTAGGGATCAAATCCCTGTCTCCTGTGGCTCCTGCGTTGCAAGTGGATTCCTTACTGCTGAGCCACAGGGGAAATATGGCTAAACCAAATCAAAATACAAAGGCAAAAATAAGCTAAGAGTACATAGGCATTGGCTTTAAGGTCAGATTCATTGTTTCTTAATCCCACATTACTCTTTCCTTAACAACCCTACTCAGGAAGCACCGGTGGTAGCCAGAGCAGCATTGTTCCTGGAATGTGCCCGTTTTGTGCACCGCTGCAACCGTGGCAACTGGCCAGAGTGGATGAAAGGACATCATGTGAACATCACTAAGAAAGGCCTTTCCAGGGGACGGTCCCCCATTGTGGGCAACAAGCGGAACCAGAAGTTGCAGTGGAATGCTGCCAAGCTCTTCTACCAGTGGGGAGACGTGAGCTTTTGATTTTCTTCTATAAAAATTAGGCCGAGTAAAGTGAAGACGTTTTGAGTTTCTGTTTGTTCATTTGTTTGGGAGATAATCTGAGTATCTGTTATGTACCAAGCACTGAACAAAACATTTCAGGGGGAAATAATTCATTTAATCTTCCCAATAAATCTACAAAGTTAGACATTATTATCTCTTCTGGCTCCCTTTCTGATCCTCTGCCTCTTTCCTCCCTGTAAATGTAAACATTCTCAGCATCTCTTATCAGTTCTTCCTGTATAATCTCCACCAGGCTTGCATTTATTCCTGTGTTAGAGCTAGAAGTACCCAGTTCTCTATCCATAGCACTTTTCAGATCCCTGACCAACTTCACCAACTGTACTTTGGAGGCATTTACTTAATGTTCTGAAACTAAATCTGACCAAACTGAAATGCTTCTCTCCATTTAAACACACCCCCATCTGTAACCCCTCTTGAATTTTCTATTCTTTTTGATAGAACTACCATCATCTGAAATGACAGTCTTTAAACATATTCTCAACCTCCTTTCCTTATTGATTCCACCTCTTCCGTGTCACTGATGCCCTTTGAGGTCAGATCTTCATTACTTCTCCTCTGTGTGACTAAAGTCTTTTCCTATTTGGTTTCCTCCCACAATCTCCCCTCTCTGACCCATCCTACACACTGCCAATAAAATCTCCCTTTGGCATAGCCCGTCTAAAAGCAGAACATTCATATCTCATCTCCCAGCCTCCAGACTCTCTCCTTCCAATTCATTCTCCAAACTGCTGTCAGAATGATTAGGCTAAAATGCAAATCACGGTATAGTGCTTCAGTGGCCCTCCTTTTCCCTGGGGATAAAAACCCAAATTGCTCAGCCTGGCATCTCAGCTCTTTCCACAACCTTTATTCAAATCACACCAAGATTATAGATGATGAAGTCAATGAGCTGATGTACCTAAAGGACATTTATCTCAATCCTTTACATCTAAGAGGTGTTCAATGATAAGTTATGATACTAAATTTTGAAAGCAGGATAAATGGTTTGTCTCTACATTTTTAGACAGCTAGCATGGTGTCCCTGGAAGGAGTGATAACGCTTCTCCCCTGCTCAAAAACTGCCTTTCATCCTTCAGAATGCAAAATGAAGTCCAGCTTCAAGAACTGTGGAATCTGGTCCCGATTTACCTTTCCAAGCCCTCAGGCACATTATTTCTGCTCAGAAAATGGTGCTTCAACCAAGTGGCTTAGTTGATAGTCTCTGAACACGTCAGTGCATGTCCCTGAATATGGGTCTTTGGGAACTCTCCATCTGAAATATCCGCTTTTCCCTTTCCCATTAGCCTAACACCAATTCTTGAGAATCTATGTTTGAATCCCAGTTCAAGGCTGCTGAGTGACCTTGAGCGGGTTTTTCAACCTAACTTTCCTAATTGCCAAACAGTGATACTTCTTTATGAAAGTTTATAATCTACTCAGGCATATTAATAAAGACACTGATGCACTATAACAGTTTATTCAACTTTATGTTTTATTTAATAACTAGCAAACTACCTCGCATAATAAATATTTGATGAATGAAGAAGGAATAATCATATCCCTAAGGCACTTTTCTTGTCTTGAAAGAGATGTAGAGCTCTAAATTATTATTTAGATATTTTATATTATCCCAAGTAAGTTCATTTTTTGAGAAACCTTCTAAGTTTTGTGAACTGTGGGTTTAACTTAAATTGCTTGGTTTCAGAATCCGGGGGAGATCAATGTAGATTTTTTCTCCCCTTGACTCTCACTATTAAGTCTTCTGGCTTTGCTCAGACTCATAATTCCTTGTTTCCTTCTGTTGGGGGAGTGTGTAATTTCCTCGGTTCTTTCTCGCCACAGCAAAAATTTGAAGTGACGGACAGACCAGTGTTACAGCCCCATGTAAATTTCCTTGTTACAGCAAAAATTTGAAGCAATGGACGGACCAGTGTTACAGCTTCGTGTTACAGCTCAGTTTTATTAAGAAAGCAAAAGAAAATATATCCTTGAGGTGTGAGAGGGAGTCGACCCAGAAGACTCAAAGAGAAGAGAAGCCCCCAGCTCAATTTTGGTTCCTCTTTTCATAGGTTTTTTCTCCTCCCCCTGGGCCTGCCCTATGTAAATTGGGCTAGCCAGGAGTGCTGTTGGTTTTACCTGAGGTCCTCACTCCTGTCCTCAGACCTTCCTTTGTTCTGTTTTCACAGGCTTTTCCCTTCTTTGTCTTTTAGCCACCGCCATTCTGGACTCCTTTTTCCTATTCTAACCACCTAACACTTCTTTAGAATTTCTAAAAAGTAGCATCAGGACAAGGCTTTCTGTTGAGGTGGTGGTTTTTGCTTTCACGTTTTGTTTTGTTTGCTTAAATCTTCTCAAGTTAGCAACTGAGCTGCATTTCTTTTGTATTGATGTGGTTTTTGTTACTCCTCAATTGCAGACTTTAAGGAGACCCCTTTGTTCTCAAATAACCAAGATGTTCAAACAAAGTGTGTTTTTATTTGAAGAGCTCTAGACATATCTTTTGAGCTTCCCAGGTGGCTCAGTGGTAAGGAATCCACCTGCCAACGCAGGAGACACAGGAAATGTGGGTTCAATCCCTGGGTCAGGAAGATTCCCTGAAGTAGGAAATGGCAACCTGCTCCAGTATTCTTACCTGGAAAATTCCATCGACAGAGGAGCCTTACAGGCTATTGTCCATAGGATCGTTAAGTGTCAGATGCGACAGCATGCACATGCACACACGGACATATTTTTGTAACTTTCCAACAGAAAATCAAATCTCTGGCATGCCCAGAATTTAGTCGTTTTTCTAAATATTTGAAAAGGATGATGCGGGAGGGAAGAAGAAAATTAGCTGGAATTTTGTTCTTACCAATGCACAGAGTAATCACACTGTCAGACCAAGTTCAGTGCTCATTTTATCTTTTTGAGTCTTTTTCCTATGTATGTGTCTCTTCTTTTATTCTATACAACATGTAATTAGAATGTGAAAGGAATTAGAGGTAGCATATTTTGTCTCTTTTTTGGGGGGAAATTCTTTTTTTAAAATCAGACGTTAGTACATGATGACTCCGAAGAACAGATAGTAAGCATTGGTTTTGTGAATACCTTATAAAAGCCAATGTTGTTTATGTGTTGAGGTAAAAGTCATGTTTCTAATGTTGATGTTAAGGACACTATCAAAAGAATAGTTAATATTTCAAAAGAATAGTTAATATTTCTAATTGATAGCATATCATGAGGGGGAAACAAAGTATATAAGAAAATTTTGATTGCATATATGATGAAAGATACAAATAAAATTGCAGTTCTAGAAGTCATGCCAGCCTCCAAATTCATTAGCATAACACTGCTATTCTCATAAAATTGCATGATCAGAAACATTCTGAGGAAATGTGACTTCTTATTTTTTGCTGCAGCAAAATCCTCCATTAAAAACAACTATACAGGACGTCCCTGATGGTCCAGTGGTTAAGACTCTGCACTTCCAATGCAAGAAGCATGGGTTAGATGGGGAAATAATGGAAACAGTGGGAGACTTTATTTTGGGGGCTCCAAAATCACTGCAGATGGTGACTCCAGCCATGAAATTAAAAGACACTTGCTCCTTGGAAGAAAAGCTGTGACCAACCTAGACAGCCTATTAAAAAGCAGAGACATTACTTTACCAACAAAGGTCTGTCTAGTCAAAGCTATGATTTTTCCAGTAGTCATTTATGGATGTGAGAGTTGGACCATAAAGAAAGCTGAGCACTGAAGAATTGATGCTTTTGAACTGTGGTGTTGGAGAAGACCCTTGAGAGTCCCTTGGACTGCAAGAGATCCAACCAGTCCATCATAAAGGAAATCAGTCCTGAATATTCATTAAGAGGACTAATGCTGAAGCTGAAACTGCAATACTTTGGCCACCTGATGTGAAGAACTGACTCATAGGAAAAGCCCCCGATGCTGGTAAAGATTGAAGGCGGTAGGAGAAGGAGACGACAGAGGATGAGATAGTTGGATGGCATCATCAACTTGATAGACATGAGTTTGAGCAAGCTTTGAGAGTTGGTTGTGAACAGGGAGGCCTGGCATGCTGTGGTCTGTGGGGTCACAAAGAGTCAGACATGACTGAGCAACTGAACTGAACTGGAGAACTAAGATCCCATGTGCCATGCAGCATGGCCAGAAAAAAAAAAAACAACTTTTTAAATAAATAAAAATAGTTAAAAGAAAATACAACTGCATACTCCCTTATGTGAGATCTATAAAATAAATGACCTTTGAGGAATAAAAATACTTTCAGAAAAAGTTTTGTGTGAGAATAAATACCATTCCAGTTCCTATAAGTCTTTAGGCTCAATGACCTTGGAGACAGCATTAGTGCCTTCCTTCCCTGGATTCCCATGTTGGGAAATGTGGTGGTAACAACACTATGGCAAACAGAGGAAACTTACGCTGAAGACAATCCCTATGAATTGATTGCCGACGACCTCTGTAATGTGAGAACCTCTTTTACAGTCTGACATATACCTCACGCTGTTTCATTCTTTTTCTGTTCATGGTAGGCAATCGGCGTCCGGCTGAATGAGCTGTGTCATGGGGAAAGTGAGAGTCCAGCCAACCTGCTGGGTATCATTTATGATGAGGAGACCAAGAGGAGACTGAGAAAGGAGGATGAGGAGGAAGACTTTTTAGATGACAGTAAGGAGACTCCCTTTACTACAAGAACCCCTGCTTGTAAGAATCTCTGCTTTAGGAGCACGTAATATTTCTCTTTCCTCTTTCACATTCTTACCACCTTCCCATGTCTTCCACTGTACCTTCTCCCCTATTCCCTGTGCATGGATGTGAGCATGTGCATAAAACCCACAAAGTGAGGGCAGGAACCAGAGGAGAAGACTATAGACAGGAGCAAAGAGCTGTAGGCCATATGAAACATTCATTGCTTTGTGGTCTCTGACTCCTAATATTGTAAATGTCAAGATCAGTTTTAGTCCTCCGTGAGAAAAGGAAATTGTGGGAAAGTGCTGTTCCAGGAAAGGATTTGGTCAGGTTTTGTGTTTTTTCATTACTCTTGAAGATACAAAAAAGGGCTAGACCAAATGAAATTAAACACAAAAAGCTTCTCAAATCGCTAAAATATTAAAATACTTAATCATAGTTTATTATCATATTTAACATGAAATTCAAAATTTAAGGTTCAGATTATCTGAACTATGAATGTTTGATTTACTGTACTTATTTATTAAAAGTATAATTGAGTCCCATCATAGAAGAATAGAGACAAAGAGATTCCTGAACATCTTTTTTAACACCATTTTGTGCATATGTGTGTTCTATACCATACAAGCTTATGAGTATGTGTACCACTGTTTTTTATGGAGTAGCAAATTCCAATATGGTTTTGGAATGAGTATCATTAACTGATGAAGACACCGAGGTCTCTTCCTTTTGACCTACCCTAGTGATTTGAAATGCAGATTGCCTGATGATGTCTTAAGGATTATCCTTAGTTAAGTGATGCCAAACCTACTTTATCTCTAAAGGCATGAAATATAAAAGGATGGCTAGAGTGTAATATTAGACAGAACTAAATAATAATCAAAGAAAACATATTGTCTTCTACTTTCATACCAATAATTTTTTTGCATTTTTCCATCATTTTGCTCTTTCTCTGCTGCTGCTGCTGCTAAGTCACTTCATCATGTCCCATTCTGTGCGACCCCATAGACGGGAGCCTACCAGGCTCCTCTGTCCCTGGGATTCTTCAGGCAAGAACACTGGAATGGATTGCCGTTTCCTTCAAATCAAAGAAAATCTTCTTGACTTAACTGTTGACAAAACACCGAATTATGATGTTAGTCTTTTAACCTAATGATGAAAGTTGTTCCCAAAGATTCCCTCAAGTTCACAAGAGTCTAGGTTATCCTAGAAAGACTCACGAAATTGGGTCTGATTTGTAGTAGGACTTGAGGATAATCCAGCAACCACAGAATCTAGTTTAGCCCTGCCAGGAGACATCCCCAAACTGCCCCGGATCTCCTAGGGGTCCTTCAGAACAGAGAGAAGCCAAAGCCACGTTAGATGGAAATAGCTTCATAGGCCAGAATGTTCTCACATCTCCATGAGACCGCATAAGTATCACTGGCGATATGGTATGCTTGGTATAACAGTTTTTTGGTGAGACTATTTATAAGTCAGTAATTGTTCCCTATAACAGAATATTTCAGATGATACTTATGAGAAAGCCTGGACTAAGACCAAGCTCATTGTCTATGGGACTGACAAGAAGAATCTAGATGATATCCTTAGGATTACAAGCACAGATCCAGAAGTTTATACTAAATAACTAGTGTTCAATTATGTTTTAAAAAACAGTTGCACATCTAGGCAAGTTCAAGCATCACGTAGACTCTAGAACATTCATTCAATGAATATAAGATTGGAATATCTTCTTTAGTTCCACTTTTAAGTCAATACGTAGCTCAGTTTGCATTTTAAAAATAATTATGGTATAAGCAAGTATCAGTCTGGAAACAATAGAGAAGTTTGTCTTTTTCATTCCTTTTTTTTTAGTACCATTTTTTAAATTTTTATTTATTTTAATTGGAGGCTAATTACTCTACAATATTGTGGTAGTTTTTGCCATACATTCACATGGATCAGCCATGGGTGTACATGTGTTCCCCATCCTGACCCTCCCTCCCACCTCCCTCCCCATCTCATCCCTCAGGGTCATCCCAGCACACCAGCCCTGAGCACCCTGTCTCATGCATTGAACCTGGACTGGCGATCTATTTCACATATGATAATATACATGTTTCAATGCTATTCTTTAAAATCATCCCACCCTCGCCTTCTCCCACAGAGTCCAAAAGTCTGTTCTTTACATCTGTTTCTCTTTTGCTGTCTCACATATAGGGTTATCGTTACCATCTTTCTAAATTCCATATATATGCATTAATATACTGTATTGGTGTTTTTCTTTCTGAGTTACTTCACTCTGTATAATAGGCTCCAGTTTCATCCACCTCACTAGAACTGATTCAAATGCATTATTTTTAATAGCTGAGTAATATTCCGTTGCGTATATGTACCACAGCTTTCTTATCCATTCGTCTGCCGATGGACATCTAGGTTGCTTACACGTCCTGGCTATTGTAAACAGTGCTTTTTCATTCTTAATAAGAGGCAATCTCCCCAGCCACATATTACCTCTGTGGAAAATATAATGGTTTTCATGGGGAAGCAATAGCCAGATATGGTCAGAAAAACCATAATTCTACCCACTATCAATATAAGCCATGATTGTATATTATAGCAATTATGAAAGCCAAATACACAGGAAATATTTTAGAGCTATTTAAAGATATTTTCAGAGAAGGCAATGGCGCCCCACTCCAGTACTCTTGTCTGGAAAATCCCATGGACGGAGGAGCCTGGTAGGATGCAGTCCATGGGGTTGCTAGAGTCAGACACAACTGAGCGACTTCACTTTCACTTTTCACTTTCATGCATTGGAGAAGGAAATGGCAACCCATTCCAGTGTTCTTGCCTGGAGAATCCCAGGGATGGGGAAGCCTGGTGGGCTGCCGTCTATGGGGTCGCACAGAGTCGGACACGAATGAAGCGACTTCGCAGCAGCAGCAGCAAAGATATTTTTAGGAAGGTTAATATGTAATGATATAGTTATTGCTTGATAAGTTGATTCATTCAAACTATTTTCTTCTAAGGGAGACATGTCTTTGTCTTCTTTTCTGAACACTGATAAGTAATCAATATATTTCTCCATTATTTGTGATGTCATGTATCTGAGAACTAATCCTGAGGATTTAAGTCTCTATAGTGTCACCTTGGCCATTATCTGCCTTTAAAACAAAATCCATTTTTTGGTCTATGGTGGATACAACATTTAACTCATTCAGAGACTGGTGTTCTTCAAAGCAAAGGAGAATATTTGCATATTTCTAGTATAGCTATTCCTTAATATGACAGGCTAGCTTGTATAAACTGTATAACATGGGTGATCAAGTAAATAAGTCTTGTTTATGCTACAGAAACACATCTGGGATAAAGCTTAAACAACTTCACTGCCCTAAGAACATTAAGATAGCCATCTCTTACAAAGTGAGCAGACAGGACTTTTGTAGTTCCAAATCTATTCACGGGCCTATACCATGAATAAATCTGATTGTATAGGTACGTGAAAATCTGGCAAGGCTGCTTTCTGTTTTTGTTTTCATTAAAAGGCTTTCCGGCCTAGTGGACCTGCATTTTGTTTCTCTATAATGCCTTGAGGAAAATAATTCTTACTGACTGACATTTTAATACTGAGGTATTTGTTCCAGAATTGCAAAATGGAGGAAAAAAGAGGTGTAGTGTGATGTATAGATTATGCTAAAGGGACCGGGTAAATTGAACATGTACAGGTGACACCCTCATTTACAGTTTCATTTTGCACATGGATAGGTAACATTCTCATATACAATTTGATTTTACACATGTGTAGCTATATCCATCAAACTGTGCCTCTGTATTTTTTATTGGTTGTTCGCTTATGAAAGAACTTTTTCCTTCCACAGGTACTGTGAACCCCTCTAAATGTGGCTGCCCCTTTGCCTTGAAGATGGCAGCCTGCCAGCTTCTCCTGGAGATTACCACGTTCCTACGAGAGACCTTTTCATGTCTGCCCAGACCACGCACTGAGCCTCTGATGGTTAGTGAAGCTTATTAATAATGAGGCTACTTGGAGAGTCCAGCCAGGTGGCTTGGTTTTCAGTAGTCACAATTTCCTCAAATATTCAATGAACAAATGTATCATATAGTTTAAAAATTCAACAAAGGGATTTTCATATATAAAAAGAATATTTCTTTTTATCTCTTAAAAAACTGAAAATTGACCTTAAAATCACAAAAGACTGCACCACTGGGTAGTGTCTAATTGATTACTGTCAGTTAACCTAGGAATGTCTAAGAACCTTTATACGTTCCTTTATTCTGCAAACTATGAGGAGTTTTATAGCCAGCATTTTCCAGAAATCACTGATAGGTTTGTTTTTTTCATGCTCAGTTCAGTTCAGTTGCTCAGTCGTGTCCGACTCTTTGAGACCCCATGGACTGCAGCATGCCAGGCTTCCCTGTCCATCACCAACTTCCAGAGCTTACTCAAACTCATGTCCATTGATTCGGTGATGCCATCCAACCATCTCATCCTCTGTCATCCCCTTCTCCTCCTACGTTCAATCTTTCCCAGCATCAGGGTATTTTCTAGTGAGTCAGTTCTTTGCATCAGGTGGTCAAAGTATTGGAGTTTCAGCTTCAGCATCAGTCCTTCCAATGAATATTCAGGACTGATTTCCTTTAGGATGGACGGGTTGGATCTCCTTGCAGTCCAAGGGACTCTCAAGAGTCTTCTCCAACACCACAGTTCAAAAGCATCAATTCTTTGGTGCTCAGCTTTCTTTGTAGTCCAACTCTCACATCCATATATGACTCCTAGAAAAAGCGTACCAACAATTCATAAATTTATGTGCTTCCAGTGAATTTTCTCATTTAAATTATGAATGAAAATACTCAAGTCTTTAGCATGTAAATGTCTCTGAACAAATATTTTATTCCTGCAGCATTTCTTATGGATACAGATAGGCAGAAAAAGACCATGTGTGCATGCACACACACACACACACACGCACATGCACACACACACGTGCACAGAAACACAAAGACCCACAGGCAGGCATACATACAGACACACTTGTATGCTATCAGGGCCTGATTTTTTTAATTTAAGATACAAATTCTGGCAAGAGCCAAGAGTCATCACAAAGCACTTTGGACAGAGGCCCATCTCAGAGCCGATTTTCTTGGCCCTTTGTTCTCTAATGGGCACCATGTTTCCAGTGGTTCTTTTATCATAGGCCTTACCTGACCAGAGCTGAGGAACCAGACAAATTCCTTTTTTTCTCCCCTTTACACAAAACTTACAGTACCAGAGAAACTGTTACACTAACAATCTATGTGCTTCCATTTAGGTGAATTTTACAGTGTGCCAACTCTCCTGCTGTTTTGAAACAAACTCAGTATGAGCAAGACCCTACTGCAGTCCCGGGGGGTTGGAGGTTGGCATGAGGAATGGAACCAAAAAGTCAGTGCTCTGGTATTCCTGAACTGTTCCTCTAACTTTGATTTCCAGTGTCTGCACAGCCCATTTCCTCACACTCTAAAACATAAAATGGAACTCTTTGTAGGTAAAATATGTTTTCAAGAGAAACGTGTCCACATTTGGACTGTGAAACTGCACCGTTTAAATACTATGAAATGGAGTTCCTCCTACAGACCTTATTTAATTTCATGTTATCCTGAACCTTTATTTTTCTGAATTGTCACCTTCACAATTATATTGAGACTACTCTTAAAAACCAAGTAAGTCAGCCACTTAAGCATGTTTAAAGTCAAGATTAATCTATAGGCCTCTATGAGTGTTATTAATATCAATATTCTAATTATACTGATGTCTTCGTAAAAGCTCAGAAACACATCTGTTAAATTTTCAGATTTTCATTTTTTATTTATTTTTTAATATTTATTTGGCTGTGCCAGGTCTTAGTTACAGCATGCAGCATCTTTAGGTGTGGCAAGCAAGCTCTTAGTTACAGCATGTGGAATCTAATTCCCTGACCAGGGATTGAACTTGGGCCCCCTGTGCTGGGTGTATGGCGTCTTAGCCACTGGACCACCAGGGAAGTCCAAATTTTCAGATTTTTAAAGGTCACCGTTTTGACTTATAGTGATTTAAAAAAGATAAGAACCTTAAAGTTTGATTCAGTTATTTTTGTTCTTTCAACACTAGAAAGCTATACTGTTCCTTATTATTATAACAAATTTCTTTTTTAAGAAAATTAATCAAATCTTTAAAAAATGACTGTATAATCAACTGGCTGTCTAGTAGAAAATGCCAAAAAATTAAACTAAAACAGAGGCTGCAGTTATTCAATCAATAAGAGGAAATTTTTCATTGCCTTTAACTAGGTCTCATAAATCTTTTATTCATTGAACTATAACTTTTATTGTCAAGTATAGGTTCATAAATTTTGGGGGGATGTGACCTTTGGAAAATGGGAAAGAGCTCATGTTTAATCTATGTAACTATAGTTGATGATAAAGAAAACTCAAATCACATTTTTAACTATTACAGAAAAAACAGTATCATAAAGCCATTTTACTAACACAGAAGCTATAAATGCTTGAAATAGGTTTTTTAAGAAGTTGTACAAAACAGTAAATCTAACAAGTTAAGCATAAATACCATTAAAATGAAATATTCTAAAATTTTAACAAAACACTTGCTGTAGGAGTATTTATAGATTTGGGGGATATTTTACTAATTCAATAACATTTTTAACAGCAGAAAAATAAATAGCTACCTGAATGTACAGAATAATAAAAGTATAAGCTAGAAAAATAATCACATTAGAAACTATATTCTAGGATCTGAGACTTGAGGAGGGGGGAAGATAGGGAACATAAATGTTCTACCAAGAAAGTCTTTCTGATAGAAATGTCCTAAGATCATTTCCCTGTGAAATATTTGTTTGAAAAAGTCCTGTTTATATCTGAAGTGTGCAAGAGAAAGGGGCTTCCCAGGTGGTATTAGTGGTAAAGAATCTGCCTTACAAAGCAGGAGACATAAGAGATGCAAGTTCAGTCCTTGGGTTGGGAAGATCCCCTGGAGGAAGACATGGCAACCCTCTCCAGTATTCTTGTGTGGAGAGTCCTATGAACAGAGGAGCCTGGCAGGTTACAGTCCATGAGGTTGCAAAGAGTCGGGCATGACCTAGCACACACGAGGAAGAAAAGTCAAAAGAGCCTAAAATGCAATAAATAAGTTAATTTGATAGAGCTAGGCAATCTCAGGAGGTCACTCACTGGATAGTGGGGAGTGGAGGTAAGTGAAAACGAAAATTAATATCAGCTAAAAATATATTTTTACCAACTTAACAATTTTTTTCCATCTACATCCCTAGATGGAACTTAGTGTATTTGTTTCTCCCCCCAAAATGACTTCTGGTAGCATTTTTATTCTCTCTTTTTGTAAACCATCAGATCAGATCAGTTGCTCAGTCGTGTCCAACTCTTTGCAACCCCATGAATCGCAGCACGCCAGGCCTCCCTGTCCAACACCAACTCCCGGAGTTCACTGAGACTCATGTCCATCGAGTCAGTGATGCCATCCAGCCATCTCATCCTCTGTCGTCCCCTTCTCCTCCTGCCCCCAATCCCTCCCAGCATCACAGTCTTTTCCAATGAGTCAACTCTTCGCATGAGGAGGCCAAAGTACTGGAGTTTCAGCTTTAGCATCATTCCTTCCAAAGAAATCCCAGGGCTGATCTCCTTCAGAATG
>NW_011495032.1:31944666-31950910 GCF_000754665.1 Bison bison bison
CTGGTTGGATCTCCTTGCAGTCCAAGGGACTCTCAAGAGCTTCTCCAACACCACAGTTCAAAAGCATCAATTCTTCGGTGCTCAGCCTTCTTCACAGTCCAACTCTCACATCCATACCTCACTACTGGAAAAACCATAGCCTTGACTAGACGGACCTTTGTTGGCAAAGTAATGTCTCTACTTTTCAGTATGCTATCTAGGTTGGTCATAACTTTCCTTCAAAGGAGTAAGCGTCTTTAATTTCATGGATGCAGTCACCATCTGTAGTGATTTTGGAGCCCAGAAAAATAAAGTCTGACAGTGTTTCCACTGTTTTCCCATCTATTTCCCATGAAGTGATGGGACCAGATGCCATGATCTTCGTTTTCTGAAAGTTGAGCTTTAAACCAACTTTTTCACTCTTCACTTTCACTTTCATCAAGAGGCTTTTTAGTTTCTCTTCACTTTCTGCCATAAGGGTGGTGTCATCTGCATATCTGAGGTT
The DNA here is from genome assembly GCF_000754665.1 of Bison bison bison. Taxonomy (NCBI): domain Eukaryota; kingdom Metazoa; phylum Chordata; class Mammalia; order Artiodactyla; family Bovidae; genus Bison; species Bison bison. The sequence goes on from NW_011495032.1 coordinate 31,945,151, forward strand.
ATTGATATTTCTCCCGGCAATCTTGATTCCAGCTTGTGTTTCTTCCAGTCCAGAGTTTCTCATGATGTACTCTGCATATAAGTTAAATAAACAGGGTGACAATATACAGCCTTGACGTACTCCTTTTCCTATTTGGAACCAGTCTGTTGTTCCATGTCCAGTTCTAACTGTTGCTTCCTGACCTGCATACAAATTTCTCAAGAGGCAAGTCAGGTGGTCTGGTATTAAACCATACTCATAAAGAATATCTAGAAAAGGAAAAAGCAGCATTTTTACAAGATTTATCATCTAAAAAAGCATAATAATCCATTTTTCTTCAAGCAATGATCAACTTCCAAACTTGAAAACACAAAAATTTTTTTAGAGAGTTTTGTCTATAAAACTGCAAATCTATTAAAATGTTTCCCTGTTGAGTTGGTAAAACCAATAACTGATGACCAAGCAGCATGGAATTAAATTAATTCCCATCGGATGCCAAGATGATCCTTAATAACAAAGAAAATGACCATAAAGAAGTCTCTTTACATCTATGTTCACTCAGGGAAAACAACATGTTGAATGCCTTTGTATAAGATTGTGCTAGAAACTGTACCAATTGTACCAATGGGATTTAACAAATCACTATAAAGAATACACCACTGGATCCCAAATGCTTCTAAAGTTAAACGATCAGAGTAAAAGTCGTTCAGTTGTGTCCAACTCTTTGCAACCCCATGGACTGTACAGTCCATGGAATTCTCCAGGGCAAAATACTGGAGTGGGTAGCCTTTCCCTTCTCCAGGGGATCTTCCCAAGCGAGGGATTGAACCCAGGTCTCCCATGTTGCGGGCAGATTCTTTACCAGCTGAGCCACCAGGGAAGCCTGAGCAGCAGCAAAACACAATTCACATTCATATTTGAAGAGTAGATATGAATATTTGAGAGTTAGGCTATGAGAAAGGGTGGTGTAAAGGGCGCAGAGGTGGGACTGAGGGTGATGCAGAGATGAATATGCTGTAAGAGAAAAACCAACACATGAACAACACACAAGAAAGGAGCAGAGGGCCAACGCTAGCCAAAGAAGGGGCTGGAAAAATCTGAAGGACATTCCTGAAAGAGATCATATATGAACACAGCTTTGAAAGATAAGTAGGGTTTTGACTAGTAGATACAAGAAGTTGGAAGAAATAACTACTTTAGAGAATCAAAATTGTTATTACTTTTTGTCTCAACTAAGAAGCTTATCTAATTAAATTTGGCTGCCAAACTGGAAAGTAGTTAGGTTGTTTTCTTTTTCCTAAAAAGGATTAATTTCAGAGGAGCAATTATATCCTAGAACATTTTTTGACAATGTTAAATAGACTCCATGTGGTTCCTTCTTTTTTCTAGATTTGATACAGTTTTCTGAGTACCAAACTATAACTTCTATTCTTAATTCAAAGGGAAAAGAAACTATAGAGTCTAAAAGTTTCATTTATTAACAACAGTTAAAAGCTTAAGGTTTTAATCTCTGTACAAACTGGGTTTTTCAAAATATCTTTTGTTTTTCAAGCTACTTGAATCTAAGGACTTATTGTGTCATAATTAGAAAAAAATCACTGTATAAAAATAAGGTTAGCATTTTATACATTTTTCATTTATCAGGTCTGAAAGTGTTTTATAGATTAATGATTAAGTATGATCTTCAGCATGAGCGAGTCTCTCTTCATCGAACAAATCAAATGTCCATGCTCACCTCACAGATTGAACTCCTACTAAATACTTATATTCCCTACTTTCAGCTATGGGATCATTCTGTTCATAAGTGGATGGAAAAGGATCCCCTCTTATATTTGAAGTCTTCCTAAAAGAGAAGGAGTGATTCTCCCATTGTCTGATATTGTTATCATACACGAGGTTTCTTAAGCCAGAACTGCCTTTTCCTACCTGTTTGCTGAGCAAATTTTACTTAATCCTTAGGACTGAATTCCAGCATCACCTTGCTATTTGTTTTCTGTTTATGTTCTGTGATATGATGATTTATAATAAAAAATATATGTTTGGTCTTCATCTGTAGTTCTGGCACAGTATTCCTAAAACCCTTGGAATTTCTTAAGAAGGGTGACCAAGGTGTCTTAATGAGGTGACTTGTGGTATGCCTCTAGATTACCTAAGGACCAGCTGTCACCGAGTGATTAGAAAAATGAAAATTTCAGTCCCACTCCCCTCACCTCTAGGTGGCAATGATTTAATCAATCATGCCTATTTAATGAAACCTCCATAAAAACCCAAAAGGACAGGGTTCAGAGAGCTTCCAGTTGGTGAACATGTGACAACTGGGGAGAACAGTGCCCTTGGATGACTTGGAAGCTTGGTTACCCTCACCCCATTCCTTGCCCTGTGCATTTCTTCCATCTAACTATTGCTGACTATATGTATTTTTTTTATGATAAACCAGTGATCTAGTCAGCAAAATATTTCTCTGGGTTCTGTTAGCACCTCTAGCAAATTAACTGAACTGAGGAGGGGTGTTGTTGGAACCTTCAATTTGTAACCAGTTGGTCAGAAGCACAGGTAACAACCTGGGCTTGCAGTTGAATCCTTAACCTGTGGATTAAGGAAAATGTTTTCATGGCCACAGTCTGAAACTGGTATAAGGTAGATGGGAATTGGCTATTTCAATGCTGTGTGTGCTACTCAAAATGGAGTGAGGTTTGCCAGAAGACCAATGCAGTGCTGGGGAGACGCCTTCATTCACATGCTCCCCACTGACATTGCAGGACTTGGAGAGCTGCAGACTTCGTTTGGACCCTGAATTAGACCGGCACAGATATGAAAGGAAGATCAGCTTTGCTGGAGTCCTGGATGAAAATGAAGACTCAAAAGATTCCCTTCACAGTAGTAGCCACACCCTCAAATCAGATGCAGGTGTTGAAGAGAAGAAAGGTATGGATAAAGCAAAAATTAATTCATGTTTCTGGGTTTCTCAAGGGATATTTGGTCTGGGTCTAAACTGCAGAACTGTGCACTGAAAGAAATCCAAATTATTGGCTCCATACAGCACTAACAGTGTTCTTTCAACTAGGCCATCATGCTAGTTAGGAGTTGAACTCTAGCTCAGCATCTCTCCATACCCCATTGAATATAAGGTGCCATTAGTTGTAAAATGAACCATTATTTTATATACCATCTACTGCTACTGCTAAGTCGCTTCAGTCGTGTCCGACTCTGTGCAACCCATAGATGGCAGCCCACTAGGCTCCTCTGTCCCTCGGATTCTCCAGGCAAGAATACTGGAGTGGGTTGCCATTTCCTTCTCCAATGCATGAAAGTGAAAAGTGAAAGTGAAGTCGCTCAGTCGTGCCCAACTACCAGCGACCCCACGGACTGGAGCCCACCAGGCTCCTCAGTCCATGGGACTTTCCAGGCAAGAGTACTGGAGTGGGGTGCCATTGCCTTCTCCGTTTATATACCGTAACAAAGGAAAAATACTCCCCTTTCAGCTCTTACACAATGCTTTCTTATCAATTAATTTGTTTTATTCTTATTGAAAGAAGACTTTCAGATGTAATTAGATGTAGATTTTTATTACCAGTCCGTATGATTCTCTCTGCAAGAAAGTAAACTGATTAGTTTTCCTAAACTATCTGCAATTCAGAGTTCAAATTCTTAATCACTTTTTAACTCAAAATTGTCACTGTCTGTGTTTTTACGTATGATAATGTCCTCTGTGTCATCAGAATGTTAGTAATACATCATTTCTTAAATGAATCTGTAAAGCTCTTGGTGCTTGTTACATAAGCCAATGTGCAGTTGTATGAAGTTAGCCTACCTTCAATTCCTGTTTCAGGAATGTTGCCGAACATACATGACTTACTACCTCACCTACTCCTTCACCCAACTATCATTCAGCTCCTGAGACTTAAAAGACGCTGGCATCCATTTTGTACATTTTGTTGCTGGTGCTTTAGATATTCACACGAACACAAGCAATGGCAAATGTGTCACAAGTACCACTTGGCTCTAGTGATATCTTAAGATGGCATCAATTGTAAGCCAAATCTCAATTTCAGAGATGTTCAAATGTTAAAAAAAAAAAAAAAAGGTGCATCTTAAAATGGTGAAATAGAGTAACTAATTATGTGACCTTGTCCAAGTTTAGCTGCTAAGCCAATTTTCTTCTCTGTAAAATTAGATTATTAACACCTACTACATTGTAATGCTGAGAGCTTAAATGAACAATGGGCTTCCCCGATAGTGCAGTTGTTAAAGAAATCCACCTGCAATGCAGGAGACCCCAGTTCAATCCCTGTGTTGGGAAGATCCCCTGGAGAAGGGATGGGCTACCCACACCAGTATTCTTGGGCTTCCCTAATGGCTCATTGGGTAAAGAATCTGCCTGCAGTGCGGGAGACCTGGGTTCAATCCCTGGGTTGGGAAAATTCCCTGGAGAAGGGAAAGGCTACCCACTCCAGTGTTCTGGCCTGGAGAATTCCATGAGGTCGCAAAGAGTCAGACACGACTGAGCGACTTTCACTTTAACTTAAATGAACAATGCAAGTAAAACATAAACTCAATAAGGACACAGTCTCTAATTAGGAAATAATAAATAATCATCATTGGTTTTTTAAAAATGTGTATTATGAGCATATAGATCAGAACCCAGGCAGAAAATCCTAAATATGAGTTAAAGATTGCAAAGTTTTAAGGTGCTCTTTAAAGCCTCCTTTAAATTGTTAACTTCTCTGATTTTTGTATTTCTTAAATTTTATTGCCCTTCAGTGTTTTTCTAACAAATTTCCATTAAATGAATATCAGCATATTTGTAAAAAGAGTCAAAGACAGTTTTCTCCACTGGTATATTTTCTGTAGTCAGTGACTCCATAAATGTTTGGTAGTTCAAGGAATACATGTTTCTCAAAAGAAATATCCCTACAGAAGATCTAAACAGATATTTTGCCAAAGAAGACCTGGCCAACAGGCACATAGAAAGATGTTCAATGTCACTAATTACTTGAGAAATGCAAATCAAAACTGCAACGAGGTATCACCTCATGAAAATCAGAATGGTCATCATTAAAAGTCTACAGATAATAAACACTGGAGAGAGTGTGGAGAAAAAATAACCTTCCTACATTGTTGGTGGGAATGAAAATTAGTGCAGCCACTATGAAGAACCATATGGAGGGTCATTAAAAACTGAAAATAGTTACCATATGATCCAGCAATTCCATTCCTGGACATAAATCTGGAGAAAACTAATTAGAAAAGATACATGCACCCCAGTGTTCACTGCAGCACTATTTACAATAGCCAAGATACGGAAGTAATCTAAATGTCTATAGACAAATGAATGGATAAAGAACATGTGGTGTGTATATACACATACATGTACATACAACTGAATATGAGTCATAAAAGAGAATGAAATAATGCTATTTGTAGCAACATGGACAGACCTATATATTAACATATTAAGTGAATATAGAGAAAGACAAATATACGGTATCACTTATATGTGGAATTTTAAAATATGATACAGATGAATTTTTTTACAAAACAGAAATAAACTCACAGACATAGAAAACAAACTTGTGGCTACCAAAGAGGATAGCAGGGCGTGGGGCAGGAGGAGATAGTACTATATATAAAATAAACAACAAGGATCTACTGTATAGCATAGGGATGTATACTCAGCATCTTGTAATAACCTACAATTTAAAAAATCTGAAAAAGTATAGCCCTAAATAAGGAAAAACACAACATATTTAAAATATTTAAAACTTTGTAAAGAGTGGATAT
>NW_011495032.1:31951010-31951290 GCF_000754665.1 Bison bison bison
GGATATATTCTGGTAAAAAAACCTTTTTAAAATTTCAAGATCAGAGTGTTGTCACAACATTTAAAAATGTAAATATATTGTGTTGAATTTATGGTGAACAGAAGCCATGTTGCAGGAAGAATTAGCCAAGTTTTATCAGTTTCTGATAGTAAGAAGTATCAAGTCAAGGTTTATTCAAATACTTCTTTTTTTTTTTTTAGGAGTACATATATCTTTTTTTTTTTTATTTTTTTTTTTTTTTTAAATTTTACATAATTGTATTAGTTTTGCCAAATATCAA
>NW_011495032.1:31951390-31951905 GCF_000754665.1 Bison bison bison
ACTTCTGACAAAGAGGGCTGCATATGATGAGAAACTTCCATCTTTTTTATCACTTTTTAAAAATTGAAGTGTCGTCGCTTTACAGTGTTGTGTTCCTACTATATAGCAAAGTGGTTTAGTTAGACATATATATAATCTTTTTTTATATTCTTTTCCTTTTTTTAAATTTTCTTTTTTTAAATTTTATTTAATTTTTAAACTTTACATAATTGTATTAGTTTTGCCAAATATCAAAATGAATCTGCCACAGGTATACATGTGTTCCCCATCCTGAACCCTCCCCCCTCCTCCCTCCCCATACCATCCCTCTGGGTCGTCCCAGTGCACTAGCCCCAAGCATCCAGTATCGTGCATCGAACCTGGACTGGCGACTCGTTTCATACTTGATATTTTACATGTTTCAATGCCATTCTCCCAAATCTTCCCACCCTCTTAACAAGTGGTGCTGGGAAATCTGGTCAACCACTTGTAAAAGAATGAAACTAGAACACTTTCTAACACCATACACAAAAATA
>NW_011495032.1:31952005-31973284 GCF_000754665.1 Bison bison bison
AATACTTCTTTTTTTTTTTTTAGGAGTACATATATCTTTTTTTTTTTTAATTTTATTTTATTTTTAAACTTTACATAATTGTATTAGTTTTGCCAAATATCAAAATGAATCCACCACAGGTATACATGTGTTCCCCATCCTGAACCCTCCCCCCTCCTCCCTCCCCATACCATCCCTCTGGGTCGTCCCAGTGCTCTAGCCCCAAGCATCCAGTATCATGCATCGAACCTGGACTGGCCATTATGGTTTATCACAGAATATTGAATATAGTTCTCGGTGGTATGCAAAGACCTTGGTGTTTCCATTAAATATATAAAAGTTTACCTCTGCTAACCCCAGCCTCTCATTCCATCCCCCGACTCCTTCTCCCTGGGAAACCACCAGTCTGTTCTCTATATCTGTGATTCTGTTTCTGTGAAACTTACATATTTTAAACATATCCTACAGGGACTTTTTTCCCCACTCAAAATTATTATGCTAATTATTATTTAAAGTAGTTGAAGCAAAAAGCATTAATACTGACGTGGTTACATTTCAGCAGAGTAAATTCTATATCATTTTAAGAAATAAAATCTCAGATTAATTTTTAAGAACATTAATTTCATGATTATCATTTATGTAAATTGCCTTTAATGTTCAAATGCACAAGCATTTTTCTTCTCATAGAATGGCTATGGGATCATATGAACCTATTTAATAAATTAAGAGCAGAAAGCTAGAAGTATAAATAAAATGAGAACATATTCATAAAATGTCCTTTACCAGTTGGCAAGAAACTTCTCAAAGGTTCCTAAATACTCCTTAATCCTTTTAACAAGCTGATACCAGATGCTAAAGCCGATGTGAAAACGGGGACCGCAGGGACCCTGCTAACTCAGATTATTAAAATTGTATTTAAAGTTTCACACCATCTGTTTGTATAACATCTAAAAATGTCAGTTCTTGAAATAAACAACCTGAGGACAGTTGGGATTCTACAAAGGAAAACTAATATGAAATCATCCTTAGAATGAAAAATGTCTTAACTAAAATCTCCGAGCAAGATCTGATATCATTTTATCCATATTCCAGATACAAACTAAGACTGGCTTTCCAGAATACAGATACCAAGACATGTGTGATTCCTCAGTAATCATGTACTGAACATCTGCTGTATACCAGGCACTATTACAGGTTCCTAGAATATAGCAATAAACAGGGGAAATTTCCCATGTATATTTTAGTTTAGATTAGCTAATGATGAATAACATTAAATTCTGGACTTTCAAGTAGAGATAAATAGTATGAGGAAATCAAGTTAGAGTCAGAGAATTGGTAGTGACCTGGAGTAGGAGGGATTCTAGTCACAAGTGACATTGAGCTGAGACTTGCATGATGTGAAGAATCCAGTCATGCTAAGGGCTGAGAGGAAAGTCTTCCAAACAGAGATAACTGAGAACAAGGCTCTGATGCAGGAACGTGGGAGCATGTGAAGAAGGGCAAGGAGGCCAACATGGTTGCAATAGAATGAGTTGGAGGAAGAGTGTTAAAAGATGGGGTTGAGCAAAGGTCAAATAAATAGGGTCTGTAAATATGGTCAGAAATTTAATTCTATTTAAATGTGTCAGATAGTTGTTGGGAGATTTTGACCAGAAAAGTGATATAATATTTGTATTTGTGATTATGTATTTAAAAGATGATTCTAACTCTATGAGTAGAGGTAAGAGAGTACAGTTTGCTGGTTATATTCATCCAGGGAATAGGTGATGGGGCTTTCAGAATCCTGTATTTGGAAGTGTTGCATCAGCAGGACTTGCTATGATGTCGTGTTAGAGAAAAGGGAAAAGCAATGTTTTATCCAATATAGATGAATTTGTTTCTTTAATATTAGTTCTCATTGTCATGGATGTACTTTACCAAATCTGAATCCTAACTATTATGTCCTTTGTAAATAACCAATGCCATTCTGAATATTATTTTTTGAATTATATGATATTTCCAATTATCTTTGGTAGTAGAACAGGGTTCTCAAAGTTAAATTTTTTTGCAGCATATTAAATTGGGGTTACTGTACTATATTTGTAAGCAGAAAAATATCATGAAATCAAACAAAGAACGACAAAGTGTGCCTCTGTAAAATTTTTAAATTCTTTCTTTAATCTTTTTGTCTACTTCCCAGTCTATTTTGACATAATTGTATTAATAGTCTTTAAAAATAACTATATTCTGTTTCAAATGCATTTCAGATAAGTCATAAAGTCTCAATTGTGCCTAAAAATAATACTGAAAAATACAGTGGATGAGTTTGTGCTATTACTAAAATTGAGCATTATGGTCTTTATGGAATGTATTCAACTGTGCTGCAAGAACTTCTGTCTGGATGTGAAATTCTATCCAGATGTGTTCAGGGAGCTCCATGAAGCCATTGCCAGCTGAGTGGTGATAATTTTAGTCTTTCTCAATCATGGGTATAAATTAGAGATTAAACATTTCACATGATTCAACAGGATATCTTCTAGGCTCCTTTAAATGTCACTAAAAGTGTATACTTAATTAACATTTTATGGAGTGGTACAATCTTCTATCACAGTCACAGACTAACTCTCCTATGGGTAAGAAACTTGAGACTAAAATGCAATCTTCTTGATTGGGACTAAAATATTAATAGCTGTATCTTGCATAATTAGTAAGAAATCTTGTTCATGTCTTAAGAAGGAAAACTTAAAAAAACAGCCCCTTCCTGAGTATTACTTGAAGCCCTGAACTTTCAGAATCACCCTTACAGTATCAGTATGTGACAATCCCAGATCTTCAGAGGAAAAGGAAGGAGGTGTGGATATGACTATGGGAAATAAGGATGCTTTTGATTGAAAAGTAGGTTTCTAGCTGAACGTGTTTCTTTTACCCTTTAATTTTCCTCACTGATGACTGTTTCTTCCAGAACACTAAAGAGGAGTAATGCATGTTCTTCTTGGTGTATGTAGACTGTAAGGTTGGTGCAGGGTGTTGCAACCTTTGGACTCATATCTCACCCAACCTTTTGACTAAGAGGAGCAATCACTAGGCGCATTGAAACTGGAACCATTTCACACTCGTGTTCACCCAAAGCACCCCACTGAAAAAACTGTTCTTTTAGTGCCTTTGCTGAGGAGCCGAGCGGACCCCACTGCTGATTGTTGGAGAGTGAAGCAACTGTTGTTTTTATTTCTTATTGAGGTATTCCCAAATGAAAGGGTTTCCCATGATGGGGTTTCCCAAACTCACATAAATCTGCCTGTCCTATTTCAAAAGACAAAAACACATGACTGATGATTCTGTGAAATCAAGCAATGATGCTATGTCAACATGCTAACAGTCTTGGAGGACTCCATGGTGAGGGCACACTCATGCTTGTGAATTCTGGGCCAGAGAGAGAGAGCAGGTTGTTCCCAGCACCGATGAGCTGTGTGTCCAAGAAAGAAGCTGCACCAGCCCTTCCTGGTGGACCCAGCCTCCTGCCCGTCCAACAAAGCTGCCTGGCTGGGCACTTGGGAGAAGCTCCTTGTCCAGACCAGCAGAGAAGAGGTTGTTCAGTGACAAAGTTGGGGAGAGCTTGGCTCTGACGCTTACTGGGGAGAACTAAGGGGGAAAAAGCCCTATTTTATTCTTTTAATACAGTTCCCAGCAGGAAGATCAGGATAGGAGGTTCCCGCCTGCTCCAGATTAAAGGAACCCGCAGTTTCCAGGTGAAGAAGGGGGGTTCCTTGTCCAGCATTCGCCGGGTCGGCAGCTTAAAGAGCAGCAAGTTATCACGGCAGGACTCAGAGTCTGAGGCTGAGGAGCTGCAGCTGTCCCAAAGCAGGGACACTGTCACTGACCTAGGTAACATAGAGGAGTGGGTGTGTGCAGGGACGTGGGGGGTAGGAAGACAGAGCCCAAATCCCCATACAGCTCAAGTCCATTTCCTCACAGGTCCATAGTCGGAGGGCAGAGTCGTAGGTTAGAGTACCCACTGGGTCTGTAAACGATGTTGCCTTCCAGAGCAGGGCTGCTCCAACCTTACTGTGCAGAGTCAGCTGGGAGCTTGTTAAAACGCAGAATCTGATTCAGCATCTCTGAAATAGGAGGCTGAGATTCTGCCCTTTTAACAAGCTTTGTGGTGAAACTGATGCTGCTGGTTCAAGGACCACAGCTTGAGCAGGGAGGATATAAAGTCTACAGTAGGGAAAGAAAATACTTTAGTGACGACGACAGATTTTTTTTTTTTTTGAGATCCAAATGCTTTATGCCTTTATACTTCTGAACAGGACCTTTAAAGCAAAATGTAGACATTCTCTTGATGTTAAGCTGACTTAATGTACTCTGTAAAATAAAGTCTCTCTTTCTCAGTGAAAACAACCAAAATTTTAGAAAGGAAAGATTGTCTACACCTAATGATTAGTGACCTTCAGCAAGTCACTTAACTTCTTGGGAATTTGTTTTTCCCAGTTACCCAATAAGAATAATTCTGTGTGCTCCTTAACCACAGTGAAAAGATGCTCTAAAGATAAATTAGGAATGATTATAAAGTATATCAAACTCCTGAGAATCAGATTTATATACAATCAGGATATTAGAGTTGTAGACTGTCACCATAGGACCCAAAGAGACTGTGAATCCCAAAATATGTTAGTCCTATGGGCTCTGATCATCATCTTAAGAGACAAGAAAAAGATTAAATGTGCATGCCAGTAGAACTCACCAGCTGTCTAGAATTTGTTAGGTAAAAATTGAAGTACATATTCTTTGCCATTCAGTCCCTGTGTGAAAACCAAAATGGAAAGCTCTTCTTTATAAGTAAGTTATTTCAGAAGTTAGTTAGAAGTTACCCAGGGAATGTGGATAAATTATCAATTTAGCCTGCTGAAATAGGAGCTGAGTATGTTTAATCAAAGAGAATTTAAAATAGAAAATGTTTCTACACCTACCCACCCTTCCCTTTGAAAATAGCTAATTTATGCATTAATTGAGATTCAGCCTATTTTTCAACAACATAATAGAAAAAAAGCCTCATGCCATCTTTAGTTTCAGATCTGAGCTGTAACAGTATCATCAGTTAGTTTGGGGAAAAACATTATTTGAATTAATTATTTAAATTGATCCCTTTAGCCTAACCAGTTAAGTCAAACTGTCCAAGCTAGAGGCATAGTTTTGTCATAGAAAATATCCAGAAAAGCTGGTAGATTGGAGCGCAAAGCTTTGTTGTCTAGTATACTAAGTATACTATCTAGTATATCTAGTATACTAAGAACTTCTGCGACATGTCTCCTTCAGAGAGGAATTTGGACAAAGAGTTATCCACAACTGGGCACATTTACTTCCAAATTCCCTTGGTTTTTTTGAGGCACCACCCATCTTTGAAGTAGCTCTGATAGCAAAGCCAGCTGGTGTGAAGAGCAGTTACACTAGCTGTGGTCACAGTCCCAGTGGAGGTGACACACCCTTTGTGCCCACTGCAGGTTGGCTGGTGTCCCTACTTACCTACACCTGCGAGGTCTGGGCAGTCTGGAATGGGTTTGGGCACACTCAACCAATAACTTGCTCATCTCAGCAATTCAAGGACTTGGCTCTGTGTTTTTTTGTTTTTTTTTTCCCTCTGCTCCCATGTCTCAAAATGGAAGCCACTGTAACAGAGATCATAAATGTCTTTGTAATTGCTGGTTCAGCTGGTGGTAAAGGGAACATCTCCTATTAATATTCCTCCACTAAAGTCAATGCTATGCCCTGTAACCCATTGGCCATGGTAGTGTGCCCTAGGATTCAAAAGCATGGACCATGATACCGTAGCAATGTGCTCTCCAGGGAGACAGAACAGTACAACCTTTCTTGGTGTTTTTCTTTTGAAGAAGGGAGTCCTTGGAGTGCAAGTGAGCCCAGCATTGAGCCCGAGGGCATGAGTACAGCCGGCGTGGAGGAAAATTACCACAGGAACATGTCATGGCTTCATGTAAGTAGGCGTCTCAGAAAGAGCCCTGAGATCAATTTCTTTTGGCACTGGGGGCAGATCTGTGAAGAGAGGACAAAAGACTATACTAAAAATATCCATCCATTTCAGCCTCTTAGAAATCTATATGTTCACATTTCAGCTGAACCTCTGGATCCTCACTAAGATGGGTCTTCTGCTGGACTGTATTCATTTGAACCTTATCTAAGACCAAGGGTCCTTTGTTATGGTTGGCTTGTGAGTCAGTCAGGGAGAACCCTGAGGGACCAGGCCAGGTTGGTGGTCGAGAGAACTCGGGTAACACAGTCAAGGCCTCATGATCAGTTTTACACAAGTTTTCACAAGTGCTGAGAGCAAGATCATGGTGTCAGTCTTGAGTCTGCATTCTACCAAACTGTAAACCAGGACATGGAGATTCTATGATTAAGGTCACACCTCAAAGGGCTCTCCTGAGGGCACAGGCAAGAGGGAGTCCCAAACACAGGTTGTACTTCAAGGGCATGAAGAAAGGAAGAGAAAGCTCAGGAAGTAATATGTAAGATCCACAGTTGGCAGGGTACTGGCAGCACTGTTATTGATGTTAGTTATGGAATGTCTCCATCTCCTCTTTCATTTGACTTCTAGTAGGGTCAGATAAGGGCTGCCTGGTATGTCACACTGCCTGGTATGTACAGGGATAGCCCTTGAAACTGGCTGATTCCCAGAACCAGCTGATTTTGAGAATCTCTGAGATAACTATTTTTAAAGTCAACTTTGTAGTTAAGTCACACCTACATATTAAAAAGCATACAAAACCTATGTGCACGGCTCAATAAATTCTCATAAAGTAGACACATCTGTGTAACCACCACCAAGTCACGAAGAACATTAGCAGTACCTTAGAAGCCCTACCCAGGCCCTCTGCCAAATGCTACCCTCCCTTCCTGGTAACTACTATCCTAACATGGAAGATTAGTGTTGTTTGTTTTTGAAATGCATGTCATATGCTAGGTACTCTGTTGTGTCTGGTTTCTTTCGCTCACTTAAGTGTAAATCCTCTAGCTCTGTTCTTCTTCAGGATGACATGGTCTATTCTTGGCTATATTCATTTCTATTAAAATAACCTTGTTAGTTTCCATAAAAAAAGCTTCTACAGCAGCCTTATATTGAATATAAAGATAGTTAAAATTGAGGAATTGAAATTCTTTATTAAGTTTCTAATGTATAAAGTGGTCTACCCTCCCTTAACTTATGCTCCATTATTTATTTAAGATCTCTTCAATTTTATTTTCACGTTTTTTAATTGTTTGTTTATTTTTTGACTGCGCTGGATTGGGTCTTCATGGCTTTGCTCGGACTTTCTCTAGTTGTGGCTACTGGGGACTACTTGCTGACTTCTCATTGTGGTAGCTTCTCTTGTTGCAGAGCACAAGGTCCAGGCGCACGGGCCTCAGTAGTTTTGGCGCAGGCTCTAGAGTACAGGCTCAGTAGTTGTGCACATGGACTGAGTTGCTCCCTGGCATGTGAATCTTCCTGGACAAGAGATTAAACCTGTGTCCCCTTCATTGGCAGGTGTGTTCTGATCTGCTGGCATTACCAGGGAAGTCCTGAATTGCTTCAGTTTTATTCAATAATGCATTTTAGTTTTCTGTACCATGTTAGCCCTCTAGAAGTGTTTGTGTTTAAGACCAGAGATATTTTTTCAAAATAACTGGTGAACCTTCTAGACCTAAAAATTTCTTTGTAGGAAAGTCTTTAATTATATATTTAATTCATGTCATATGATTAAAATCATTCAGATTTCTGTTTCTTCTGGGATCTGTTTAAGCAGATTGATTTTTTTTCCCTAGAAATTTGTTGATTTTATCCAAATATTCACATTTATTAGCAAATAGATGTTTATATAGTCCCTTAAGATCATCTTAGATTCTGTGGGATTTACAGTGATGTGCCTTTACTGTTTCTGATATTGATAGGTTATATCTTTGCTTTCTCTTTTCTTGATCAGTCTTGCTAGAAGTTTGTCAGTTTTGTTAGTCAAAGAACCAGGTTTTGTCCAGGTTCAAGAATAACAAGGGAAACCTTACAGTTCTTATTTGTGCCCTGCCTCATATCAGTATAAACAGAAATGTTGGGCATCTTCAATGAATCTTGAGAGAGATCTGGATATTCTGCTCACACAAAACCTGTATTTTTTAAACTTTGAAGAGTGTGAGATATTGTTAGATGACTTTGACAGGAGTGCATTTTTACTGTTTACCTTTGTCTCATGGTAAGCAGACCTCTTCTTCCAAGGAAATGCATGGCATCCTTGCCTAGTAGGTCTGATTGGTCTTATTCATGTAGACTTATTTTATGTTCTGCATCCAATATGGCACCTCACAGGTTAGGTGTTGGGGTTGGAACTAGTTTCATGAAGGACAGAATCATTCAAAAGATTACTGTATGCAGATTTGACTAAACTTGCATCTTTAGGAATGCTATTCCCTTTTTAGGAAAGCAACTTAAGAAGTTTTAAACCCTAGGGCCTTCATTCCTTTTCTTAAAATAACCCTATCCTTTAAATCAACTGAGTTCTTTTCTGGAATCCTATTTGGGAAGTCTAGGAGATATGAGAATTTGAGCCAGATCAAGCCACAAGTGAGGAGCTAGAATAACCCAAAGCTGAAAGCAAATTGTTTGTAGACAGAGGAAACGAAGTTCTACAGTGGATTCAAGCCCAGTTGAAGGTTAGAGGCCAGGGTGGAAGATACAGAAATATTTTCAAGTTCCATGTAGGTGGGCTGGAGTTAAAGACATCCCACAGCTGTCAAAGGCCAGCCAAATCCTTTGGGATGGAACTTCTCATCATTTTCTGCTCTTCTACGGGCTCCTTCTACAACATCAGAGCTGAAAAAAATAATATATTTTAAGTTTGGAATCATTTGAAAATATCTGGGAATCATACACTTCCAAGTTTTTGAAGATCACTGAACTTTTTATTGTTTCAAAAAGAGCTTTCTGTCAAGTGTGAATCCAGGGAGCAAAAGAAGTCAAGTACATAAAGGCTTGTAAGTCTTTGTTCTCTTGTGGGAATTACTGTTCTCTCATGGAATTACTGTGATTTTAAGACCCATTAAGGAGAGTTGACGTTCTGACTTTTCATGTTCTACCCCACATCGTGGCTCACGATTGGCCTGTGCCCTGGCTGAGCCTCAGTGATGTCTGTGTTCCAGGTCATGATCTTGCTGTGCAACCAGCAGAGCTTCATCTGCACCCACATCGACTACTGTCACCCTCACTGCTACCTGCACCACAGCCGCTCCTGTGCCCGGCTGGTCAGGGCCATTAAGCTGCTCTACGGAGACACTGTGGACTCCCTCCGTGAGAGCAACAGCATCAGCAACGTGGCTCTCCGGGGCAAGAAGCAGAAAGAGGTGAGTGAATGATCACACGGTATATACCAGTGAGAGGGAAAAAATGTCCTAACAATCTTTTCTCTGTAAATGCAAATTTCAGCCCACTGCAGTGGTATAAACCTGGCTACAGGTCTGTGTGGTTTCGAGCAAAGATAGACAACGCGTAGCCTCCCTGGGAGCTCAGCTGGTAAAGAATCTGCCTGCAATGCAGGAGACCCGGTTCAGTCCCTGGATTGGGAAGATCTCCTGGAGTAGGGAATAGCAACCCACTCCAGTATTCCTGCCTGGAGAATTCCATGGACAGAGGAGCTTGGTGGGCTACAGTTCATGGTGTCGCAGAGTTGCACGCGACTGAGCAACTAAAACTTTCACTTTAGAAGCTGCTGCTGCTAAGTCACTTCAGTCGTGTCCGACTCTGTGTGACCCCATAGACAGCAGCCCACCAGACTCCTCTGTCCCTGGGATTCTCCGGGCAAGAATACTGGAGTGTGTTGCCATTTCTTTGGTGCAGAAAAGACAAGTGCTTTGCCATCATGTCCATGAGCAAATATAGACTCTTTTTGTGGGTTTTGTCTTATTTTGACAAATAAATATAAACTCAAAGGGGCGTTTTTGATGAGTTGTTGTGGTAGGCAGAATAATGTCCCCCTAAAGATATCTGAATTCTAATCCTTGGAACCATGAATATGTTACCTCACCTGGCAAAAGGGATCTTGCCTGGGTGAATAAATCAAGAATCATATAATAGGAGATTATTCTGGATTATCCAAGTGGGCCTAACATAGTCAGAGATGGAGTTGCGACAATAGAAGCAGAAGTCAGGCAGGGTAGTGAGCCTAGGCAGCCTCTAGGAGCTGGAGAGGACAAGGAAGTGAATGATTTCCCCAGAAGGAACACAGTCCTGCCGGTCCATTTTCAACTTCTGACCTAGAAAACTGTTAAAATCATTTTTTATTTTTTGCCAAAATAATATTTGTGCTATTTTTTTGCCAAAAAGATTGTGGTCCTTTTTTTTTTTTTTTTGCAGTAACAGGAAACTGATACAGTTTTATCTTAAGAAATAAGTAATAAATAGCCCAACTTTTCACTGACAAATAATAGAGTCAAATCAGACTAAAGGAAACATCTTCGAGAAGTGATTACATTTTCTCAGTATTCAGCTGTACTTTCCTGACAATTGGACAGCTGAGCTGGCTGAAGATGAAGACAGTTACCAGGGTTGCCGTGCTCCTGCCAGGGAAGCCCTGAGTTACCCACCTGCCCCCGAGAAGGCATGATGGCCACTGTGTGCTGCTGGCCGCGTCTGCAGCTGCTTCTCCCAAGTGGTTTTGCCAAAAGATTTTTATATAATACCTATTCATCTCAGTGAGTGTTCATTGGGCACCTGCTGTTGGCATAATATGAGGCCAGATATCCTTGGAGAAACAAAAAATAAGTAAGTGGAGCAGAGGATCTTTCTACTAAAGAGTTTGTGAGCCAAGTTTGGTAAGGTGGAAGGGTGGCAATAAAATGCAAATCAAACTAGAGAATATACGCAATAACAAAACTGCACAGTTGAGTTGTATAGCAATTTGTAATGCTTTAGCATTCGAAAAAGGGATTTATTTAATTCAGTTCAGTTCAATCACTCAGTCCTGTCTGACTCTTTGTGACCCCATGAACCACAGCACACCAGACCTCCCTGTCCATCACCAACTCCCGGAGTTTACCCAAACTCATGTCCACTGAGTCGGTGATGCCATCCAACCATCTCATCCTCTGTTGTCCCCTTCCCCTCCTGTCCTCAATCTTTCCCAACATCAGGGTCTTTTCAAATGAGTCAGTTTTTCATATCATGTGGCCAAAGTATTGGAGTTTCAGCTTCAACATCAGTCCTTCCAATGAACACCCAAGACTGATCTCCTTTAGGATGGACTGGTTGGATCTACTTGCAGTCCAAGGGACTCTCAAGAGTATTCTCCAACACCACAGTTCAAAAGCATCAATTTTTCTGTGTTTAGCTTTCTTTATAGTCCAACTCTTTTTAAAGTATGCAAGTACAAGGAAGTGATTTTGGCTAATACAAGAGCTCCTAAAGAAAAAATTGTATATCTTGTACATCTCATAAATGTGATAATTTCCCTTCTGGGATATGACCTTTTAGTGTTTTTTCTGAAACATGTGTATGACAAACTATACATCATTGACAATGTACTTTTAAATTCTTACAAATCTTGTTCAGTAGATACTCTTCACTCCATTTTACAGATGAAAACATTGAAGTTAAAAAAGATGGGATTGTCCACAATCCCATTGTCCACAATATCTAGAACATATTCAGCTAGCCTTTAGTTTAGGAACATGGATTATCAAAGTCAGGGCTTTTTCAATTAAACTCTCTTACATCTCATGATATTCGGAAAACACAGATTCTAAGGAAAGATCAGGCGGGAAAATTACATAAACTGCTAAATGATGACATAAAAAGAAAAATATATATGTGCATATATTCTTATACATGTATACATATATATGGACATGTCATTTATGTTTGAAATGTATATGTATACATACCTATCTATAAACATATATATACATATTTGTGCATGTATGTATCTCAAACATAAATGATACTACATCCAAAGAAAACTTATTTAGATAAGCTATCCTTCCTATAAAAACTCCCTTACCTGTGTAAGAAAACCTATAAAATATGTTGAAAATTATAAAAATACACCAAACTAAATTAATGTTCATTGTTCATCATGTACACGCTGAGATTTCTTCCATACCTTTGCTCCAGTCATATCTTCACCTGTAATCTATATGTGGCTGAACCCAAACATCCTTCAAGATCCAATTCAAGTGCCACCTCCTCTTTGAAACCTTTTCTGATCTCCCTAGTGTTCACCACAGGACATTGCAGGTGGATGATTAATTTCATTTTTTTGTTCCCTTCTTCCTCTAAACTATAATGGTGTTTTATTCTGCTTTTCATATTATTCATTCAATTATTCATTCATTAATTCATCCATCAATCCATGTGTTTATTCAACAAATTTTAAAGACTTTATGGACCATACTGAGTCCATACTGTGGGCTAGATATAATAATGGCCACAGAGATATGGCACTGTCCTTGTATGATGCACACAGTCTAGCTGAGAGACAGAAATTAATCAACTAAGCATCCCTAAGTTGGTGTAAAATTGCAGCAGGATAAGCACAATAAAGGAGAAAACTCTGTACTGAGAGATCTTATGAATGAGACTTTGAACTTATCGGGGGAGATAAGGCAGTATCTCCAATAAAGTGACAGATGAGTTTTGGCTGAAGGATGCCCAGATGTTAACTGAATACAGAACTCTCCAACCAGAGAGAAGAGGGAGCACCAAGGCTGAGGACGAGGTTCAACCTGGCCTGCTCTCTGCTTGCTTGTGCAGCCTCATTATGTACTGCGGTCGTCTGTGCTCTTGTCCTCTGAGGCTGTGGGAAGGATTTTAGTCTTCATCCTGTGATATAGCACTGAGAGCTTTTAAGATCCCTCTGCCTACAAAATGGGGCTACTCACACCCCTATTTATCTTCTGCCACTTAATTATAAAACTTCTCGAGAACTGAGGCAGTCTTACACATTTTGTATTCTGTGTAATACCTAACAGAGAACCTCACTATAGCAAAGGGACAATAATATTGAATGAGCGAGTGGGCTTTAGGGTTCTAGCATGTTTCATTGAATGCCCTCCACTTCTGGGCCATGAAGGACAAAGCAGCCCGAAGCAGCAGAAAATGTTACCAACCTTACAGATTGCTCACATTTCTGAAGAGTGAGTGTAAGTGAACGTCGCTCAGTCATGTCCGACTCTGCAACCCCACAGACTGTAGCCTGCCAGGCTCCTCTGTCCATGGAATTCTCTAGGCCAGAATACTAGAGTGGGTAGCCGTTCCCTTCTCCAGGGGATCTTTCCAACCCAGGGATAGAACCCACATTGCAGGCAGATTCTTTACCGTCTGAGCCACGAGGGAAATCCCACATTTCTGAAAGGGAAAGGGAAAGGAAACAAGGGTAAATGTTCCCTAACCTTAACACATTTAAATTAGTCATGCCAATGGAGAGCTAAAAAGATGTATTGAGTCTTCAGTGATAAACATTATATTTCCAAAATGCCAGCCTCCTGTTCAAGCTTTTTCTTTTCATTTTCTCATGATGTTTCCATTTGCCTGTTCTGAATTTGTCACATAAATGAACAATGTGCACATTTCCAGAGCCCAGATGAAAACAGAATAGGCCATAAATCAAGACTAAAAGCAGTGGTTCTGATTAAAATCAAGACTAAGAGCAATTGGTATTTCATTCCTGTTTCCTTTTTAATCGGTTTTTATGGCAGAATATATTTATGGCAGCTACTACATTTTGTAACCCTTCTAACTCTGATCAATATGCTAATCTTCATTTCAGTGCTCAAAGCCTCACTATGTTCCATTAGCCTGGTTAGTGCACTTCTAACCTTGTTATATATCACTTTCACCTAAAGGTAAATTCACCAAAGAATTTTTTTATTTTTCCTATATATCCGTACCTTGTCTAATGCTATGTTCTAAATAGAGTACATGTTCAATTAGTACTTGCTATGTCTGACTCTTTGTGACCCCGTGGACTGTAGCCCACCAGGTTCCTCCGTCCATGGGATTCTCCAGGCAAGAATACTGGAGTGGGTTGCCATTTCCTTCTCCAGGGGATCTTCCCAACCCAGGGATCGAACCCATGTTTCCTGAATTGCAGGCAGATGCTTTAACCTCTGAGCCACCTAAAGAGGTAATTGGAGTGGATAAAACATTTTTTTCTCCTTTCAGTTTAAAAGGAGAGGTAAATAAAAGGTTGGAGAAGGAAATGGTAACCCACTCCAGTATTTGCCTGGAGAATCCCATGGACAGAGGAGCCTGTTGGGCTACGGTCCATAGGGTCAGACAGAGTTGGACACAACTGAAGTGACTTATCATGCATCATGCAAATAAAAGGTTGTTT
This sequence comes from Bison bison bison, assembly GCF_000754665.1. NCBI lineage: Eukaryota > Metazoa > Chordata > Mammalia > Artiodactyla > Bovidae > Bison > Bison bison. Next base: position 31,966,327 of record NW_011495032.1, read on the forward strand.
GTTTGTTGTTTTTTACTCGCTAAGTCATGTCCTACTCTTTCTGACTCCACGGACTGTGCCTGCCAGGCTCCTCAGTCCATGGGATTTTCCAGGCAAGAATACTGGAGTGAGTTACCATTTCCTACTCCAAGGGATCTTCCTGACCCAGGAATCAAACCTGCATCTCCTGCATTTCAGGCAAATTCTTTAACAATGAGCCACCTGGGAAGCCCCTACTAATAACAAACAGATGCCTTCAAAACTAGTCTCCTACAACAAGTTACCAAATCAAAAAGCAACTGATGATAACTTTGTTAGTCTGAATCAGAGTCACACCGGTATAGGACTTCAGGAACCTCATGTAATATACTGAAATGCCCCTCACATGTGTACCCATCTTTAATATCTATCTTTTAGGCCCAAACAGGACACTTAAGGAGAGTTATTAGTCCATCACCCTAGTGTAAAAGCCTTTCCAATTCCCTTCCCTTTCCACTATAACAAACACCCTAATTATCTTGAAGCTGGCAGAACACACCATGCTTAAGCATGCATGCTGGGATACTACATATCTGATACCTGAGAAGCTTGACTTATACCCTCTGTCCCCAGCAGACAGGATTAAACAGAAGTCTACATGTCCCAGAGTGTGAGAGACATAAATGTTTGTCCTTTTTCTTCTGAGTATTTTTCTTTATCTGCCTGGTTAAAATTCCCATAAATTAATCAAAAGTATTATTCAGAAGTAACCCTGAAAGGACAAAATGTCCAGCCAAAGGAGAAAGCAATAAAATATTCTAAAAATTAAAAAACCATATTTTAAAAGAACTGTAATGACCTGGGGAAATCATCATCATACTATCATAATGAAATGAAATGTTTAAAACTGTGTGCCACTCATTCTGGATGGGAGGGGAGTTTGAAAGAGAATGGACATGTGTATGTATGGCTGAGTCCCTTCACAGTGTACTTGAAACTCTCACAACATTGTTCATCGACTATACCCCGATACAAAATAAAAAGTTAAAAACAAAACTTTGTGCCACATACATAGCATCATCACAGCTTTGCTGTGTAGGGGGACAAAAGTCTGAAAGAAATCAAACAATGACCATCCCTGAGTTGGGTATTATGGAGATTTTGGTTTCTTTCTTCATAGTTTTTCTGTATTTTCCAGGTATTCTGCAATTTGCATGTGTTTTTTATAAATAGAATAAAAGCAGAAAGTTGCTGCTTTTTGAATACCTTGACTTTAAAAAAAGTAAATCAGATATACTGCTACATTTATATGGAAAATGATTGCCATATATGATTTTAGAATAGCTTTAAAATTATATAAAACAGGCACAATATTTATATTACATATTGCTTTTACTTTCACAAGGGGAAAAAAAGCAATGCAGAATTTCTCTCCCCAAATGATATGTGTTCCCAAGTATATGCCTCCACTTTTTTTTAATCTTTAGAAAACACAACGAGAGCTCTGGTTCATTTGTTTCCAAGTAGATTCCTTTAAAAGTTCATTCCATACCAATCACATAATAGATGCATTGTCTTGGGTCTTTTTGTCAGTTTTGAAAGACTTTCTTGAAACATGCATGTAGTTTCAGCTTTGCTTTTTCTTTCAAAATATTTCCATCTGTAACACTGTGAAGCTCTGTTCAAAAATTCTTAAGGAGTTCATTTTTTTTCCCTTGGCATCGAGGGAGAGAGTGTTTCATTGACATGGCACTGGAAAAACAAATGAGCCCTTATACTGTGCAAAGGGATGGATTCCCTTTTTGCACAGCCTGGAGTGCAAAAATAGAGGACTCAGGATAAATAAACAAGGACCTGCCAACATCAGAGTGACCATCCTTCCAGCTGCACTGTCCACTCCATTCTTTGTCATGTACAGAGTCAGGGGAAGAAATTGTCTCCTCTGTGTGAGTGCTAGTGAGTCAGGGCTATTTTAAGCTGGTTGAGGGGATGGTTTGAAAGAAGAGCTGCTGTCTCATATAGACAACTATGATTAAAAAAAAAAACACTTTACCTGGATGATAGATGATTATGAACTCATATTTCCTTGATGGGTCTTTTACCTTTCACTTTCTAACACTTCCCTGTGAAATATTTTCTCTTCCAATTGATTGACTTGTAGCATCCAACCCTTTAGAGGGACTATTAGAGAGAGTGGATTTTAACTCACAATATTTTAGAAGATTTGTGCTTTTAACAGCTTGGTGGAAATATAATTAGCCCTGAAATGGAAGTCGGGAGAGCCTGTCCTTTCCTTATTCTGCTAATAACCAGCTTCGCAGTTTGGTCAAGCTACTCTATGGGCTTCCCAGGTGGCACTAGTGGCAAAGAACCCACCTGCCAGTGCAGACTAGATGTAAGACACACTGGTTTGATCCCTGGATCGGGAAGATCCTGGAGAAGGATATGGTAATCCACTCTAATATTCTTGCCTGGAAAGTCCCATGGATAGAAGAGCCTGGCAGGCTACAGTTCATAGGGTCGCACAGAGTTGGACACTACTGAAGCGATTTAGCACAGCAAGCTACTCCACCTCTCTGGATCCTGGTCTCCTCAGTGGTAAAAGAGGAGTGTGTTGCTAAACATCTCTAAGTGGCCTTTTCATAACTAACTTAACTGCTTTTATCGCTTTCAGAAAGTGCTGACCCATTAAAAGGCCTTACATCATCTGGTGCGTTAGAAGTGGTTATCTGGAGAACTGGGGGAAAACAGCATTGCTGGATTTTAAGAGTGCACAACACGCTTTGTCATCTGTCTCATGTTCTTTCCAGTGCTCAGATAAATCATGCCTGAGAACACCTTCTCTGAAGAAGAGAGTTTCAGATGCCAACCTGGAGGGGAAGAAGGACTCTGGGATGCTGAAATATATTAGACTACAGGTATTAATACATGGTTTGAAAACATTCATGAAGCAGGAATAGGGAGGGAACTTCAGATATCCTTATTACTAATGTTTGGAAAAGTCCCTGATGCTGGGAAAGATTGAAGGGAGGAGGAGAAGGGTGCAAAAGAAGACGAGATGGTTGGATGACATCATTGACTCCATGGACATGAGTTTGAGCAATCTCCAGGAGATAGTGAAGGACAGGGAAGCCTGGCGTGCTGCAGTCCATGGGGTTGCAAAGAGCTGGACATGACTGAGCAACTGAACAACAACAACAAAAATTTGGGATATACAATGCCAATTGGCACAGTGTTGGCATAACAGCCCCCTCTAATTTGGTGAGAAAGAGTGCTACCAAGTATACAAGAAAAAAAATATCCCTTCTTGCTAGACAGCCAACTTCCCTAAAGACAAGGAAGCTTGGTTAGAACCATGCCTCTTTCCACTCTAGTGGAGCCAGCTTCCTACCAGTCTGTGGTAGTGATGCTCACAGGTCTTGGAATGAGACAATCTGGGTTCAGATCCTATACCTGCTGCTCTGGCTCTGGGACCTTGGGCAAGTTAATTTCCCTTAGTTTTAGTTGCTTGATCTCTAAAATGGGGATTTTAACACTGGATCCCGGAGAAGGCAGTGGGACCCCACTCCAGTACTCTTGCCTGGAAAAATCCCATGGATGGAGGAGCCTGGAAGGCTGCAGTCCATGGGGTCGCTGAGGGTCGGACACAACTGAGCGACTTCACTTTCACTTTTCACTTTCATGCATTGGAGGAGGAAATGGCAACCCACTCCAGTGTTCTTGCCTGGAGAATCCCAGGGATGGGGGAACCTGGTGGGCTGCCGTCTATGGGGTCGCACAGAGTCAGACACGACTGAAGCGACTTAGCAGCAGCAGCAGCAGCAACACTGGACCCATCTCAAAGGATCACTGCATGAATTAAAAGAGACAGTACACTTACCTACTTATCCAGGGCTTCACAAAGTTATGTTGTTATTACAACCTGAACTCTAAATCATAATACATTTTCCAGGGGAAGAGAGAAAAAAATTTCATGTTTTTCTAGAAAGTGTTTTAAATGATGGCTAAAGACAGGCTTGCCCCAAACTGACATTTTTTACCTCAGTTATTTATAATAATGAATTAAATAGTATTTTGTGGGCTAACCTGGACTAATAACCACACTGTATAATATTTTGAAGGAGAAATACCATCCAAGTTCACTGGCTTAGAAAACTAACTTTCTGAATGGAACTCCTTTATAAATTAGAGGCTGCTCACAGCTTTCAGTGGAAATCATTCCTGATAGGAAGGAAAATAAGATGCTGTGAAGGTCCACTGGACTTTTAACACAAAGATTTACTGACTAAAATCCTTTTTTCTCAGAGAGTTGTACTTATTCTACAGTTTAGTCCCTCCTGCTGCTGCTGCTAAGTCGCTTCAGTCGTGTCCGACTCTGCGCGACCCCACAGACGGCAGCCCACTAGGCTCCTCTGTCCCTGGGATTCTCCAGGCAAGAATATTGGAGTGGGTTACCATTTCCTTCTCCAATGCATGAAAGTGAAAAGTGAAAGTGAAGTCGCTTAGTCGTGCCCGACTCTTAGTGACCCCATGGACTACAGCCTACCAGGCTTCTCCATCCATGGGATTTTCCAGGCAAGAGTACTGGAGTGGGGTGCCATTGCCTTCTCCGAGTTTACTCCCTAGGTGGTTACAAATTACTTTTGTGGTAAAAGTGTTTTAAAATAATATAATTTGGGACAATTATACATCAACTAATAGGGTATAAAGCTTACTTACTATACATCATGCCAGATATGTTCCCACTTTAAAAAGTATTTTAAGGTCATTTAAGGAAAATGGAGAGAGAAGCGACACTTAACTTTCCAGAGGACAACAACCAGTGTCTTCGATGGTTTTAAGACATCATTTCCATCTTTTTGCAGGTGATGAGCCTGTCGCCTGCTCCCTTATCTCTACTGATCAAGGCCGCACCAATTCTGACAGAGGAGATGTATGGAGACATCCAGCCAGCTGCCTGGGAGCTCCTGCTCAGCATGGATGAGCATATGGCGGGGGCGGCAGGTAAAGATAGGCCCCCCAGGACCCTGGTCCTGCTGCCATTCATCCCAGTGTCTCAACAACAGCAAGGCACATTCATTCCATCTTCACGCTGAGGTCACATTGGTAGCAGTGGCTGGATCTCTAAACAGAGCCGTGCACTAAAGGGAAACAGGCCTAGGCTCTCTGTATACACTGTTCATGTTCCTGTGTAGTCTGCACAAAGGCAGCATGTCTGTCCCAGGATGTTAAAAATTACAATGATCTCCCCCAGAACCTACATCTTCACTGTATTTCACAAAAGGTTCTTTTGTGTGTGTTGTGATTTCCCAGACTGACCATGAACTACCATCGTTAATTTTATTAACTCTTAGGTAAGTCATGTTCTGTGTTCAAATTACAGTATTGAAACAAATGTCTAAAATTTACGTGATGTGTCCAAAGCCATGTAGCTAGTAAATGGTAGAGGCAAAAATCTGGATTCTTCATCATTTTCCACTTTTTGTGCATATTCCTTTAATTTTGTATGGTTACTTTAATTGAAAAATACATAGTAAAAATTCAAATAATGTAAAAGTGTATGAAATTTAAAACCGTCACCCTCTATTCCATGACTCCCAGTCCTCTTTCTCAGAGGTGGCAATTTTTAAATTTCCCAGGAAACCTTCTATAAACTATGCATATATAGTACTTTTGATGTCACAAAGCATTTTTTCATATATTATTATATTTTATTCTAACAAGACATTTGGAGGCAGCTACATCATCATCATCATCATCATTATTGATGTTTTACCAATAGAGAAACACAGACTTAGAAGTTAAGGGACTTGGCCAAGATCAGTTTCAGAGATGTGACAGCCCCAGTTATCGTAAGAGTTGGCTGAGCATATCTTGAGGATGTGGGGGAAAGTACAAGGGAAATTTTAAATAATATTTTTACAATTGACACTGGCTTCTCTGTCTATGCTATAGAATGTACTCTTTTTTTTCTCATTATTCATTGACTTTGTAACTTACCATGGAATGACCTTTCTCTTCCTAGTATTTGGCTTTCCCCAAATTAAAAAACAACAGTGATATTATGTTTCATAAATTCTCTGTTGGTTTCTCAATCTATTCTACCTCTTGGAAGGGTAGACATTTCTAATAGAGTCTACCTTTTGAATTTTATTGTTAATATAACATGTAACTTTAATGGACATTTTGTGTACCATCCTAGGGTTACTCTGAGATGACTCTAGACATTTCCTGAAAAGGATATTTCAGCATGTAATTTCCTTTTTTCATTAGCTTCCTCTGACATTCACTTTTCACTGTGAGCCAAGGGAAAGGTTGCTTAAAATGAGATTTCTACTGCAATGTCATGCTATCACTGCCCTCACATCAGATATTAGAAGATTGTGGGTGGTACAAAGGATGGTGCCTGGTTTCCAGTGGATGAAACGGGGTTTTCTTTGGCTAGTGCTGGTGGCCTGGCTGTATAGCTCAGTAGTCGTTTTCAAGAGACAGAAGCAGTTTCCTCCTTCCCCTCATCCCCAGGAATCATACAGCTTAAAAGATGTGTAGCTGATGGATTGTTGACTGTCTTTAGCGGCCATGTTCCTGTTGTGTGCGGTGAAAGTCCCCGAAGCTGTGTCCGATATGCTGACGTCAGAGTTTCACCATCCAGAGACCGTGCAGAGACTGAATGCCGTCCTTAAGTTCCACACACTCTGGAGGTTTCGCTATCAGGTCTGGCCCCGGATGGAAGAGGGAGCACAGCAGATTTTTAAGGTGAGGGATACTTCTGGGATAATCCCATGGACAGAGGAGCCTGCGGGCTACAGTCCATAGAATTGCAAAGAGTCCGACATGAGTGAGCATGCGTGTGCGGGCGCGCGCACATACACACACACTTCTCACATGGGAATTAGCAAACCCAACCCAAGGTTCATTTCAATCCTGCAACTTCAAATCCACAGTGTATGGCCCAAGAGATGCTTCTTTTTTCCCCTTCTCTGGTTTTATAAGTAAACCT
>NW_011495032.1:31973384-31990446 GCF_000754665.1 Bison bison bison
AATATGAATGAATTCTTGTTCTTAAAAAAGATTAAAATATACAGAAAGGTAAAGTAAGAAAATCAAGTTTCTATAATCCTCAAGATCACAGTACCATCCCCAGAGGTAAGCACATAAAACTTGCAGACATTTCACTATATATACACAGATGTTTTTGGAGGATGGGGTAATTAACACAAATAGAGATCATACAGTTGAAACTCTTCATTTTATTAATGGGTAAACTGAGGCCCAGAGACATTCATTGTGTGCTTTGTAACTGCCTGTGCTCTGTAAGATTATTTCGTGATTTTACTTCAGACTCAATCTAGTTTATTTCCCATCTTCCTTCATTCCTCTGGTATCAACTAACAGATCCCACCTCCCAGTATAAATTTCACCCTACCATCACCGGTGCTCGGAATGCCATCTGTCCCAATGTTTGACCCTCCCTGGGTCCCTCAGTGCAGCGGGAGTGTCCAGGACCCCATTAATGAAGACCAGTCTGTGAGTAACGCATTCTTCCTTTCTCATATCTTCAGGTTCCATGGTGTACTTGTAAGAGAGAAGAGCAATGAGTGTGAGAGACAATGTATTCTTGTCATCAGAATATAGTAACACAGAACAGCAGCCACAAAAGTTCTTTAGTTCTTCTGGAATAGAATAGAGGGAAGTAACTTCTGGGGTGAGCATTTGCAGACCTGCAAGCCAAGACAGTTTGTTCTATAATTCAAAGCAGCAGCTGCCTTATAAAGCTATTAAAACAATTAGGCACTGATTTCTTAGCCCAAGGTAGCACTTTTGCTGCTCTTGATTACAGAACAATTTATTTAACCTATATACGCTATCCAAGGTGCTTCCCTGGTGGCTCAGACGGTAAAGAATCTGCTTGCAATGCAGGAGTTCTGGGTTCAATCCCTGGGTTGGGAAGATCCCCTGGAGAAGGGCATGGCAACCCACTTCAGTATTCTTGCCTGGAGAATCGCCATGGACACACGAGCCTGGTGGGCTATAGTCCATGGGGTCGCAAAAAGTCAGACATAACTGAGCAACTAAGCATGGCACAGCATGCTATCCAAAAGTGAACAATATTGACCCTGGATGAATAAGAAAAAGAACTGAGTTGACTGCTCTTATTTTCCTTATTTGGACCTTAGTCTGTTTTTTACCTTGTTGATCATCAGTATCATCATCACAAACATCACTCAGAGAACTCAGGGCATCCTATTCTAATTTATCACTGCTCTATGTAATGTAATTAATAAACAGTTAACTTTAGAACACAGTCTATTTATAAACAAGAACCAAGAATATGTGCCCTTTGAAAAAAATGAATCTTCAAAATATGCCTTTTTCACATGTTACATAGCATTTTTCTAAATTTCAAGAGTAATGTAGAAAATTTTGGAAAGTAAATCAAAAAATAAAGAACATATCTCTCTACACAAATTCATGGTTATTTCCTTGCATAGTTTCCCATGAGATTTAGGGCAATCAATATGTGAATTAAAGATTTTTTTTTCTAGATATGAAAGAAAGAACAGAAGTAGCATTTATTGAGTATTGCATTGTTGTGCCAGGCATCTTTATGTCACAACTCTGATGGACTCAGCCATAGACTTGATGAAATCTCAGCAATAGATTTCTTCATCTCAGGATTGGGCTTGAGAACTGGATGGCACTGAGTTTGCAGGTTGAAGTGTTGGTGCCAGTGGCTAAATTGGCCATGGCCTGCTGCTGCTACTGCTAAGTTGCTTCAGTCGTGTCCAACTCTGTGCGACCCTATAGACAGCAGCCCACCAGGCTTCCCTGTCCCTGGGATTCTCCAGGCAAGAACACTGGAGTGGGTTGCCATTTCCTTCTCCTGAATTAAAGATTTTTGATAGATCTCACAAAATATTCCCAGGACAGTTGTACCATTTTACTCTCATTCAACAGAATGGGAAAGCATCTTCCTTATTCAAATTAACTAGTGTTATCTTTTAATGCCACATTGAACAGCAAAAAAACAAAGTTATTGGCTTTTTTATTCACACGTCATTAAAAAGTTTGTTGAATATATGAAGTGAGGTTGAATATTTTTGCATGTCACATATATTTTCTAGCCTTTTGTAGTTTTCTTGGAGAACTGTTTATTTGAATTCGTTACCCATAAGAATATTTTTATTTTAATTCTTCTGCATACAGTACCTTCATATCTCATGGTTTTGTGCCAAAGATAAAGGCACACTTGGTTCTTCCTCATATATGTAGTAATTCCAGCATCTGAACCACTGGGATAAAAATCTTTAGGTTTTCTCCCATACATGTGATGGAATCATTAGAGTCAAATCCATCCTCTCTCCCAAGTTCACAGTGAATTTCAAGCCAAGTCCTCTGATTCTATATTTAGTTCTCTTTTCCTTATTCCACAATTCTCACCTTACTATAATCAACCAGCTTGACCCCAACTCTGAAAATGAATTGCCATGTAGCCCATCAATGCCCTTAATTGCTGTTATGTCATTCATTATAGAAAATGTTACGTTAAGATGTTGCATAAAGGGAGCTTTAATGACTATAGTCCTTCAGAAGAGTGACCAACACCCCTTGTCTGTCTCTTGAATCCTACAGACCACGGGCCAACAAAGAGACGTAGAATTGCTACTGTACATAGACATCAAACTGGTAGTAGAGAATGTCAATGATCACTTCCCTGTTCTGACACCAATGGCTTTATCCCTAGAGCTCTTGGAATTTGTCTCAGCATAAGGATCATGATTAAGACAAGCAGAATGACCACTTTGCAGAGTGAATGTTGTCTCCTTTATTGTTTCTTATCTATTATGCTTTTGCTGCTGGTAAACAGAATCAGATTTTACATTCAGCCTTAGTAACACTACCAACTCATAATTTCCATTCAGTTGCTTTGTTTCTACAAATATTGCTTAGTACTTACAGTGTGCCACTGTATTTCTATGAATATTTATTATTATATATTGTTAATATTATTTAATATTAATATTTCTAAATAGTATTTACAGTGTGGTAGATACATAAGATACAAAAATGAAATAAATCTCAAAATTAGTTGTTCATATGAGAGATCTCTTTCCTCCTCTTTCCCATTGTTCTGACTTTCTCTTTTATTAACCTTACAAAATAAATGTCCTTCATTTAAAACTGGTTCAAGAAATTTTGGTAAGAAAGAGAGTATTAAAAATGTTTCTTTGATGTCAGTGTTTAAAGAGTGAATCATTGAACTTTTGTTTGAAAAGTAAAAAAAAAAAGACTGTTTCTAGAAATTATAAACATCTTTGAAGAATTATTCAGACTTAATGAAAAAGAATAGCTTAGTTATACACAGCCTGGAAACTTGGTAGAAAAAGAAACAAGTAAACAACATGAAACTAGATCACGATGCCCTAACATTTCCTGAGAGCAAAGTATCACATCTGTGTCATTCCGTAGGCCACTCTTGTCTGTGACCATGCAGAAGAGTTGCTAGTAAACAAATTTGCCTTCATGTCTCCATAGAAATCCTTTTCAGCCCGGGCTGTGTCCCGCTCCCATCAAAGGGCAGAACACATCTTAAAGAACTTGCAACAGGAGGAAGAGAAGAAGCGTCTTGGTCGAGAAGCCAGCCTCATCACTGCCATCCCTATCACCCAGGAGGCTTGCTACGAGCCCACCTGCACACCCAACTCAGAGCCAGAGGAAGAAGGTGCCTCTACACACTGGACTTCTTGGAGGGCTGGGTCAGAAAAGGGAAAGGACTTGCTTTAAAATAAATTGACAATTTTATGTGACTTGAGGTGATAAGCTCCCTCTCTCTCTCACATACCTCCTGACACTATCTAAAGAAAGAGAAAAATTGTCTTTTTCTAAATGTTTAGAGCTGGCCCGATTATGGAGGCGGACATTAACCACATTGAATGAACTAATATGATAATGGATCAAGCAGTGACTATGATTCAGGCAACAGCTGAACCCAGAGTGTGTGCTAAAATATATTCAATCAGTCTTTCATCATTAAAAATGGGGTTGGTCCATTAGCTGCTTTCAGCCTTCACAAGTACTGGCAGTTTGTCAGAAAATGATTTATGGGGACTTTTCGGGCTGTCCAGTGGTTAAGACTCTGTGCTTCCAACACAGGGGGTGTGGGTTTGATCTCTGATCAGGGAAATAATATCCCACATGCTGCCTGGCCGAAATATCTGTGTGTGTGAATACATATCAATAATGGAGAAGGAAATGGCAACCCCCTCCAGTATTCTTGCCTAGAAAGTCCCATGAGCAGGGGATCCCAGCAGGTTGCAGTCCATGGGGTCACAAAGTGTCAGGCACGACTGAGTGACTAACACACACACACATATCAATAAAAATGGAAGAAAATAAGTAAAGACCAAAAATTGTAAAGAAAGTAATTTATGAGCTATTCTAAATTCAGTGATTTTCCACCCTGCTTTTGTGAAATTTTGAGGAGGAATTTTCTGTCATTCTTTCTGTGTTTTTTCCTTTCCTAAGTACACTCTAAATCATTTAAGCCTTATGTTCTGAGAACTATATACACTTCGATGTAACTACAAGTGTAGTTGTGATGATAACTTTGTTGTTACAAAACCAAAGTTCACGTTGCCTGTTTTCTTTGCCAGTAGAAGAAGTCACCAATCTGGCATCTCGTCGACTGTCTGTGAGTCCGTCCTGTACCTCCAGCACTTCCCACAGGAATTACTCCTTCCGCCGAGGATCAGTCTGGTCAGTGCGTTCAGCCGTCAGTGCTGAAGGTGCGTGCTCTTACAAATGTGTCCTTTATTCCTTATGTGTTTGAAACAATTCCATGACTTCATTACACTGTTTTCATTAAATAACTTGCTTCTTGATTTGAAGTTTTGAAAAGATAGATTGAGTGGTATTCCAAAAAAAAAAGAAATTGTTGATTTAATCCAACCAATGTCCTTGATAAGTTGGTTCTATTTTAATTACATTAATGTAATCTTATTGCTGAGGGTTTAGTAAAACATTATTCTAGACGGTTTTCAACCCTGACTACACACTGCAGTCAACCAGGGAGTTTTTTTAAAATGCCCAGGTCACAACCAAGATCAAATCAGAATCTCTAAGGGTGGACTCACCACCTCAGTGTTTTTTAAAATCTACTCAGGTGATTTCAGTGTGCAGCTAAGACTCAGCGGGATGCTTTAGGATGCTGTTCTGGAATAACAACAATCAAAGAACAAAGCTCATGCCACTCCTGTAATTAAATCTGATTCCAGAGGAGAAACGTGATGCTCTTTAGGTCCAAGAATTTATAAGCTATGCCTCTCTAATGATGAGGAACTGTCTGGGACTCACTGCTTCATGATTAAACAGATTTCATCACTGATTTATGAAGTCATCAAAAAGTTACACAGAAACCAGTTGTTCTCAACCCTTTATTGCACAGCCTTGGAAAACTTCAAAAATGACCAATGCTAACTAATCCCAACTTATAGGACCGGGGTCTAAAGATACCTATATTTTTTTATAGCACCTTTACTGAGATATAATTTACATACCATAAAATTCACCATTTTGAAGTATGTAATGCAATTGATTGATAGTATATTTGTAGAGTTTGCAACTGTCACTGCTATTTAATTTCAGAATATTTTCATTATCCCCAAACAGGGATACCTTATACCCATTAGTAGTCACTCATCCACCAGTTCTTCCAACCCCAAGAAGAAGTAGTGTACTTTCTATTTCTGTGGATTTGCCTAATCAGCACATTTTATAGGAATGGAACCATACAGTACATGGCCTTTTGTGACTGGATTCTTTCACTCAGCATAATATTTTCAAGGTTGATCCATTTGTCACATGTACCAGTTCTTCATTCCTTCTTATCACCAAATAATATTCCATTGTATGGATACAACACATTTTGCTGATCATGTCATCAGTTACTGGACATTTGTATTGTTTTCATCTCAATTATTATGAATTATGATGCTATGAGAAGTTATGTGTAAGTTTTGTGAGGAATACTGCCAAGCTACTTCAAAAGTTTCTGTGTCATTTTATATTCTTACCAAAAAGTATGAAGGCTTCAGTTGTTCCATACCCTTGAAAAGACACAGTAATCTTGCAAATGAAGAACAAAGTTGGAAAACTCACATTTCCTAATTTCAAAACTTACTACAAAGCTGCAGTAATCAAGATTGTGTGGTATTGACTTGAGGATTGATATACAGATCAATGGCATAGGTTGGGACCAGAAGTAAACCATTACATGTATGTCAATTTCATGTTTAAAAAGGGTACCATGAAACTTCAATGGGGAAAGAATAGTCTTTTCAACAAATGATGCTGTGACAACTAGATGTCTACATACACCAAAAAAATGTTCTATAGGTAGGCCTTGAACTGAGAAATGTTGTGTTAGAATGTTCTGAGAATGTACCTGGTACTGAGAAAAGCTTCCCGATTATGTCTCCCTCTTCAGATGAGGAACACACCACCGAACACACACCCAACCACCATGTGCCTCAACCCCCACAGGCAGTGTTCCCAGCATGTATCTGTGCAGCTGTGCTCCCCATTGTCCATCTGATGGAGGACGGTGAGGTGCGAGAAGACGGAGTGGCAGGTATGGCTTTGACTAGTAAAACCATCTAATAAATACTTGAGGTACTCATCTGACAAAGGACAGTTGGGTGCTCTTGAAGACATGAACCACTGGCCACGCATGGAGTTCTTTTATGCACATGTTATAATTACAGATTTGCTATATACTGAACTAACACTGTCACTTCCTCCACTTTCTCTTTTCATAAACTTTATGACCAAGAAATTGCATTTAAAATATGTGGGTTGGTCCAGGAGTGCTGTTTATGCCCAGAGAACAGAAAAATGCTTATTTGACCACATAGGAACCAAACAGTGATTTTAGCCACCTTAGAAATCTTAGTTATTGGCTTGACATCTTTAATACCATCTTTCTCAATTGATTGCCTTTTCAGAGGTAGTATCTATAGAGAATAGCTACAAAATTAAATAATAAACGAGGGGTCGCAAAGGGTCGGACACGACTGAGCAACTGAACTGAACTGAACTGAAAGATGAGTTACATTTGTGACAGATAACAGATTAATATTATTTTTAAAAAAGCTTTATAACTTAATAATGGCTTTTTAAAATGCCAATAGACAAATGGACAAAGAATATAAACACACAATCCAATGGCCAATAACATCTGTAAATAACACTGTTGTTTAAAACAACAATGAAATCTTACTTTTAATATAAAAAATTATAAGGATTATTTTAAATGAAAATATGCGTAGTTGGTAAATATTCAAAGAAAAGAGCATTATCACACCTTGCTCATGGCAGTAAAAATCTAATGCAAGCATCTTGAAACAGTGTCACAGAGTGCATCCTAAAAGCCTTAAAAGTGTGAACACCCTTTGACACAGATTTTGATCTCTAGCAATTTCCTAAGGCAGTATTGAGGGGTGAATAAAGATTTATATAGAATACTGAACATTGAACATATTAGAAAGAACAAATATTTGAAAATAATTTTAATATCTGACAATAGGATATTAGTTCGTTGTGGTATTTCCAAATGACAGCATTCTATGCACATTAGAAATAATATTGTAGAAAAATATTAATACAGAAAGTGTTCAATTTATTGCTAATTAAAAATGTGAGTACCTAAGAGTATTTTCTATACAATATTATTTAAAGATACACGTAAATATATATTCCATGTGTATGAAAAAACATACTCTGAAATGTTTATAGTTGTTTTGAAGAGGAGAGTGAAAAAGCTGGCTTAAAACTCAACGTTCAGAAAACTAAGATTGTGGCACTCAGTCCCATCACTTCATGGCAAATAGATGGTGAAACAATGGAAACAGTGACAGATTTTATTTTCTCGGGCTCCAAAATCATGGCAGATGGTGACTGCAGCCATGAAATTAAAAGACGCTTGCTCCTGGCAGAAGAAGCTATAACAAACCTAGACAGCATATTAAAAAGCAGAGACGTCACTTTGCCAACAAGGGTCCATTTAGTCAAAGCTATGGTTTTTCCAATAGACATGTATGGATGTGAGAGTTGGATCATAAAGAAGGCCGAGTGCTGAAGAATTGATGCTTTTGAACTGTAGTGTTGGAGAAGACTCTTGAGAGTCCCTTGGACTGCAAGGAGATCAAACAAGTCAATCCTAAAGGAAATCAGTCCTGAATATTCACTGGAAGGACTGATGCTGAAGCTCCAATACTTTGGCCACCTGATTCAAAGACTCGACTAATTAGAAAAGACCCTGATGCTGGGAAAGATTGAAGGCAGGAGGAGAAGCGGGTGACAGAGGATGAGATGGTTGGATGGCATCACTGACTCAAAGGACTTGAGTTTGAGTAAGCTCTGGGAGATGGTGAAGGAAGGGAAGCCTGGCGTGCTACAGTCCATGGGGTTGCAAAGAATCAGACACGACTGAGCGACTGAACAGCAACAAGACGTGTCTTATTCGCCTTCTTGTCTTTTTCTGTATTTTTCATGTTTTAAGCATTAAATGCCTTCCTTAGAAATCAGAATAAAATACTGTTATAGTTTTGTAACCAATTTCAACCTAACAAAAACCTGCATTTATTTTGATTATTTATGAAGCCACATGAGAGCTAAAGCTTATTTTGCATATCTCTTGTTAATATTATTTATAAGGCTCAGTTTCAATTGGATGGTTAGCTTCTGAAGCAAAAAAGATGGTATAATTTATTTAAAATATAGCCTGAAAAATAAAGTCATGCTAAATTTTATATTCCTAGTTTAGAAAATTGAACTAAACTATTTAAACTAAAGATCATCTATTTCTTCTCCACTACTCACTTTTACCCACCTGCTTTCTTAGCCTGGGCACTTCCAGGCAGTCTTAGCCAACTACCTTCCCCAAAGAAGTAGTACTTTTTCTTTCACATTAGGAATAATTATTTATTCCTAAGCCATCCTCATTAGAAGTGGGAACCTTAACTATTACTGGCTCAACTATGTCATCTTTTTGAAGGAGTTATTATTGAAAGCATTTATGTGAACAATATAAAGTCAGGTCTAATTCATATGCATTCTAAACAAAAACGTATTTTCTAAAACCCAAAATATTACATTAGAAGTTTCTCCATATAGCAAACAATGAAATAGGACTTTAATAAATACCACTGTTAATAGTAGGATGATTTCCAAAACAAAGATTCATAGATGTATTCTTGTTTATTAAAGTATGACCCTGACCCTGAAGTCACTCAGTCGTGTCCAACTCTTTGCAACCCCATGGACTGTAGCCTACCAGGCTCCTCCCTCCATGGGATTCTCCAGGCAAGAGTACTGGAGTGAATTGCCATTTCCTTCTCCAGGGGATCTGCCCAACCCAGGGATTGAACTCAGGTCTCCTGCATTCCAGGCAGATGCTTTAACCTCTGAGCCACCAGGGAAGCCCTTTATGACTTATAACATTGTGCTAGTTTTAGATACGCAACGTAAACATTTGATGTATGTATATATTGCAAAATGAATACCACAGTAAGTTTATTTAACATTCATCTCCACACGTAGTTTCAATGTTTTTTTATGATGAGAACTTTTAATATATATTCTCTTAACAGCTTTCAAATATACAGTATAGTACTGTTAAATATAATCATGCTGTACATTTCTAGGATTTATTTATCTTAGAACTGAAAGTTTGTAATCTTTGACCACCTTCACTCAGCCCCAGTGCCCACCCCCCACCTCTGGTAACCAGTCTGTTCTCTGTATCTATGAGTTTGGGTTTTTCTTACATTCCACATGTAATTGAGATCATACATTTGTCTTTCTCTGTCTGACTTCTTTCACTTTGCATGACACCCTCAAAGTCCATCCATAATGTTGTTAAGTGGGAGAATTTCCTTCTTTTTAAGCTTGAATGATATTCCATTGTCTATCACAAATACATTCTTTGGAGAAGCAATGCTAGTATTTAAAGACCATCCTATACGCTTTTGTCACCTTTTCTTTATAGGCTAAAATGTTCAGAAACAACAACAAAAAGAAGAATACTTACCTTCAGTAGAAAAAGGGTTCATAGAACTCTGTGAGGCAAAAATTTTAGAGAAACCAATTAAAGCTTAGAAATTACTTGAACACTATATCTAATAGATTTATGTCCATTTAAAATGAATGTTCAATTTATTTTCTCTTCTAAAGTGAGTGCTGTGGCCCAGCAAGTCTTATGGAATTGTCTAATTGAAGATCCATCAACAGTTCTTCGACATTTTCTGGAAAAACTGACCATCAGCAATAGACAAGTAAAATCTTCTGTGTTTATAGTAGCTCTGTGTGTGAACATGGTTAAACAACAAGCAGTGAACTTTATTGTGATATTCATGCAACATTGGTTGACACATAACCAAGAAGTACTTTGCATAATGATAATAATGAACAAATTAAACTTTGCTGTTTTCTTTTGAATTTCCCCATTAACTGATGTCTCCATATGTGTGTGGTACGCTGCTGGTAATGACCATAAGATACTGAAAGATTCTCAGTCTTTTAAACAAAAATTAAATTCCATATAATGTTTTCAGTGTTGAGTACATTTATTGAATTCTGATTGGTTGGTAGTATGTGATACAGGTAATATTATTAGTGTATGTTGAAACTCTCCTTTAATCAAGACATTTAATTTACCAGTTCACCCTATAAGAAGATGATGCCAAAGAAAAGTAGCTTTCTGAGCAATGACAAAATATATCAATAATTATAAATTGTTTCTTCATTTCTATATTATTGTTCTGTTTGCTGGACAATTTAGTTTCTGAAAGAAAGGTTAATTATAAACATCTACCTAGGAAACAGAACTATGAAGTTTAATAAACCTAATTTGTTAATAGTTTCTTAAGATAGGTCCTCCTCACATTTTCATCACACCTGAAAGCTATAGTAAATAGTGTTGACTAAATATACAGCTTTCCTGTGATTTGCCTGTGACCTATAGAGTCAGTCTTAATTTTTATTTTTAAAAAATGTCTGACTATTGCTGACACGACTGAAGTGACTTAGCAGCAGCAGTAGCAGCAGCAGTAGCAGCAGACTATTACTTAATAACTTCATATGCTAGCTTCTAGGAGAAGGTGTTACAGTTGGCTTAAATAATTTATCAAGCATCACAAATACTGTATTAAAATGCTGAACATAAGAGAAATCAACATGTGGGCAAAAGTAAGAAAAATTCCCCCACCTTGCTTTTCAAAAAGTTAATATTATTTCCTACAACATGGCAGCTGAATGAGACATAGATTGTGTTGCTCTTTCAGGATGAGTTAATGTACATGCTGCGCAAACTGCTCCTGAATATCGGAGACTTTCCTGCTCAGACCTCTCACATCCTATTCAACTACTTGGTGAGTTTCACCTCCAGTAGGTTATAAGTGTTCATTTCCAAGTAAGAAGCAACAATTCGAGAAAAAGGTCTTAGGGGATTTTTTCAAATAAATTTTCATTAACTGTGCGCCTGAATTTGCATCATAGTCAGCTGAATTCACCACTGTTTATATGGGAAAACTCCTCCTGGCACAATCCCTGGCATGTGATGGGCACTCAATAAATGTCTGTTTCCTCCCTGTCTCTCTTTAGCATTGTAGAACTTCCTCATGTTGGTCCTTAATTTTAGTTTTCTGTTGAAAAATGTATGTGTCATTTTTAGTCATTCTTTCCCTTTTCGTATCTCACTGTTTAAAACACATACACACACACACAGAGGAAAATGTTGCCCTAGATACAAAGTATTTGTGAGTGTATTTTTCCATAGCAACTATCTGTGCTTTACATTGTCCTCACAGCTTCTTCCTGAACCCTCCAGAATTTGCCAGTTTCTTCACATTCTCCTCCTTATACCCTAAATGAATATGCAGTTTGGGGACTGTTGGCTTGATGACTGTTCTTTTAAACTACACCTTAATTCAAGCAGACAGATGGCCAAATGAATTTCAGTGTTGGGAGAATGTTCTTTCTTCCTAACCATCACTGGTCTTCTGTGAGTGGGGAAATAGAAGAGTTATCCATATGCATCTGCAGGAGGATGATAAATTTAACTCAATGCTACTACTCTGATGTGCAAACAAAAGTTGTAATTCCTTCCCTGTGTTTATGACTGAGGTGGTTTTCATTATGAATGCCCACCTACTGGTGGACAAGGGGAAAAATATAAATAAGTGTCCAATCCAATTTTAAGTTCAGACTGATAGAAATATATAAATAGTACCTTTGGATAGTATTTGGTCTCTCTTGTCTAAAAATACTTAACCTCTAGGAATTCTCCTCCCTTCTAACTTCTTTCATCTCTAGATGTTATTTGGAGTTGGGGAGAAAAAAGACCTTTGTTCAGAATTCTATCTCCTGTCCAACGTTTGCCCCAGCTCCTCCACTTGTTAGACAGAGCTCTCTGGCTGGCTGGTTGCTGAACGCCTGACTGGTGGAAGCTGAAGCCCATGGCTTCTGTAACTTGCAAACCTTGTCTACTCCCAGCAGTGCTTGCTGGGAGACTCCATCTCAGCTCCTGCTGGTGCTACCCACCCCTCTGAGTTCTGGTTGTCCCATATGGCTTTAGATTAGGAAGTCCTCTGACTAGAGTATCCTGCTCAGTGAATCAGCCTATGGCAGTTCTATCCAAAAATCTCTCCAGCCAAACTTTCTACTACTACGTCTCCTATCTGCACTACTCAGAAATCCAAGGTAGATTAGCACAGCCAAAAATATCACAGCCTCCTTCAGTTTAAGTATGTGCTCTGCCAAGTTTATGTTACAGCCAGATTGGTATCAAAAGGCTCTGTGGTGAACTCTTGTCAGAGACGCAAACACTAGAGGCAAAAGCCCCTTTGGTGTGCCTGCTGCTTCCCCAAGTCACTGGATGGGAGAAACACTTATATTGCTCCCCTCCATCCTTTTGCCCTTGGACAAGAAAATGGACATTTCAGTTCCCTTCTGCCATATTCTCCTTTCAACTCCAAATAAGCCTTAACACTAGACATAAATCCTCCCAACTATGTCATTGATAAGTTACTAGAGCAAAGGGCTGGGTACACATCGGCCACTTGCTGTATAACCTTGTTTTATATAAACCCCAATCTTATCCTGAATCCCAAGCACATGCATGCTTCAGGTGGACTAGGGAAAGGGGTTTTGTACTCAGAATGGCAGAACAGTGAAGGGCAGAGTCATGTTTTAAACCATTGTTTAAAACACTGTTTAAACATTGTTTTAACCATTGTACCTCTCTTTTTTCTAACAACTATTATAGATATGTGTGATAGGGAGTTGGGGAACATGATCTATATCTTCCAGACTTCATTAGGAACTTTTAAAGCCACTGCCCAACTTGATTCAGTGATCTTCAATCTGGGGGTCTTAGTCCATCTAAGGGTATGTGAAGACTTTTGAAGCAGTTTGCTGCCCAAATAGTTTTAAGGGAATAAATCTCCAAATCCTCATTTTGTAGATATGCATTAACACTTCTTGGGCGTGTCTGCCATCTCAGTCATCACTGTACACCAGAAAGGCCTACTCTGACCCTCCCAGGTATCACCAGGCTGCATTGACAGATGTGTAAGACAGGGAAAGAATCTGATGTACTGCATTAGATTTAAGGAAACCTCATTTCTGATTGATTGAGGCCCTTTAAACCCACAAGACTTCCCACCTTTTCCTGTCTTCTGTAGATTTGTACTAGGTATGAGGTTTGGCCATCATTAGGATATTCAGCCTTCAGAGTCACCAAAGTGTACTGGGTTAGTGACATTGATTCTTTCAATGTAACTGGAAAGTTTTCTAGGTTTAGCAAATTTTTCCAGGAAAAAAAAAGTGTAAAATCGATGGGCAGTGGCTTTTACATTATTTCTTTCTGATTCTGTTGTGCATTATTGAATAAGGTAGCTAAAACTAATTTCATCAAATGTGCCGGAGTATGTGAAGTATGCATTCCAATTATAGTCAGTTCTCTTTTTTCAACATACAGGATGTTTAACATACTTATTCATATTAACAATGTAAATTTATGATGGGACATTTTAAAGGTTAACTTTAAAATATACAAAAGGGCACACAGTTTTTCAAAACTTATTCCAGAGGACACAAACAAAAACTTTTAAGTTCACCAACTTAGCCAAGCAGAGTGTTCTTATGTCAGATATAATTATTAGACATAATCCAAGCTGAAAACAGTGTTTGGACAAACGTCACATAGTCATTTTGGGTGGTCCAAGTACCTGAGCCACCAAGTGACTTGAAAACTGGAAAACATGGTCTTTTGCTTTCCTCTTAAGCAGTAGGTATTTTGGTGATAATGCAAAAATGTATGGCAACCTGCTCTGGCCAGTTTTCCAGTTATACCTTCTCCTGCTTACTGCCACTGAAGATGCTAGAGAAGCACTTGAACAGAGAATACAAAAGCAAAAAAAGAATATCTAATTAAGAAAATGCAAAGCTAAGGAAATGAGAATGCGAATTCAGAGTCATTGTGGCTTTGTGACCTCCTCCTGTCCTGAGTTGCAGGTGGGATTAATCATGTACTTTGTGAGGACCCCCTGTGAGTGGGGGATGGACGCCATTTCGGCCACTCTGACTTTCCTGTGGGAGGTGGTCGGTTATGTGGAAGGCCTGTTCTTCAAGGATCTGAAGCAGACAATGAAGAAGGAGCAGTGTGAGGTGAAGCTCCTGGTGACCGCTTCAATGCCAGGTACTGCCTTCAGATGACAGAACTTTTCTAAGAGTATGAATACCCCTTTTACAGACCAAGTGTCTCTTTCATTCATGAGAAAACTTGCCAACCCTGGGATTGAGTGCCTCAAAGAATTTTTGTTGAACGCAATCTGAAGAAACACAATAGACCCTTTAAAAGTCAGCAATTGCCAGATGAAAAGGGGGACATGAGAACTGAGATCTGTGTGAGTCAGTCCTTGAAGGGCTGCCAAGGTGAAAGATGTGTTTAAGTCTATCACAGAGGGCCAGCTGAACTGAAAGCCTTTTTGAAGGGATTTTTGGCACTGCAGGGAGAATAATATTGTTGCGCGGCATGGACCCCAGGCTTTTGTGAACTTACTGAGAGATGGCTTTATGAAAAATTGCAAAGGGGAAAAGCAGGAAGGAGAATTACAAAAGAACATGCAGTATGATATAAAATCTAGATACAGTTCCTTTTCACTTTGGATAGCTTGTCTTTCTTGAAGATAAAATAAATGTTGCCAAGCCTTTATCCTTGTGCAATGACTAAGAAAATGTGCGATGATACATGTATCGATATAAAGAGAAAGACAGAATTATATATAAATAAGAACACAGTTTTTATTTAACACGGGCAGCAAAGAGCCCCGTGTTAAAATCAGAGCACTGCCTCTCATTGTCTGTATGATTAATATTAGCTATGACAAGGTACATAATTTTTAAAGCTTTCTTTATGGGTAAATTGGGGATCTAATTCATACTTCACAATTGTGAGGAATAAATGAGTTTAGATTTGTAAAATACTTGCTGTCATGTCTGACACATGGTCAGCATTCAGTAAATGGTAATTGTGTATTTATGTGTCTATAGATTATTCAGCAAAGTGTTCATTTTTATTAAAGAAACTCATATTGTCAGGCATATACTTAAAATCAGCTCATTGAAAATCAAGGTCTATCATAATGTTCACAAAGATTTATAATTAAGGAATGAAGTAGAAATACTGTCTCACCAGCCAAGTAAAATACAGAACAAGTAAATTGAAACTACATTTCATGGGACTTCCTTGGTGGCCCAGAGGTTGGGGCTTAACCTTCCATTACAGGAGGTGAGGGTTTGATCTCTGGCCGAGAACTAAGATCCCACATACCTCGCAGCCAGAAAACCGAAATGTAAAACTCAAGCAGTGTTGTAACAAATTCAATAAAGACTTTAAAAATGGTCCGCATCAAAAAGTCTTTAAAAAAATAAATAATAAACTATGTTTTAGGTACTTGTTTAGCTTTTGCTAGTCTCTCTGTTTGTATTTTCTCAGCCATTATTTACAATTTAGGAATATATTATTTGTTGCAGTGTTTAAAGCTTGAATTCTGACTCTTCTAGTAAATAAATGTCTTTGACTAAGTTACTTATACATTCTTATTTATAAAAATAAGTTCTCTGTTTCTTCATTTGTAACACGAAAATAATAACACTAGTGTCATAGGGTTGTTGGGAGATTTAAATACGATTATACACATAACACCATTGATAAGTATTGGGAACTCCATAAATGGTAGCTATCATTATTAAATAATAAGGAAACATATTTAAAGCAGATATTGACTATAAAAAAAAGGAGTACAGATAGTGGAATGCACAGCTCACATTAAACCCTCACTAACAGAATCCTCAACTCACATTAAACCCTCACTAATAGTCATCATAATAACAAGAAAAACATCAGCTTAATAATATTTCAATATTTCATGCTTTGTATTCAAACTTCTTTATAGTAGAAGTCAGTTTATTATGATTTTTACCTTTTGTAGGTACCAAAACCTTGGTAGTTCATGGACAGAATGAGTGTGACATCCCAACCCAGTTGCCAGTCCATGAAGACACTCAGTTTGAAGCCCTGTTAAAGGTAGGGATGACTTTCAACAGAAGTGATTTTTTTTAATTTATTTTTATTTTTATTTTATTTTATTTTATTTTATAACTTTACATAAGTGCATTAGTTTTACCAAACATCAAAATGAATCCGGCACAGGCACACATGTGCTCCCCATCCTGAACCCTCCTCTCCCCTCCCTCCCCACACCACCCCTCTGGGTCGTCCCAGTGCACCAGCCCCAAGCATCCAGCATCGCGCATCGAACCTGGACTGGCAACTCGTTTCCTACATGATATTTTACATGTTTAAATGTCATTCTCCCAAATCTTCCCACCCTCTCCCTCTCCCACAGAGTCCATAAGACTGTTCTATACATCAGTGTCTCTTTTGCTGTCTCGTACACCAGGTTATTGTTACCATCTTTCTAAATTCCATATATATGTGTTAGTATACTGTATTGGTGTTTTTCCTTCTGGCTTACTTCAC
>NW_011495032.1:31990546-31996971 GCF_000754665.1 Bison bison bison
GGTGTTTTTCCTTCTGGCTTACTTCACTCTGTATAATAGGCTCCAGTTTCATCCACCTCATTAGAACTGATTCAAATGTATTCTTTTTAATGGCTGAGTAATACTCCATTGTGTATATGTACCACAGCTTTCTTATCCATTCATCTGCTGATGGACATCTAGGTTGCTTCCATGTCCTGGCTATTATAAACAGTGCTGCGATGAACATTGGGGTACATGTGTCTCTTTCCCTTCTGGTTTCCTCAGTGTGTATGCCCAGCAGTGGGATTGCTGGATCATAAGGCAGTTCTATTTCCAGTTTTTTAAGGAATCTCCACACTGTTCTCCATAGTGGCTGTACTAGTTTGCATTCCCACCAACAGTGTAAGAGAGTTCCCTTTTCTCCACACCCTTTAATGCACAATGGCTACGGCCACTTCACTGATCATCCAGTTTAGAATTAAATGGCATTTTCCTACCTTCAAATAAATATGTGCATTTATTTACATCTTCTAGAATCTGCCTCACTTTTGCCTGCTTTTATTTTCTTGCATATTTTTCCCACTTTCACTGACATTTTACCTCTGCACTGAAGTAGCCAAAGGCTCCCTCTCAGCTACAAAGCTCATAACACTTGTCTTCAGATGCTGAGAATCCTACTTTAGAGCATCCTGGTATCGCTTGTGGTTGTTCTGGAGCTGCCCTGGGTTTGTACACCAAGAACACTGGGACAGACTCTGGTGATCAGGTGACCCATGCAGAGACACTTATTTTGGCACTGAGTTGACTGATACATAGTCTTGACTTGCCACTGACAGAAATGATTAGAGAGGCAGAAGAGAGAGAGAGAGAGAGAGAGAGATACACCTTAGAATACATTAGGTGAATCAAGAAAGTATTTTTAATGGTTATGGCAACTGTGTACCTCAAGAGAAATGCAATCCAGCTACTCATGCCTGGAAGGTTTTAAAGGAAAAGTAATAAGTATACTAGTACAGTGATTCCTCTTTTATCTGAAGTCCTAACTGTTGGCCCAGACATAAGTAGAAAGACCTCTGAGAAAACCAGCTTGCCAAACCTATGTATCTGATTTCAGTAGAAAAGGTCGTTAGGTCTCCTCCAACTCTCACCCATTCATCCCCAGAGAATCTCTCAGGCCCAGGGAAACAGACTTCAACATCCACTTCCCCTAGGCAGTGAGTTCAAACTCAGGCTCCACCACAACCAGTGTCACCTAAATAAATCAAATGGCAGGCTCTCTCTAGTCTCAGTTGCTTTTTCAGCAGTGCTCGATATTAGTGCAGGTTATACAAGTTTTCTCCCTGGGTTGGGAAGATCCCCTGGAGGAGGGCATGACAAGTATTCCAGTATTCTTGCCTGGAGAATCCCATGGACAGAGGAATCTGGTGGGCTACAGTCCAAAGGGTTGCGAAGAGTCAGACATGACTGAAGAAACTTAGCATTCCTACACACATGCGTGCGCGCGTGCACACACACACACACGCACACACACATGTAAGTTCTCTACATGGGAAGCCTTGAATGTAGAATATAGTAGATAAGTGCTCAATCATTGTAGTTCATAATACTCTTAATGCTGCTACTGAACATGCTTTCTTCCTGATACTGAGGCCAGTAGATGCCACTGTGTCTCCACAGTTCATCACTCAAGGCTGTACTATAATTGTACCTCGTTTAGCACTATGAGAGCAGAGCGGATAGTTTATGTCACAGTGTCCTTTTTAAATTGAGGTATGTATGTTAGTAGCTCAGTCATGTCCAACTCTTTGTGACCCCATGGACTCTAGCCCACCAGGCTCCTCTGTCCATGTGATTCTCCAGGCAAGTATACAGGTGTGGGTTGCCAGTTTCTTCTCCAAAATTAAGGTATGGTTGATGTATAATATTATATAAACTTCAGGTGTACAGCCTAGTGATTCACAATTTTTAAAGGTCATATTCCATTTATAATTATTGTAAAATACATTCTGTGTTGCACACTATGTCCTTGTAGCTTATTTATCATATATTAATAAATATAGCTTACACCTCTTAACCCCTACCTTTGTCTTACGAGATCTTACACAGTCTTTATGCTATCATTTTTTAGATGGCTATGTGCCTGTATATATTCATATATATGTGTGTATAATATATATACACATATATGCACACATATAATATATACAATGTAAGATATAAATACATATATTTATATTCCTTATAAGAAATTACCTTGTTTTTATGGCATTTTTGTCTTTCATCTTACTGTTTGGCTCATAATATGATCTCAGTAAATGTTTTTTTGAGATTTGTTGTTGTTATTCTAGGAGTGTCTGGAGTTTTTTAATATCCCAGAATCGCAGTCAACACATTACTTTCTCATGGATAAACGATGGAACCTTATCCACTATAATAAGGTAAGCCTGTGGAGTGATGACGCTCATGGGGAGTTGTGTCAAAAGCCTGTTATGCCCTTCCTTAGGGCAGCTTCCCTCAGGGGTGTGTCACTGTTTAATGGTGGGGAGTATGGCTCTTGGATCACACTGTCTTACTGTCAACATAGGTTTGGACTGGCCACTTGACCTTCATACCCTTCAGTTTGCTTGCCTGTAAAGTGAAGGTGATGATGGTGTCTACTTTAGGGTTGTTGTAATAATTGAAGAAGTCAAGTAAGGTATATTGTCACTCTTATTACATCTAAGTGAAAGTTAAGTTCCCATATTGTAAGGACATATATCTATTTGGAATGTTAACATTATTCTTGTTCCACTATATTAAGCATGATCATGGAAACCTGATCTAATTAGCAAAAGGAAGCCTCAAGACCACTGACAGCACTTTAGAATGATTTTCTTCCTCTTCCAGAATGTGTTTTAGTAAATTGCCTCTGGCTTCCTTGCTCCTGACAGGGCATTTGGGATTGGGAAAGTGTATCTGGCTTGGGGAGTTTGAAGCTTTCCTAAGGAGGGGGTATATTCCTGGGATTTTGTAGAATTTGGCCGGAGGGCGAAATAGTAAGAATGGAAACCATTAGAAAATACATAACTTATGTTTGTCTGCCCTTTGGGGAATGAGAAAATGAGAGTCAGAGTTTAGCCGTTTGAACTCTTTTTGTCTTTGTGTAACCCCACCACAGACCTACGTTCGGGATATTTACCCTTTCAGGAGATCCGTGTCTCCACAGCTGAACCTTGTACACATGCATCCAGAGAAAGGACAGGAGCTCATTCAGAAACAGGTGCCTGACCATCACAGTTTTATGCTATTATTGTGTCATGTTACTGGGATAGACTATCTGTAAATGATTGCTGGCCCTGAGATCCTATGGTTCTGTTATGATCTCTAGAGAGAGAAGGATGGGTTCTTGATCAATAGACAGTTCCCCCCAAATAGTGTATTTTTTAAGTTTTGCAAATTGGATCATATGTAAAGGTATTAAATACTCACTTGGAGTAGTATTTTGATGAATCATTGGCGTATAAATAATAGAAATTTTCTGTTTTATTTACCTACTAGTTTCTAAGTATGGATTTTCATTCCAGATTGGGAATACATATAATGTAGCTATAAAAAGGTTGTTTCAGAAATTTCTGCTAGCTGGAAAAAAATAAAAGGGATCAATGGATAAAGCATGCCTGCATGCTGGGTTGCTTCAGTCATGTCTGACTCTTTGTGACCCCATGGACTGTAGCCTGCCTGGCTCCTCTGTCCATGGGATTCTCTAGGCAAGAATATTGCAGTGGGTTGCCATGCCCTCCTCTCAATGGATGGTAGCATACCTGAAAAAGGCACTGAACCAAGGTTCAGAGATCTGGACTCAGTCATAGCTCTGCCTCTGACCAGTGATCTGACCTTTGGTATGTTGGTAACTTCTCTTAAACTAGGAGGAGATAGAGTCAATCTGCTGTACTTAGATTGAAGAGCAGAATACCATTCACACATCTCATCACAAATCAGACTGAACTTAAGAAAATTCACTGTTTTGCATGTGAAATGTAGCTGTAGCCCACAGTTCTGATGATGCAGGTTTAATATGGTCTATGTGTTACATTCATTTATTTTTAATAAAATGTCAAAACAAAGGGCTTTCCTCATAGCTCAGTTGGTAAAGAATCTGCCTGCAACGCAGGAGACCTGAGTTCGATTCCTGAGTCAGGAAGATCCTGTGGGGAAGGAAATGGCAACCCACTGTAGTATTCTCTCCTGTAGAATCCCATGGACAGAGGAGCCTGGCAGGCTACAATCCATGGGATCCCAAGAGTTGGACATGACTTAGCGACTAAACCACCACCACCACATGTTACATTCATTTATTTTTAATAAAATGTCAAAACAAAAAGCTTTTATCTTCTCAATTTTTTTGCACATAGCAAGAATGCCAATTTGGCATCAAAGTATTCAGAGAGATCCTCATGAGATGGCATAGAATTCAACCAGTTAAGTAATTTAAAACATAGTTAATATTAACTACCTAAATTGCATTGAAAAGAAAGAAAATAGTGAATGTGTTACAAAGTATGAGGTGTTGGGAGAAAACTTAAATATTTAATTTCTAAAGCAATCCCCCCAAATTATACCAGCCTCTGATTTTGGCAGCAAAATAATGAAAGCCATAATCAATAACAGCTCTTCATGAGCAAGGTTTTTAAAACATAATGTTTAAGAACATGTTTTAAAAGAAGAGCATAGGGATTTCCCTGGCTGTTCCATGGTTAACACTTCACCTTCCAGTGCAGGGGGTGCGGGTTGGGGAGCTAAAATCCCACATGCCTCACGGCCAAAAAAAGCCACATAAAACAGAAGTAATACTGTAACACATTCAATAAGACTTTAAAAATGGTCCACACACACAGAAAAAAATCTTTAGCAAAAATAGCATGAAACAAGACTCTTACTCTTTGTAAACTCCCGCTTGTGATCTTAAGACTTCGAAGTTCCTCAGGGAGATAATAACATGCAGACTGTGGTTCTGGCTCTGGTCAAGCTGCTGATCATCTTCCTAATCACATCCCCCTGCCCTCTGACCAGGAACAGAAAAGGCACTTGGAAAAGGAACATGAGCCCCACATTCATGCCATCTAAACTCAGGGCTAAAGGGCCACCAATCTAGGCCCCATTAGCTTTTGTCCCAAAAGAGGTTTTTCCTGGATCCCATTTCAGTCTTTAAGAGGCAAACCCAGAACTGACAGGAAACAGCTTAAGGCCTCATTGGAAATGAGGGAAGCAAGTGGAATTGACTGGCTTCTGTTGGAGAAGGCCTTCCATCTTATGACATCCACACAAATGCACTCTATTTAATACTGAGCTGTTCTTGACAATACTTGCCTTGTGCTCCTTCTCCAGCCTGGCATGAGAAACACTTCCTTCTGTAGAGCAGACAGATGCAGGAAGTGCGAGTCAATTAACTATTGTTTGCTCTTTCTGCATGGTAAGGAAAAGAAACTTCTTTCTCCTTCCTTTCACTTCCCCCACCCCTTAATTTTTACTTAGCCTGGTTTGCCGTTAGAGATTTTAATGTCTTCAGTCGTGGGGGTTTCGGGGTTGCCCAATTCCGCTTTTCGTCTGCTTCTGCCCTCGCCTGCTGCTAGGTGTTCACTCGCAAGCTGGAGGAAGTGGGGCGGGTTTTGTTTCTCATCTCCCTCACCCAGAAGATCCCCACAGCCCACAAGCAGTCCCACGTCTCCATGCTCCAGGAAGACCTCCTCCGACTGCCCTCATTCCCTCGAAGTGCTATTGATGCAGAGTTTTCACTCTTCAGTGATCCTCAAGGTATCAAGAAAGAAGCCTTTCCTCTCTTGGGCATCTTCTCATGGCCTAGTTTTGTCCTCAGCTGGAGATCATCTCCATCTTAATCAGTAAACAGTTCTCTAAATCAGTGGCTCTCAGTCTTGAATGGGCAACAGAATCACCTGGAGGACTGGAGGACTTGATAAAACACAGATGGCTGCATCCCACCCTCCAGTCCCCAGTTTCTGATTCAGTAGCTCTGGAATGGGGCTCAGGAACTTGTATTTCTAGCAAGTTCCAAGGCATGGTTGATGCTGCCATTTCAAGGACTAAAACCTGAGACCACTGCTCTGAGCTAATCATAAGCAATTGAAGAAAGTAGTAGGGTGTTGTTAGGGAGTACTTGACTAAGTGAAGGACAAGTATTTCTGTGAAGTTCAGTCAGTCAGTCAGGCAATTCAGTTGCTCAGTGGTGTCTGACTCTGTGCGATCCCATAGACGGCAGCCCACCAGGCTCCCCTGTCCCTGGGATTCTCCAGGCACGAACACTGGAATGTGTTGCCATTTCCTTCTCTAATGCATGAAAGTGAAAAGTGAAAGTGAAGTTGCTCAGTCGTGTTCGACTTAGCGACCCCATGGACTGTAGCCTGCCAGGCTCCTCCGTCCATGGGATTTTCCAGGCAAGAGTACTGGAGTGGGGTGCCATTGCCTTCTCT
>NW_011495032.1:31997098-32002814 GCF_000754665.1 Bison bison bison
GGGCGTGGTGCAGAGGGCGGGGAGAATGGACTTCCCAGAAAGGGATTTGAAGGAATTTTCTCAGATGATAAAAATGGTTCATGTATTGATTGGAATGTTGGTTACAAGTGGGTATTTTTGTCAAAATTCATTGAATTCTACATTTAACGATCTGTGTATTTTACTCTATGTAAATTACCTGAATTGAAAGAGAAAAATGGAGAGAGAAAGGGAGAGTGAGACAGAGAAATAGAAAAAGGTCCATTTTGAAACCACATTCAGTTATTCATTTGTGACAATTTACTTAAATCAGCATCTTTGTGCTGTGTCTTCATCCAGATGCTCAGAGTGATGGTACATGAGCTGTAGTCCAACCAGGAGTTAAAAGACCAAGAACTAGTCCCAGCCCTGCCATTTTCTTTCTGAAATAATTTTTTCCTTAAAGCCACAGCTTATACAACAGCAACACACCACACTTGCCGGCCCTGTCTTGCCCACAGAGTTGAATCAAAGGGGTGACAGAAAAGTCCTTGGAAGACTCGAAAGTGTTACCGAAATGCAGGCAACATTGTGCATGTCAGCAGTAGGTCTTCACATCCCTGAGTTGGAAACAGCAGGGCCCTAGGTTGGACTGCCCTCCATGCTGACATGGGGATTGGCATGGGGCTAAACCTGCCTCTGTGTCTTCATGTCTCACAGCTGGAAAGGAACTCTTTGGCCTTGACACTCTTCAGAAAAGCTTGTGGATCCAGCTCCTGGAGGAGATGTTCCTGGGCATGCCTAGTGAGTTCCCCTGGGGAGATGAAATCATGCTTTTCCTCAACGTCTTTAATGGGGCTCTGATCCTGCACCCAGAAGACAGTGCCCTGCTCAGGCAGTACGCAGCCACCGTCATCAACAGTGCCGTGCACTTCAACCACCTCTTCTCCCTCAGTGGCTACCAGTGGATTCTGCCCACCATGCTGCAGGTACGTGGGCCTCCTCCCCTGCCCATTCAGAAGGTCAACAAGGTCCATGCTGAGACTTTAGCTGATCGAATTATCTGTTTTCGTGACCTGAGAAGGCACCAAATGAAACCCCCACAAAGATTTACCGAAGGTCACAGTATTCCATTCTATCCTGAGATTTCCCAGATCTGAGCCACAGTTCCCCGTTTCTTCTGGGCCCGTGGTTCTCATAGTGAAATCTCTGAACCAGCGGCATCAGCATCACTTGGGAATTTGTTCCAAACGCACATTCTTGGGCCCCATCCTAGACCTACTTCATCGGAAACTCTGGAGTCACAGCCCAGGAATCTGTGTTTTTACAAAGCCTCTGGGTGGTTCTGATGCCCTCAGAAGTTTGAGAACCATTATTCAAATGTGAGGCAAGTGTTCAATTGCTGTTTCTCCCAAGAGATTTTGCAACCTCTCTCTGAAAAGAGATTTTCAAAATTGCTGTTAAATTTGGTATAATGAGGTGGTTGGAGGAGATGAATGTAGCAGGAACAGTTTTCCCTTAATCATGTCTAACGTGTATGTGGCCCCATTGAGGGGTACTGAATAAAGTTCAGAAAGGGCCTGGGGGCTCATCCTAGTTCTCTGTTTTTATGGAAATTTTAGTAAATCATAGAAGAAGTAATACATGCTTATGTAAAGTGGAGTTTGCTCAACCTACAGAGGCAAGAAATTGACTTTTAATATCATCAGGGCTCTCTGTCCTCTTTTTAAATAGTTGGAATTTTATCTATTTTCCATTATTATAGCTTCTTAAATAATTATCAAAAACAATAAATGTTCATTATAAAATTCAAAAGAAGAAAGTTTAGATAAGAAAATAAAGATCATCTATAATCCTCCTTCCTAGATAATCATTGTTTGCACATCTTGAAAATTCTGGTGCTCTCTCTCCTACTTTTTTTTAAAACAGAAGTTGGAGCATACCATATGTTCAAGTTTTTGCCTACCTTTTTTTTAATGTGACACTAAGAATGTTGTGGGCATTTTCCCTGTAGCTACATTTAGCACTATATAGCATCTTTTAAAAAATAGTTGCATAGTACTCAGTCGTATGCATATAAATAATTCACTTAATCCCAATTTATGAATAATTTAGGTTTCAAATTTTCTATTTTAATGCCTTAATGCCTTGCAGCAGGCATTCCTGTATATACATCTTTGTATATTTGTTTAATTGTTTTCTTACGACAAATCACTAGTCATAAACTTCCTGGGGAAATAGTATATTTTATTTTTTGCATTTTTATGTATATTTCTAGATTTCTTTCAAAAAGGTATATACCGCTTTATCCTCCCCGCTATCAGTTTATGAAATTAGTCATTTCCCTCCATGCTTCCCATGGCTATGAGCTTGTAAAGCAAACACAACTCTAGTAAGCTGTTAAGGCCTTTTCTGAATATGTGCTGTTTTCGCACAGGTGTACTCTGACTATGAAAGCAATCCTCAGTTGCGTCAAGCCATTGAATTTGCCTGCCACCAGTTCTACATTCTACACCGCAAGCCCTTTGTGCTCCAGCTGTTTGCGAGTGTGGCCCCTCTCCTGGAGTTTCCTGTGAGTAAACTCTGTGGAAGTAAATAAAGGACCAACCCAATGAGAAAAACCAAGTTTGTTTATTCAGAACTCACTATAGCAGTGGATCCCTGGGCTGGTTATTACAGGTTGTGGATCAGAATTCTGTTTTTATGTATGGCCATTGTCCATTTCTGTTCTGTCCATTTATGGATCTCTGCCACACCCCACAGTAGAATTTGAGCTCCATTAAAGTGAGATCTTGATCTGATTTTTGTTTGCCTTTGCTTGATTTTAGTTGTTGTTTTGTTTGGTCATTGTCCATTTCTGTTATCAGGCTCTCAGCTCTATTCTTCAACCTATGGAATGCAAATACCCTAAATCATTTCTCTTTCAATAAGAAATTTGTCTGTCTTCAGCATTTCTCTTCAAGCCTCATTTCAGCCCCTAGGATGTAAATAGACCAATTCTCTAGTTTTTTTAATTAATAAAAGAATGGAAAATAGAAAATGATAAAAGGAAAAGATTCTCGAACTCATGGTTTCCTGGGGGGAAGGGACAGTTATGGAGTTTAGGGTGGATGTGTACACATTGCTACATTAAAAATGGATAACCAACAAGGTCCTACTGAACAGCAAAAGGAACTCTGCTCAGTGTTTTGTGGCAGCCTGGATGGGAGGGAAGCTTGGGAGGAGAATGGATACGTGAATATGTATGGCTGAGTCCCTTGTGCTATCCACCTAAAACTATCACAGCATTGCTAATCAGCTATACTCCAATAAAAAAGTTTAAAAAAAAAAAAGGAAGAGTTCCTGATTCTCATTTCTATCACTGTTCAGCACTTACCCTGTTTTATTTTTATGCAGAGTATTTATACTGTATCACATATAATACCTGTATTTGTTTCACTAATATGTATCTCCGCTACACCCCACAGTAGAATTTGAGCTCCAATAAAGTGAGATCTTAATCTGATTTTTGTTTGCCTTTGCTTGATTTTAGTTGTTGTTTTGTTTGTATGGTTTTTGCTTTTGTTTCTGTTTTGCTATAACCTCAGTGCACAGAATGATGCCTGACACACAGTAGGAATTTAATGAGGATCTGTTGTTTTTAATGAATGAATCAAAGCCATTTTACAGAGACAGCAAGTATCTATTCTGGAGATATTTCAATAGATTATCAAATAGGAACCACAAAATTCCCAGGGTTTTCAAAATAAGCTTCTGTTTCTCAAACATATTTGATTTCATTATGGAAATTTGGGGGGGAATGCTGAGTCCAACTATCAAAGACCAGAGGAAACACTGCCATAAACTATTCTGGCAGTTCACATTTCTGTATTTTCAAGAGTTTCCATAAAGATCTCTTTTGTACTGGATTAGCTTTTCCTTTTGATGCTTTTGAACTGTGGTGTTAGAGAAGACTCTTGAGACTTCCTTGGATTGCAAGGAGATCCAACCAGTCCTTACTAAAGGAAATCAACCCTGAATATTCATTGGAAGAACTGATGCTGAAGCTGAAAATCCAATACTTTGGCCACCTGATTCAAAGAACTGACTCATTTGAAAAGACTCTGATGCTGGGAAAGATTGAAGGCAGGAGGAGAAGGGGATGACAGAGAATGAGATAGTTGGATGGCATCACCAACTCAATGGACATGAATTTGAGTAAACTCCAGGAGTTGGTGAAGGACAGGGAGGCCTGGCATGCTGCAGTCTATGGGATCACAAAGAGTCAGACATGACTGAGTGACTGAGCAACAAGCATTTAATAGATTCTTTAAAATTAGGCATTCCATTCCAAAATCATACAGTAGCACAGTTGGATGCAGAATTACGTAAACTGAATACCACCTAGATAATTGTTATCAGTGGCAGTGTTTTGAAACTTGAATTCCTGATCAAACCATATTAATACTGAGGTAGGAATTAATAAACTAAAATAGCTCTTCTTTAAAATGAAGTATAGCTGATTTACATGTTGTGTTAATTTCTGTTGTATAGCAGATTCAGTTTTACATAAATATGCATTCTTTTTATATTCTTTTCTATTATGATTTATCACAGGATATTGCTTACTGGTGGACACTTAAGTTGTTTCCTTGTTTTGGCTACTGTGAATAGTGATGCTATGAACATATGGGTGCATGCGTCTTTTTGAATTAGAATTTTCTCTGGATATATGCCCAGGACTTGGTTTGCTGGGTCATATAATAGTCCTATTTTTAGTTTTCTAATGGTATGGACCTAACAGAAGCAGAAGATATTAAGAAGAGGTGGCAAGAATACACAGAAGAACTGTACAAAAAATATCTTCATGACCCTGATAATCACAATGGTGTGATCACTGACCTAGAGCCAGACATCCTGGAATGTGAAGTCAAGTGGGCCTTAGGAAGCATCACTACGAACAAAGCTAGTGGAGGTGATGGAATTCCAGTTGAGCTATCTCAAATTCTGAAAGATGGTGCTGTGAAAGTGCTGCACTCAATATGCCAGCAAATTTGGAAAACTCACAGTGGCCACAGGACTGGAAAAGGTCAGTTTTCATTCCAATCCCAAAGAAAGGCAATGCCAAAGAATGCTCAAACTACCGCACAACTGTACTCATCTCACACACTAGTAAAGAAATGCTCAAAATTCTCCAGCCAGGCTTCAGCAATACGTGAACCGTGAACTTCCAGATGTTCAACCTGGTTTTAGAAAAGGCAGAGGAACCAGAGATCAAATTGCCAACATCTGCTGGATCATCGAAAAAGCAAGAGAGTTCCAGAAAAACATCTATTTCTGCTTTATTGACTATGCCAAAGCCTTTGACTGTGTGGATCACAATAAACTGTGGAAAATTCTTTAAGACATGGGAATACCAGACCACGTTACCTGCCTCCTGAGAAATCTGGATGCAGGTCAGGAAGCAACAGTTAGAACTGGACATGGAACAACAGACTGGTTCCAAATAGGAAAAGGAGTACGTCAAGGCTGCATAATGTCACCCTGCTTATTTAACTTTTATGCAGAGTACAGCATGAGAAACTCTGGGCTGGAAGAAGCACAGGCTGGAATCAAGATTGCCGGGAGAAATATCAATAACCTCAGATATGCAGATGACACCACCCTTATGGCAGAAGGTGAAGAGGAACTAAAAAGCCTCTTGATGAAAGTGAAAGAGGAGAGTGACAAAGTTGGCTTAAAGCTCAACATTCAGAAAACGAAGATCATGGCATCTGGT
>NW_011495032.1:32003144-32006989 GCF_000754665.1 Bison bison bison
GGATTTCTTTGGAAGGAATGATGCTAAAGCTGAAACTCCAGTACTTTGGCCACCTCATGCGAAGAGTTGACTCATTGGAAAAGACTCTGATGCTGGGAGGGATTGGGGGCAGGAGGAGAAGGGGATGACAGAGGATGAGATGGCTGGATGGCATCACTGACTCGATGGACGTGAGTTTGAGTGAACTCCGGGAGTTGGTGATGGACAGGGAGGCCTGGCGTGCTTCGATTCATGGGGTCGCAAAGAGTCGGACACGACTGAGTGACTGAACTGAACTGAACTGAACTGAAGGAACTTCCATACTCTCTTCCCTAGTGGCTGCACCAACTTACATTCCCACTGGTAATGTGTAAGGATTCCCTTTTCTCCACACCCTCTCCAGCATTTGTTATTTGTAGACTTTTCAGTGATGGCCCATGACTTTTCTTTACACAGGATGCTGCCAATACTGGATCCAGCAAAGGTGTGTCAGCTCAGTGCCTGTTTGACTTGCTGCAGTCCCTGGAGGGAGAGACCACTGACATCCTGGACATCTTAGAGCTGGTCAAAGCTGAGAAGCCTCTTAAATCATTGGGTAAAAGGAAAATTTGCCTTGACATTCTTTTTCTCCTTGTAATATTTTTAGTGACTTTATACTGAATATTTTGAACTAAATGAAAACAGCAACATAAGTGGGGCTTAGTATCAGTTAAATGAATACATTTTCCTATGCCCTGTTTCTTAAATTTCTTATAATTCTTAAAGTGTTAAGGATTCTCTACCATGAAAACTGGGAGAAATACCAACAACCTCAGATATACAGATAACATATGGCAGAAAGTTAAGAACTAAAGAGCCTGTTGATGAAGGTGAAAGAGGATAGTGCAAAAGCTGGCTTGAAACTCAACATTATAAAAACCTAAGAACATGGCATCCAGTCCCATCACTTCATGGCAAATAGAAGGGTAAAAAGTGAAAACAGTGATAGATTTTATCTTCTTGGGCTCCAGAATCATTGCAGATGGTGATTGCAGCCATGAAATTAAAAGACACATGCTCCTTGGAAGGAAAGCTATGACAAACCTAGACAGTGTATTAAAAAGCACAGACATTACTTTGCCAACAAAGGTCCATATAGTCAAAGCTATGATTTTTCCAGTAGTCATGTATGAATGTGAGAGTTGGACCATAAAGAAGGCTGAACACCAAAGAATTGATGCTTTTGGACTGTGGTGTTGGAGAAGAGTCTTGAGAGTCCCTTGGACTGCAAGGAGATCCAACCAGTCCATTCTAAAGGAAATCAGTCTTGAATATTCATTGGAAGGACTGATGCTGAAGCTGAAACTCCAATATTTTGGCCACCTGATGTGAAGAACTGACTGATTTGAAAAGACTCTGATGCTGGGAGAGATTGAGGGCAGGAAAAGAAGGGGGACAACAGCGGATGAAATGGTTGAATGGCATCACCAACTCAATGGACATGAGTTTGAGCAAACTCCCGGAGCTGGTGATGGACAGGGAAGCCTACTGTTCTATTAAATGAGAGTTTTTTAATTACCAAAAAAACACTTTTATTTGTCATATGATTATTCAAAAACAGAATAAAATTTTTAGTCCCTTAAGATGAGGAAATTGAGTATTCACAGTTTAGGAATAAAGTCTATTAAAAAAAAAAAAACCTACAAAATATCACTAGAAAGAAAATGTTAGGAGTGATAAGCTCCTCTTTATCCCTGACAGAATCCACTCTGATTGTGTGCCTTGACCTCTGTCCCTTTAGATTTCTGCTATGGAAACGAAGACCTGACTTTCTCTATAAGTGAAGCCATTAAGCTGTGTGTTACAGTGGTGGCATATGCTCCTGAGTCATTCAGAAGGTAACTGCACGCTTTAATCTGTGCCTTGTAATAAGTAAATATGGCAAGGGAAATAAAGCTGAGTGAATACAAAGGTTATGTTTGTTAATATTAGCATGTAACATTCTGGCAAGTCCATTTGCAAAACTAAATGTAGGAAACTTGTCATAGCAGAGGTTATGAAAAATACAGTAAATTTTCATCAATTTGAAATCCTCTAATTTAGAATTTATGCATCAGCTAAGATGTTTAGGAAATATTATCTTCACGTGTAATTGAAATTTGATTTGCTATTAATTTCTCAATAGACATTTAATCTATTTTAGAAAACTCCTTTTAGGGAAAAATAAGGACTCTGTCACACAAAGAGCAGGAAGATAAATCATGCCTATCATTTTCCAAGAGCAGGGAGCCCAGAGGCCTCACATGGAGAGTGTTATTCCGATTCTAGGATGTTGCCTCTGATATATATATATATATATATATGTTTGTGTGTATAAATGATATGTGAAGTGAAAGTCAGTCTCATCTCTCTATTAAAATAGGTCTTCTAAAGGCAGAGATAATAATTCAAATGAATTGTGGATAGTTCCCTTTTAATATACATGCTTAAAAATAATTAAGTTGCATTTTTTCAAAATGTTCCATTATTCTGACTTAACCAACTCTTTGGCCTTTCCTCCTCCTCCTCCTCAATTATGTAACATTAGGAAACCTCTTCTTTTTAATTTCTCAATGAGGTAGTCAATAATTTTTATTTGATATGTAGACTTTTCCCGAGCTTGTGTGGAGTGGTGTACTGGTGAACATTTCATGACTAGATCTCTGTAGCTTTGCCAGTTTACCAATGTGTAGTAATTGCTAAATACAAAGTACCAGAATGGCATCACTGAACATGGTATTGGAAAGAAAGGCATACGGTAGGCTTTCCTTTCTTTTTTTTTGGCGGGGGGCGGGCCCTGCCCTGTGGCATGTGGGATCTTAGTTCCCTGACCAGGGATCAAACCCTTGCCCTCTGGCAGTGCTGGGTTGCCAGGGAAGTCCCAGTAGGCTTTCTTGACTGGTTATTTAGCCTTTCCAACACGTGACTGGCTACCTGTATTTCAAATGATATCTTTTACTCTGTGACTTATAATTTGACTTCCCTAAGTTTGTCTTTTGATTAACAGCACTCTTCATTTTAATATAGTCCAATGTGCCGGGAGCCGGCGAGAGACATTCCGCTCGTGACAAAGGTCATGAGGAAGGAGGCTCGGCATACGCAAAGGTGGGATCGAGCCTCGGGAGTCTCCCCGGATATTCTCGAGTATCTTCCCCCAAAAAACCAGAGTCTGCCTACTTTATTGCTTTGTGCTCTCACCTCTGACTCTACTGGGGGCTGTCCCCTACCACCATCTCGCTCTCTCTGTCAAAGAGTTAACTTACAGCTCCAATTAATAAAGTTCCTGGGCAATTAGGAGTGTTTAAATCCAAACCCCTCAGATGGCTCTCTAACTCGCCTGACAAGTTTACCCGGACTCCTGCAGCTATGCATACGATTGTTTACAGTCTCCCAGCCTCCAGAGGCACGGGAAGCTTAAGATAGTCAAATAGCTTAGAGCCTCTCAGAGAGTTAGAAACTGTCAGAATAAGACTAGTAAAGGATTTCATTGATGAGTCAATGCTTGTTGCCAAGTTTTCACATCCCCTGAATTGTATCCTTGAATATGTATTAATTAATAGTTGGTATATAGAAAAAATAAGTAGTGGCCTTGGTGTTAGTAACTTTAGACCCTTAAGGTAATAAATTCTTTCCTTTGTTGTAAACCCATTACACATCCGCCCTATAGGAATGCAATTTTATCTTCGGAAGATGGTGCCAAACCTTAAAATAATTACTCTTAGAGAAAATAAGTCTTTGTTGATAA
This sequence comes from Bison bison bison, assembly GCF_000754665.1. Lineage (NCBI taxonomy): Eukaryota > Metazoa > Chordata > Mammalia > Artiodactyla > Bovidae > Bison > Bison bison. Next base: position 32,006,887 of record NW_011495032.1, read on the forward strand.
GTCCTTGTCAAGAGTCATAAAATGTTAATAGGCCTTCTGGCCAGAAGATGATGTAAATCACCTAAACCATTTGTATACGATAAATCTGCAGGAAAGAAACCCT
>NW_011495032.1:32007178-32007345 GCF_000754665.1 Bison bison bison
TTGCTCACCAACGCTTGGTCTCCCCATGTCATTCTTCCCTTTAACTTCCAGCTGAGTCTCCATCTGGAGCGCGGAACCCACCACGCTTACTAATTATGCTGGGCTTCTAAGACCCACTCGAGAAGGTGTCTAGGGTGAGGCACCTTCCGCTATTCGAGAGGGCGCCT
>NW_011495032.1:32007445-32015985 GCF_000754665.1 Bison bison bison
GCATATAAATAGTCGCCTAGGCCGTCTCTCCTTCGAATACCCTGGATCAGCTGGGGCTGGTCCCTGGCACCAATGTATCACCTTTTTCCTATGTTTTAGTTCTGTGTCCTCTTATGAAATCTTGGCTAACCCAAGGTTACAAATGTGTCCTCTTACAGGCCAGGTGCTTTATTGCCTTTACATTTACATTTAGGTTAACAAGTCACCTGGAATTAATTTTGGTACAGTGTAAAGTAAGGGTCAAAGTTTATTTTTTCTGTAGAGATATCTAATAGGCAACAGACCCAGCACCATTTATAGAAAAGACTGGACTTTTCCCATCATATTGCAGTGCCATTTTTGTTAAATATCAAATATCTACAGATTTGTTTTGTATTCCTTATTCTATTTCATGTATCTATTTGTCTATCCTTGAACCAATATTATACTGATCTTACTTACGATAAGCTTAATCATAAGCCTGACATCTGGTAATATGTCTTTTTATAGCTGTGAAATTTTCATCTTTAACTATAGGAATGCTATTTGCCTTGAAGTCTGTTTTGTCTAACATTATAGTTATATCAGCATTCTTTTGGTGTTTGCTCTTATTGTCATCTTCAACATTTCTGTATACTTATATTTAACATGTCTCTTAATAGAAATACAGCTGAACTTTTTAATGATTCATTCTAGTAAGCAGGCATTTTTCAGACCTGCATCACAATTACTATTTCAGACATGATTCTTGCTGTAAAAATGCTTAAGCTTTAGGAAGCCAGCCTCCTAAAGAAGAGTTTAATCTTGTCTCAAATTTGTTCCAGCTAGAAAATCACTCTTGGCAAATTACTGAATAAAAGCTTTGTTGATGATTTTGTGAGGTTCATTTCTCTACATCGACTGAATAACTCCACCTATTACCATTCTATCAGATCGGCCAAAAAGGAAGAGTTTACAGACAAGCCCAAACGAACTTTTTGACCAACTCACTATTATGCTGTCAACCAATTGTATATACGTTAACTCTTATATCCCTTGGAGTGTAGCTCACCAGGCTCCTCTGTCCATGGAATTGTCTAGGCAAAATACTGGAGTGGGTTGCCATTTCCTACTCCAGGGGATCTTCCCAACCCAGGGATTGAACCTGTGTCTCTTATGTCTTCTGCATTGGCAGGTGGATTCTTTACCACTAGTGCCACCTGGGAAACCCATTGGGTGCTTAATTATTTCATTAATTGGTGTTAGTCAATATTTCCAATAGCTTTAATTACTCTTGACATGGGTGGAGTGGGAAGGGGACTCAGATTTTTTCATCTCTCTAGAGGCTTCTCTGGAGAAGGCAATGGCACCCCACTCCAGTACTCTTGCCTGGAGAATCCCATGGGTGGAGGAGCCTGGTAGGCTGCAGTCCGTGGGGTCGCTAAGAGTCGGACACGACCAAGCAACTTCACTTTCACTTTTCACTTTCATGCATTGGAGAAGGAAATGGCAACCCACTCCAGTGTCTTGCCTGGAAAATCCCAGGGACGGGGGAGCCTGGTGGGCTGCAGTCTATGGGGTCGCACAGAGTCGGACACGACTGAAGTGACTTAGCAGCAGCAGCAGCAGCAGCAGCAGCAGAGGCTTCTCATTTCTCTATGCTCCAAAATATTAAATAGGATGTAAAACGTGATTTGGTTTTCTTTCTGTTGATTGAAGTCTTCAGATGCTGATGGTCTTGGAAGCTTTAGTGCCATGTTACCTACAAAAGCTGAAGAGGCAGACATCACAGGTGGAGACGGTACCTGCTGCCCGAGAGGAGATTGCCGCCATGGCTGCTCTTGCAACCTCCCTGCAGGCCCTTTTGTACAGTGTGGAGGTCCTCACCAGGTAATCCCATTGGCAGAAATGTCCACAGCCATAAACAACATGTATCCACCACAAAGAGGAAGAAAAAAAAAAGTGATGGCTAAAATCTCTAAATCCAAGTTTTTACTCAAACTTGGGAGTTTCCCAGGTGGCTCAATGGTAAAGAATCTGCCTGACAAACAGGAGACTTGGGTTCGATCCCTGGGTTGGGAGGATCCCCTGGAGGAGGAAATGGCAACCCACTCCAGTATTCTTGCCTGGGAAATTCCTTGGAAAGAGGAGCCTGGTGGGCTACAGTCCACAGGGTCACAAAGAGTCAGACACAACTTAGCGACTGAGCATGTACCCAAACTCAGCCCTTTATGGCTAAAACTGCAAACGTTCCCTGAGTTGTTTGGATAAATAGTGCTAAGTACTCTGAATAATAACAATAATGATAATAATAATTAGTAGTAGTATTGTTATTGCTAAACACACATTTGCACATAGCTTGCTGAGCTTCTCTAGCAGTTTTAACCCAGTAGTAAACAAATCTTTCATAAAAGGGCTAATTTAGTGAATGTGAAAATGTGATCCACATTTTTATTAGCTCTTATTTTATGCAACATGAAATGTCACCAATTTCAACTAAGTGTTTATATTATTTTCCTATTTGTAAAGAGTTGGGGTTTTCTTCCTATAATGTCAGAAGCTACATAACAGACATAAACTACAAAATTTTATTCTAATGCTTCAGTTGGTAGATTCTCCATTGGACAAGACTCATTAGTGCTGAGAGAGGGGACTGAGGGATTTGGGAATGGAAAGGTCAGTTGACACCAGGGTTCACCCTAAGCAGTTCCAAGAATTTAGTCCTGTCAAAAGATTCTTGGGTGCAGAAACAGAAGAACTGGGTGACCTGGGGCCCAGGGAAGGGCTGGACTGATGAGGCCTGGGTGGAGTTTGGGGTAGTAGGGGAGGAGGGATGTCTGTGTACAAAAGATAAGGTGAGTCGGAATGGTAGATGCAGAAAACTACACAGTGACTGGCTTTCCTTTTCCATTTTCGTCTACAATTAGCTGGAAGGAGGTGTTCCTCCCCAGGGGTGGAGATGGGGAAGCCTTCTTTCTGCATTGGTGTCTTTGTTCCTCCATCCCATTTAACCATATCATTAGCCTAAAATTCTGTGGTTTACTCTCATCAAAGGTACCAACTTCTTCAGCCCCATCTCACTCAGTCAGTGGGAGGACTCGCTGAAATCTCTCAGTCACTTCCAACAGCAAATGAGAGGGGGCGTGAGGTTGTCATTCATTAAGTTCAATCCATATTTAGTTCCCAATCTTGCACTACATTGCCAGCCTAGAGAAGAACATAGCCCAAAGTTTTGGGTAGACTATCTGTTGAAATGCCCACATGTATCTAAACTGAGGAAATGGGAAGCTATGAAACAGGGACCTCATTGCCTCATTGCGTGACAAATTGCCTCATCCCATGAGAAACGGTCCCCAGTGCTTTGATGATGGTTTTTTGAAAGTCCAAGGAGAAAGAACATCCCAAGGAAAAATACATGACTTACACGCTTCCTTCTGCACCTACCTGGGTATGTCATGAGCACCTTCCTGAGACTAGAGGAAAGAGCAGTCAATTTCCCCAAGTGCCACTTGATTCTTGCTCTTCATAATACCCAATGATGTTTTCTATTCCTTTTTATAAGGATAAGTCGATTAATTTATCCAAAATTGACTTAACCAAAATTCCACAAAGAATTATGGATGGAGGTCTGATATTTAAAATTCCATGGTCTTAAATATTCCAGTGTACTTAATATTCTTTTGATGGAGTGGACGACTAGCCTCACTGGTTGGTTATAATTATTCACAACTAAACTGGCCTCATTGTTTTTACAGAAAGCAAATATTTAATAAGAAGGATACCATTTCACTTTCACAGTCTTAATTTATATAGCTCATGAAAAAAACAACAGTTCTATAGATAGTAACACATAAACAAGTGTATTACAAGTGTATCAGTGTTAGTTTTCCATTGTTGCAAAACATGTTACCACGAACTCAGAGGCTTAAGACAGATAATATCACATGGCATGGTTCTCTAGGTCAGAAACCTGGGGCAAGCTCAGCTGATTATTCTGCTTAGGGTCTCCCAAGGCCAAAATCAAGATGTCAGTTAGTCTGACCTCTTATTGGAAGGTTCTGGGGGAAAATCCATTTCTAAGCTCATTAAGGTTTTTGGCAGAATCCAGCACCAGGCAGCTTTGGGTTGGAGGTCCGTTTTCCTTTCTGACTTCAGCCAGGGGCCACTCTCTGCTTAGAAGACACCGATTTCCCTTCTCACCTAGAACCTCCAATCCTCCAGCTGACAATGATGCCCTTGAGTCCTTCTTAGGCTTCAAGTATCTCTGCCCCTAGCAAGAGAAAAATTTCTGCCTTTTAAGTACTGGCATGTGATTCAGTGTAACAAATCTGCCTGCCTTGCTGGAGACACGGGAAACACAGGTTTAGTTCCTGAGTTAGGAAGATCCCTTGGAGGAGAACATGGCAACCCACACTAGTATTTTTGCCTGGAGGATCCCATGGACAGAGGAGCTTGGCGGGCTATAATCCATGGGGTTGTAAAGAGTTGGACACGACTAAGCACGCACAGTAAGATTAGGTCTACACAGATCATACCCCTCTTGCCATATGATAACCATGAGAGTAACACCAGGGCAGGACAAAAGTCTTGGGGCCAGCTTTAAATTCTGCCCACTATAGCAAAGGCAAAGAAAGAGACAGTCTGGTGTTATCATTAAAGGTTCAGTCGCCAACCACAACCAGGATATAGAAATTGAGCATAATAAAAGCAAACCTTAAATAGTTTATATAAGCAAGTGCTTTAAAAAGCCTTATCTTCCCTTCCATGTCACAAATGACACAAAGGCAGTTAACGTAATACTCAGAGATGTAAAATGAGATGATTCTTATCTATTTCTTAGCATCAAAATTACTGACTTAAATAGATATTCATTTACTCATGTCCCTGGGTAGTCTTAGGTGTAATTTTCACTAGAAAGGTTCTTTCCTTCTCTGATGGTTTTGCAGAAAAATCAAGTGGTTGATTATGGAGTAGGTAGCCTAAATGATATGTGCATCCTTTTTTTTTTTTTTCCTTACTGTCTAGAATGGCTAACTTCCTGGTACCTGTAGATTTGAAAAGTGAATTCTTAACTTTCACTTTATCAAAACAGACTTAGAAGTCTGATTTCATAAATGTCTGGCTTGGAGTCCTAGTTCATTACTCAGGACCAAGAAACAAAAGACCTTAAATCTCACTGATAGACCTTTGGGAATCGGTATTCCCATTTAAGTGCCTCCCAGAACAAAGACAGTACCTGAGTGTGACAGAAAAGCCCAAAGTCTTTCTAAGACTCTAACACTGACTGAAAACTTGTATAAGCTGCAATAACCTGAGGATTTCATAAGTGTCTCCACTTGTGTTGTTTGTTACTGTCATTGTTGCAGGCCCATGACGGCCCCCCAGATGAGCAGGTGTGACCAAGGTCATAAAGGGGCCACCACAGCCAACCACACCATGTCCTCTGGGGTGAATACCAGGTAATTCCCTGGCCCTATGCTTCTGTGGTCTCAGTTTCATACAACCTGAATCTCAGCCACTGGGAATGAAAAGAATCCTGAAACTAGTCAATACTGAGGGAGACATTCTCCAAAGAAAAGAAGGTGAGAGTTTAGAGTTCCGTGAAAATACTGAGGCCATTTTTAAAAAAGTGTCACCTTCATAAATGAAGAGAAATAAGACATCTTTAAAAAATGGCGTTCCTTTGTTTGTGTGAACATGCAAGATGTTCTCTGCCTCCTGGGTGGTCTTTGAAGGATTCCACTGCTGTTTCATTTGCCTTTTTGTTGGACACAGATGAAACAATAATAACCAAGAGGTGGTTGCTCATTCCAGGGCAGTTGTGCAGAGTCAACTTTCTTTCATGTGGACAGATTTTCAGCAGACCTTTCATCCAAACTTTGACTTAGGTCCCTACATGATGCTTTCATGGTTGTTGACTTAATCATCTTCCTTGTTTTAGTGTAACTCAAGATACTGGCTGGACTAGTTAATACTTTACCTGCTTCATTCTGCATAGGTTAACCTCTAAATACCCTGAGACAGAAAGAAATGTTCAATTAGCTTCTTCTTTCAAGGAAGAATTTAAGACAGGGCAAATCTAAAAAGAGATTTCTCTAAAAAGAGAAAGTTCTCTTTTCCCAGTGTGGAATAGTTAGCACAATAATCATAAGGAAAAATGAAATAATTTTCTAGTCTCTCTGAAGCACATTTTAAAGTGTGGATCATTATTTATGTAAATTCCCTGCTCATCATATATTTAGGCTAAAAATGAAATAGATTTCAAACTAGTGTTAAATCGGGTCTCAGTGTCTCACATTAACTAAAAATGATTCTTTGGGTTTCGAGTAATGAGTTTTACTCATTACTCCAGTATCGACCCACTCCAGTATCCTTGCCTGGAGAATCCCCATGGACAGAGGAGCCTGGCAGGCTACAGTCTATGGGGTTGCAAAGACTCAGACACGACTGAGCGACTAAGCACAGGGATTTCTCTAAGCATACTGAGCTATGTTCAACTAGGCTAGATGCAAGGTACACAGAGAAAGAGGGCTTCTAAAGTCCTATTGCCAATCACTCATAAAAGGAGAAGTCTCTAGAACCGAAAAGAAGTCAGCCATAATTTTCCCTCTAGTCCCCTAAGATATAGCACATGATGTTAAAATTGTAAATAGATTCACCTTACCTTTAAAGTTCAAAAATTTCCCTCATGAGACCGCATTCTGTGAGTTTGGGTGTGTTTTTACAATATTTGTCTTTCTACAAATTATCTGGCAATGGAACAGCTTTCCTGGCAGCTATTATTGCAGTATCTGTGATAGCTGAATGACAGATCAAGATTTTATACTTTAGAATTAGTACATGTGTCATGGTGAGCTTACCAAAACGTGTAACTTCAAAGGCTTCTCATGAGGAAAAGTCTTTAAGAGGACCCACCACAGGGCCCCTGTTCTTGCTCCGATAGTGACTCAGACTGTTTTTCTGACTCTCAGGTACCAGGAACAAGGCACCAAACTGCACTTCATCAGGTACAGAAAGACAACCTAACTTTAAAAAAAAAAAGATAAACACCTTTAATATTTTGGAAAGCATCTACCAATTGTTTATTTTTACACAAACATACATAATCACATAATTATATGTGAATAGATTGTCTTCTACTGTACTCTTTTTGAAACCTGCCTTGTTTTATTCAACACCATGTCACACCCATCTTTCAAGCCAGTAAATGTAGAGCCTTACCTTCATGTGTAATGGTTGGATATGTCTGATTATAAATATACACTCTAATTTGTTAGTCAAGCCTCTATTTGTGGGCTATTTAAGCTGTTTCCAATAGTTTGCAATTATAAGCAACCATGTAATGGCTAGATCCCACTGGGCAATTACTTATTATTTGACTGTCTTCTCCAAATGGCCTCTGGCTTCTCCAGGGCATGGCCTTTGTTCACACTTCTTTCTTTTGAGAGGGAAGTTCTTTCTCATTTGCTTAATAGTTATTATGTCTTTTTAAAATCTTTTCCTACATGATAAAAGTAAAATTCACAACCCATTAAAGCATATCTTTCATCCTAGATTGCCCAGTTAAATCAAGGAAAGCCTCACAACACTTCAGGGTAGTGAGTTTTAAACTTTTTTAACCATGAGCCACATTAAGTAATACACTTTTTAAAATCATGAATTAAAACATACTTTGGGGGGTAGAATTGCCTATATATTTTTCCTTTCTAAATTTAATTTATTTTTTATTTCATTTTTACTCTTTTTAAAATTTATTTTAATTGGAGAATATTAATTATTGTGTTGGTTTCTGCCATACTTCAACATGAATCAGCCATAGGTGTACGTATGTCCCCTCCCTCTTGAGCCTACCTCCCACCTCTCACTCCATCCCAGCCCTCTAGGAAGATAACTCTAATTTTGTGCTATTTAATAATTCTATCATCTTGTAATGATTTGCCTTGTAAGCTGGGTTATGGTTCCATCAGGTTTCATTTCATTCACGCTTGGCATCCTAATTCTGCATAAATCCTCAGGAAGTGACTAATGTAAAGTCACTACAGTTTGGGGTGATAGTCTCTTCCAGAATGATGGACTTTCTTTATTTTTCCAATGCGTTTCTCCTTGGCCCTGCCCTGCTGCTTCATTAACTTGGGTATAATATAAGGCAAGGGTCCCCAACCTCTGGGATCTAATGCCTGATGATCTGAGGTGAAGCTGATGTAATAATAATAGAAATAAAGTGCAGAATAAATGCAGTGTGCCTGAATCATACCCAAACCATTCCCTTCCCACCCTGTCTGTGGAAAAATTGCCTTCCATGAAACCGGATCCTGGTGCCAAAACGTTTGGGGACCACATCATGTTTTTCTTCAACATGATACCCTTCTTTCACAGCTGCCCACTACACACACCTTTCCAGACCCCCAGTTAATAATTTTTATTGCCATACTTTTTAATAATAATTTTATAATTTCCCCAGAGAAAACCTGCACTTACTGGAGGAAGGGCAGGGCCTTCCCAGGGAGGAGCTGGATGAGCGGATCGCTCGGGAGGAGTTCAGGCGGCCTCGGGAGTCTCTGCTGAACATCTGAACAGAGTTC
>NW_011495032.1:32016085-32022699 GCF_000754665.1 Bison bison bison
CTTGCAAAACCTGGCCGGCGAGCCACGAGTCACTGCCTTGGAGCTGCTGGATGTGAAGTCTCACATGAGGTACCATCCTCCTTTTCTCTCCACAGCATGTGCACACAGCCAGGGCAGGTGAGGGGTGGGGGCGGTGTGCAGGGTGGTTGAGATGGGGCAGGGTCAAAACTTGTAACTGGTTGAAATTGATTGGTCTCCTGTGGTTTGGATACATGACAGATGAGCCCTCTGGGAAAATGGATGTCAAATCCATGGTAAAGGATCCTGGCATGGACAGGGGGAGATATTCTTAAAGTCAGAAAAGCTCAGTCAATATTTGCTCCTCAATAAGAGAATGAAAGGAACTTGTGTCACCTGAGTTCTTATGGAAGTAACATTCCTCCAAGTACTCTTTACTGCCCCAATTCTAATTTTTCATAAGAATCCAGTGTCTCCTGCCTCTTATATTGCATGAAAAGTACACAGCTGCTTTCTGCTCCAGGACTTGCTCTGCTCCAAAAATATCTGAGGACTCAGTGATGCGCCTACAGGGAAGGGGCAGTTTTAATTTAGAAGCACACTTTGGTTTAGTCTGAGATTCCTTTTATACACATTGTGCATGATAGCCTTCCAGTATTTCAAAAATGTCCTGGTAAAAATTCTGCACTAGCTGAGGCCAGTCATCATATAAAAATTTGTACTCCTGGAGTATCAGAGAGAGACCCCAGAATTACATCTCTGTGCACTCATATTTCCTTCTTCCTGCTGCTGCCAAGTCACTTCAGTCGTGTCCAACTCTGTGCGACCCCATAGACGGCAGCCCACCAAGCTCCCCTGTCCCTGGGATTCTCCAGGCAAGAACACTGGAGTGGGTTGCCATTTCCTTCTCCAATGCATGAAAGTGAAAAGTGAAAGTGAAGTCACTCAGTCGTGTCCAACCCTCAGCGACCCCATGGACTGCAGCCTACCAGGCTCCTCCGTCCATGGGATTTTCCAGGCAGGAGTACTGGAGTGGGGTGCCATTGCCTTCTCCATCCTTTTTCCTAGGGAAATGTCATTTTACTTGTTACTCAGACTATAAAGCCTGTGTCTGTATTTTCAGGTTCTTCAAAGAAACATGATTCCAGGGGATCTTCTATTTTGATTTATAACAGTTTGTAAAGAATTATAAAAATTCCTGGAAAGGAAAATTCCATGGGTAACTGAATATTCCCTTGAAGATTTTAGTAGATCTATAAAGCTAAAGGTAGGCTTAGGTTCTAGCCTTTCAGAAATAACATTGCAATTTGGCAAAACACACCAATTTCCTGATTATTGCCTCATTTTTCCCCCTAAAATTATCCCTTGAAAAGTTTATAAAGTACTAAGTGAGGGAAAGTGAGAAATGTATGAAGAACACAGGCTCTTTCTCCTCCAGACTGATTTCACACTCTCTGAGTTGTTGGCGCACACCCAGAACTCCATAGCATCACATGTGTTCACACTCCCCACTGCGCTGTGATGGGAAGAACTTATTTTACACTGAGAATTTCAGCTCCAACACCGGGAAAGGGGAGGGAAGTTTGAAGTGTTAAGCTCCTGTTGCCATAGTAACTCAGTGCTTCAGTCACGCTCTCTCCCCTCCTTTCCTACTGATCATGGCTTGTTGTTCAGTCACTGAGTCATTTCCAACTCTTTGTGACCCCGTGGACTGCAGCACCCAGTCTTCCCTGTCCTTCACTATCTCCCAGAGTTTGCTCAAACTCATGTCCATTGAATCGGTGATGCCATCTCTCATCCTCTATCATCCTTTTCTCCTCCTGCCTTCAATTTTCCCTAGCATCAGAGTCTTTTCCAATAAGTCAGCTCTTCTCATTAGGTGGCCAAAGTATTGGGGTTTCAGCAACAGTCCTTCCAGTGAATAACCAGGGTTGATTTCCTTTAAGATTGACTGGTTTGATCTCCTTGCTGTCCAAGAGTCTTTCAAGAGTCTTTTCCAGCACCACAATTCGAAATCATAAATTTTTTGGCACTCAGCTTTCTTAATGGTCCAATTCTCACATCTACACATGACTGCTGGAAAAACCATAGCTTTGACTATATGGACCTTTGTCAGCAAAGTGATATCTCTGCTTTTTAATATGCTGTCTACCTTTATCATAGCTTTTCTTCCAAGGAGTAAGCATCTTTTACTATTGTGGCTACAGTCACCGTCCACAGTGATTTTGGAGCCCAAGAAAATAAAATCTGTCACTGTTTTTACTTTTTCCCCATCTATGTGCCATGAAGTGATCACGGCTAGCTGTCCTAAGTTATTCCACGTCACGTTTCCAGAGTCAGAGACACGCTACTACCAACAGACATTTTGTGAGAAAAGATTCCTAAAAGACAGGAGAGTGAATGAAGAAAGAGAGGAGAGAGACCAAGTTGGATAGAGAGTCATAACAATGAATTAGTAACTGTCCTGTGACTTGAGGGTCTGTATCTGCATTCCTTAAGGCATTTGGAGGGAGGGGAGCTCATGAGTCAGAGAGGCCTGGAGCTCCCTCTAGAGGTCAAACCCTGTTAAAGATTAAATGAGCTCTAGAAAGGCAAACTGTTAGCTCCATGCCTGGCACAGACTGATCAATAGATACCAATGCTAATGAGAAGGATCCAAACACTATCCTAGACACTGGGGATGTAAAATAAACCCCTTGTCTTAACAGGATCACAGTCCAATACTGAGACACACATAAGAATATAGAATGCCGTGTTGCAAATACTGTCTAGCACATGTGAGCATTTAGTTTATTATTGTACCAAGTACTTGAGGCAACTTAGAAAATCGTATGATACAAAAGAATACAATTTACAAATTAGAGAGTCAGAGCTATGTGAAAAATTAGCAGGGAAATAATTTTTTTAACATGGGAAATCTATGATTTTATAATATTAGATGCTGCTGCTGCTGCTGCTAAGTCACTTCAGTTGTGTCCAACTCTGTGCGACCCCATAGATGGCAGCCCATCAGGCTCCACCGTCCCTGGGATTTTCCAGGCAAAAACACCAGAGCAGGTTGCCATTTCCTTCTCCAATGCATGAAAGTGAAAAGTGAAAGTGAAGTCACTCAGTCGTGTCTGACTCTTAGCGACCCCATGGACTGCAGCCTACCAGGCTCCTCCGTCCATGGTATTTTCCAGGCAAGGGTACTGGAGTGGGGTGCCATTGCCTTCTCCATATTAGATGCTACTCATGAACTATAAATTTGACTCTGTGCTATCAATAGGGAGACAAGACCAATCGTAAAATCATAGTTTCAATAAGATAAAAACAACCAGTTTCTTGGTAAAACATCACCTTTTTAAATATGAAGAACAAGAAGTATCTCTTGGTTGATGTATGTTAAAAGGAAAGATTAGTGTGACAGACACCATCCTCAGCAACATCCCATGGTAGATAAAGGACCATTTTCCTGGGACTGGATCCCTATCAGTGCTGAAAGTTACATAATGTCATAATGCAATTCAGCAAGAGTCAACTGTGTGGAGCCAGTGTAAGGTCATTCAAGGGCACCATTATTTCATGGCCTGAATCTAGAGAAATGTAAGCAAAACTTTTCTAGCAGGGAATATTTAGACTAAATGCCCTCTGTTCATGCAATATCTCATAACAAACTTTCAACAAACTTCCTTGTTCTCTGGCCAGAGTTTACTAAGTAGTGATAGTTCCATATGCTTTGACCTTATACCAAGCAAAGGATATAATGAAGGTCTTCTTTTGTATACATTTGGATATATGTGTAAGTCAGAGCTCAATATATAAGTTCTAGAATTGGGGACATATAGGTAGTACATAAATTCATAAGAATGGATAGTATCAACCAAGGAGAGAGGGTTGATTTAAAGAAAAAAAGGAATGGGATGATATAAAAGAGGATATATTTGCAAGAAGTACTTGATTTGAATCAGAGTCAAGAGGAGTGTTGAGACGATCTGTACCCCTGCGTTTGCAGAATATATGATTGATTGCAAGGCTCTCAAGAAAAACATTCTTGATTGGAGAGTTTCTACCCCAAGGGAATTTATTGCCTCATTTTCCCAGACCAAAGCTACTTAAGCAAGTGGAACAGAGAACAGTAAGCTCTGCAAATGCATTTTTCCTCTCTCTCTCTCTCCTTCCTCCCCTCCCCTGCCTCCTCTCTCCAACTTTCCCTTTCTCCCCCTCCTTCTCTATCTTAGGTTCTCAAGATTATTTGTGCAATAGTACAGCAAAGCCTGTATTAAAGGAAATTTTTGTTTTATGCTGAAATATATTCATGTTGCAACATGCCCAGGGATGAGCATTTTTGGGGGGCTCCAGAATCACTACAGACGGTGACTACAGCAATGAAATTAAAAGATGCTTGCTCCTTGGAAGCAAAGCGGTTAAAAAGCAAGCCATCACTTTGCTGACAAAGGTCTGTATAGTCAAAACTATGGTTTTTCCAGTAGTCATGTATGGATATGAAAGTTGGACCATAAAGAAAGCTGAGTGCGGAAGAATTGATGCTTTTGAACTGTGGTGTTGGAGAAGACTCTTGAGAATCCCTTGGACTACAAGGAGATCCAACCAGTCAATCCTAAAGGAAATCAGTCCTGAATGTTCATTGGAAGGGCTGATGCTGAAGCTGAAACTCCAGTACTTTAGCCATCTGATTTGAAGAACTGACTCCTTGGAAAAGACTCTGATGCTGGGAAAGATTAAAGGCAGGAGGAGAAGGGGACAACAGAGGATGAGATGGTTGGATGGCATCACCGACTCTATGGACATGAGTTTGAGTAAGCTCCGGGAGTTGGTGATGGACAGGGAGGCCTGGTATGCTGCGGTCCATGGGGTCACAAACAGTTATACATGACTGAGGAACTAAACTGAACAGGGATGAGAGAAATTTAGTAAATAACCTATTAAATGACTCAAATTCAACTCTAAGCATTGTGTTCAAGTTTGGAATAGACCAGTATTTTCTCCTGCATTTCTTAAGTTTGCATACAAAATAATGCTTCCCAGGTGGCTCAGATGGTCAAGAATCCACCTGCCAATGCGGGAGGCCTGGGTTCAGCCCCTGGGTTGGGACAACCCCCTGGAGAAGGGAATGGCAATTCGCTCAAGTATTCTTACCTGGGAAATCCCCATGGACATAGGATCCCCGTGGGCTACAGCTCATGGGGTCACAAAGAGTTGGACATGACTGAGCAAACAAAATACACAAAATAATAAGGGAAAGGAAATGCATTTATATTGATATACCCTTCAGTTCAGTTCAGCTCAGTTGCTCAGTCGTGTCCGACTCTTTTCGACCCCATGAATCGAAGCACGCCAGGCCTCCCTGTCCTTCACCAACTCCCGGAGTTCACTCAAACTCACGTCCATTGAGTCAGTGATGCAATCCAGCCATCTCATCCTCTGTTGTTCCCTTCTCCTCCTGCCCCCAATCCCTCCCAGCATCAGAGTCTTTTCCAATGAGTCAACTCTTTGCATGAGGTGGCCAAAGTACTGGAGTTTCAGCTTTAGCATTATTCCTTCCAAAGAAATCCCAGGGCTGATCTCCTTCAGAATGGACTGGTTGGATCTCCTTGCAGTCCAAGGGACTCTCAAGAGTCTTCTCCAACACCACAGTTCAAAAGCATCAATTCTTCGGCACTCAGCCTTCTTCACAGTCCAACTCTCACGTGCATACATGACCACTGGAAAAACCATAGCCTTGACTAGACAGCCCTTTGTTGGCAAAGTAATGTCTCTGCTTTTCAATATGCTATCTAGGTTGGTCATAACTTTCCTTCCAAGGAGTAAGCGTCTTTTCATTTCATGGCTGAAATCACCATCTGCAGTGATTTTGGAGCCCCCCAAAATAAAGTCTGACACTGTTTCCACTGTTTCCCCATTTATTTCCCATGAAGTGGTGGGACCGGATGCCATGATCTTCGTTTTCTGAATGTTGAGCTTTAAGCCAACATTTTCACCCTCCTTTTTCACTTTCATCAAGAGGCTCTTCAGTTCCTCTTCACTTTCTGCCATAAGGGTGGTGTCATCTGTGTATCTGAGGTTATTGATATTTCTCCCGGCAATCTTAATTCCAGCTTACCTGTTTAACAACCTGAAAAGTAAAGAATTATTTTCTGCATGACACATCTTTGAGAAGGAGATCAACAAAAGAATGTGAAGGCTGTTGAAGATAATTTCTTTAAAACACTCACACTCACACACAATTCCCAGAAAGCAATGTGTACATTCAGTCTGGAGAGAGGATGAGTTTGAATGATAGTGTTACCATGGATGTATGGTTAGACTGAATTCATGCTTCCAGATGAGGCCTCATAGGAAAAATTTGAGAGAATTTGAGAACCTAATATGAGGAGACCTTTTCATAGTATGGACCTCCAAAGATGGAATGAGCTGCCTTTTGGAACAGTGATAAATCCTCCATCCCTGGCACTAGTCAAATGGATACAATTGTGGAGCACTCCATGTTTTGAAGGCAAGGGCTTAGCTCTGATTCCTATACCAGAGTGCCTATCAGAATCACCTAGGGCATTGTTAAACTATAGATCTTTTAAGCATTTATCCTGTCTCTCTTGGAGTAATCATATGTAAAATAGATGACCAGTGCAAGTTCGATGCATGAAGCAGGAATACCC
>NW_011495032.1:32022799-32093055 GCF_000754665.1 Bison bison bison
AGCTGGTGCTCTGGGACAACCCAGAGGGATGGGATGGGGAGGGAGGTGGGGGGGGGGGGTTCAAGATGAGGGGGACACATGTATACCCATGGCTGATTCATATTGATGTGTGGCAAAAAACCATCACAGTATTGTTAAAGTTATTATCCTCCAATTAAATAAAATTTTTAAAAAGGAAGCTTCTTATTAACATGTTATAGTTAATATATGAATAAGAGAATGATACAGTACTACCATTGTACTACTTCTGATGAGTTAATGAATCTGTGCAGTGATCACTGATGCCTGCTGACATCATCGAGTGACAACTAGGAATCACGTGCCTCCTGATGAAAGTACACATTGCCTGTGAAGGCAACATACCAGGAAGTCAAGGTCTAATCTGATCTAGCTCCTGGATATAACTAACAATTGAATTAAATACAGGAGAAGTAGGATCAATTAAATGACACCATGGAGACTCAGTCAGGAAAATCCAATATGTGGGAAATGCTACAGGACAAAAAGCTAATTTCTCCCACAAATAAATTACTGAATGTCCAAAAAAGAGTAGAAGAGGGGGAACTGACAAATAGGAAAGGCTTCAGAGACATATATGGGTCTAATTTTGTCCAGATTTTTTTTTAATGTTTATTTACATAGTATAAGAAAATGTGCTAGAATGTTTGTAGCTCAGGGAGTCAGTGTATTGGAAGGAGGGTGATTATCATGATGCTGTGTGAGGAAAATTCCCATGGTTGGTGGCATTCTAAGCTTATTCTTATTTAAAGGTTGGCAGAAATTGCACACTCCCTTCTGAAGCTGGCACCATACGACACCCAGACCATGGAGAGCCGTGGGCTTCGACGCTACATCATGGAGATGCTCCCCATCACCGACTGGAGCGCTGAGGCAGTGAGGCCGGCCCTTATCCTCATTTTAAAGAGATTGGATAGGATGTTCAACAAAATCCATAAGATGCCTACTTTGAGGTGAGGAGGCCTCCTAATCAACTGCAGGTATTGCAAGCCTCAGATTTCAAGTCTGTCAGCTTTTAAGGTGGTGGATCAATCCAGAGTTGAAGGAATGGCTCAAAAGTGTTCTGTTGGTTATATGTGCACAACTAATCAGGATATGAATGCATAAGTAGCCAGGTCTGTATTTTTGAGGAAATAACATATTCTTCCAAAGTATACATCTATCTTGAAAATCTATTTATTTCTCAGCTATCATGTTTCTTATCTGACACACTTAAAAAGTTCAATGTGTATCCTTCAATTCCTTTCAAATAAGGCAGGATATGCCTTATAAATTAAACAACTAAGGACAGAAGAAAAATTAACTTGATGTTCAAAAAATACATGTTTAACATAGTATTTTAGGTATCACTTTAGAGAAATGCAAGCTTTACAATAATCAGTAAAGCACCACCGGAAGAGATCTCAGGGTTGATAACAAATACCTAATTCAGATGGTACTAAATCAATGTTGTTATCACTTGATCTCCGTTCTGGGGCCTGAAGTATCATTTGGTAGCCTCTCTATGAGCAGATGTCTCTGAACCCATCTACCTGGAGATCTGAACCCAGTCTGGAAATCTATAGCTACAGTGGGCAAACAAATCAATTAAGAAATGCTAATAAACCCAGTAGATTGGAAATTTGAAGTTTCAGTGAGACCATTTTCCATCCTATTAAACTAACCCCAAATCAATGCAACTCTTGCCCAAGAATTTGTAGCACTTATTGCTCAATGTGCCAGAACTTTTCCAGGTTTTATCCTGTGTTCTTCTTCATTTATGCAGCCATTTGAAGCTGTTGAATTTATTAAAAAGAAATTGAAACATTTTATTCTAATAAATGTTTGACAGTTTGATCCTATATTCTTTTCTACCATGATGATGGATGCCTATACATGATTTCAAGGTTATTTTAGTAGCATAGAAAGGCCTATCCTCAAAGCACTCCTATTTTCTTTAACAGTTCCAATAGAACACTTGTCCCTACTGGCAAATGACCAAAGTTTTATACATCTTACAAAGATGTGTAAAAATAACTTTTCATCTAAAGATGTTAACACCTGCATAGGCGACCTCATTTGTCATATAATTAAGCCTGTTATGAAGAATAGCAGCTTCCTAAAAGTAGACTTTTGGATTAATACGTGGCTAAGTCACGTCCAACTCTATGTGACCCCATAGACAGCAGCCCACCAGGCTCCCCTGTCCCTGGGATTCTCCAGGCAAGAACACTGGAATGGGTTGCCATTTCCTTCTCCAATGCATGAAAGTGAAAAGTGAAAGTGAAGTCGCTCAGTTGTGTCTGACTCTTTGCAATCCCATGGACTGCAGCCTACCAGGTTCCTCCATCCATGGGATTTCCCAGGCAAGAGTACTAGAGTGGGGTGCCATCGCCTTCTCCAGGATTAACGTGTAGACTTGGTTACTAATAGGCAATTTTCTTGGGGTACAATGTGTGAATTTGGGGTTGCCTTGGATTAAATTTCTTCAGGTGATCTAAGTTCAACAAGAGAAATGTTGACTGAACCTGACCTGTGGGTTACTTGTACAACAGGGATGTCAACATATCCCCATGTATGAACATTACTATTTTATCATTACAGTGATTTCAATCTGGTAGGTAATGTAAGCTTAGAAAGTATTTCCAGGATAATATTTGGAAATAGCATTGATCTCAGTAAAGCCCAACCTGTTTATTTAGGGGACCATTGACATGCCTCTTTGGTCCTGAGACAATTACAGACCAGATTGTCTTTTATTACAGAAAATCTGATGTTCATCTAATTGAGATATGTATACCACCATATTTACTACCACAGAAAGTGGTCCCAAAGCATCATTTTCCAGAAGGTCAAGAAAGAACACTTTTAAAATAGACTGTTTTCCTGGAGTGAATGCACATAAGTCTAATTAGTTATAGTCTGGTATAAAAGCTTATGAAATCAACTGTAATCTGATTTTTTTAAAAAGCATTATAAAAGCACAGCCTATAGTCAGATTATTTCTGTTGTGAGGAATGACTCCTACAGCAGGTTTCCTATAATGGTAGTCTCATACCCTTTCTCAAAGCTAAAGCCAGGAAACTTGAAAGGCCACTCATTCATCATCTCTGTTTTTCCTTCAGTATATTTTGTCTCACTAGTCGAGTGGGGCAGGAGTGCCTCTGCTGCGTGTTCAGTATCCTCTTCCTTTCCCACTGTGCTCTGTACTTTTGGAACAATATGGGTAAACTTCATCCCTGGTGAAGCACTTTCTTGTCTCAGACACCCATCCTGTCTTAGACGGCATCAGAATCACTGTCTCATTCGCTTGTTTCAGGCAGTCTCCAGAAGGGAGCCACACTGCTAATGGCTCCTATATTGTATTCCAGGCGACAGGTTGAGTGGGAGCCTGCCAGCAATTTGATTGAAGGGGTTTGTTTGACACTTCAGAGGCAGCCAATCATATCCTTCCTGCCTCACCTTAGGTCACTGATCAATGTCTGTGTCAATCTGGTGAGTAGCCAAGTGGCAATGTTATGAAACTTTACAAAATTTAACTCTGCTATTGACTTCTCTGAGCTGAAGACTTACAGGTCAACCTACCTACCTACATACCTACCCATGAAAACAGACGGCTCAGGTGACACTGAAAATAGTGAGGTACATTTCAAGGTGGTGCGTGGGGAGATCCCTACACAGATGGGATTTTCGTGTGCTGCTTCCCACGTGCTACTTTGACAATTGACCTCTTCAAGTTGCGCTGAGAGTTGAGGGCTGCCAGTTGGAGAGTGGGGTGGCGGGAGACTGTGCAATTGGCTAGAAGTTGAGGTAGTTTGGGGTGGGGGAGTTTAAAGGGCAAAGAGGATTTTTGGTGTTTTTTTAGTGCAAAATGACACTATGAGTTGGCCAGTCTAGGATTTATGTGAAGAGGAAAAAAAAAAAACTTCTTTTATCATTTATGTAATATCTAGAGTCTGATCTTGACAAGGTTTTGTACAATGTGGAAACCATGGTAGAGCATTTCATGAATAGAATCTGCTGCTTAGCTAGTTAAGCAATAAATCTGTAGCTGGAATGCCTAGTGCAAATAGAGCTCTTGCCATCATCATTGTTGTCAGTATTTACTCCATCAAAGAATGTTGACTTCATTCCTTTGAGTCCACAAGTAAGTATGTCCAGTCTCCTGATTAGACTAACTTTTGATTCATCTCTCATTATTTACATAGTTAGTTATAAACAGCATTCTACAAAACCTTGGCTAAAACTGGTGTAATCATTTGATCTGACTCCAGATATTACATGCCTTCAAAAGAAGGCAGCACGAACAGATTAAAAGTAACATGCCCAACCTTCAAATTATTATTATAATTGACTGAGACTCCCTTCCTACAGTTGCATGAAATTGCAATAGTCAAGGCTGGTCATGTGCTCTGTTTGTATTTCAGGTGATGGGAGTGGTAGGACCCTCCAGTGTTGCTGATGGATTACCCCTTCTTCATCTCAGCCCTTATCTCTCACCACCTCTGCCCTTCAGCACAGCTGTTGTCCGGCTTGTAGCATTGCAGATACAGGTGTGACTGCCTTACCTGTTTGTCACGCTCATTATGTTGCTGGTTGAGGCACCAGATCATGGTGTTCTCTTTTATTTTTCTGCAAAGGCTGGGCAAAATCTGTGAAACAGAAGTGTAAACATCTCCAAACTTTTGCAGGTTTGGAGCTTAAGCCCTGAGCATGATCCTAAAGTTGTGCTTCTGTAATTCTTCTTGAGATCTCAAAAATAGCAGAGTCATTGCAGTCCTGCCACACCTCAGGAACCACTTCTATCATTTAAAACATGTGCCAAAACTTTAGGAAAATAATGGTCCACAGATAATCAGCTCACAGTTGTTAATTAAAAGAGTAATATTCAAAGTCTGGTTTTACATTATTGCAGAAAGAACTGCAATAAAAAAAATTTTTCAAATGTTATTACTAGACTTTGAATATCTTACTTTTCTTTAATGATTGTGGGTTAAATATTATGGGTGTTTTTATCATTTTTCTTCCACTTCTTTTAGTTCCTAAAATTAAAATAATCATTCCCAAGCCAAAAAAAAATGTGTACAATCCCAATTTCCCTGCTTATTTGTTTGTCACTTATTTTAAAGAATGGTAAGTCACCAGAAAACTCTGTGACCAATGGAAAGTATACAATTGCTGCAAGTGGATAACTAACCCATTCGTTATCTGACAAACCAAGTTTGATGGTCCATCATCCAGCTAATAGGTAGATTATGGAAAAGAGATTCAGCAAGTGCTGTGGTTACTATGCAGAAAGGATACAGAGGCATCCCTAAAGTGATACATTTTAACAACCTGTATACAGAGCTCATTATTTCTTTCTATATTGTCTATTGCTTTCTGGCTGGAAGAAGGTCTCATACAAAGGTCAGATGACTTTTAAATAACTCCCAAATGGAGCAGGTGGCAAGTTCTCCTTTTCTTCTTTTTCTTTGGTCACTAAAATATTTATTGGTGGATAGACACATGGAGAAATTGAAGGGGGTAATGCGGGGATTTTGTACTAAATGATAGATATTAAAATTTTTCATTTGATATTCAAAATATTACTGTTTTTTTAGGTATGTAGCTCTCAATTATATCAAGCAAATGGTAAAGTATCAATTTGGGGTGAATCTTGTATGCTGCACAGATGACAATTGAACTCCTAGTTTGCAGGTGCAGCCAGCAGGGAGTCCCTGTCTCCACCATGCTGTGTAAGAACAAGCAGACTGAATGCGTGAGGAGGTCAATTAATCTTTTTTTCTATTATTGCTGCACAGGCTTTAAAAGAAGATTTCCCCTTAAGCCATGTGATCTCCCCATTCACCAATCAAGAGCGAAGGGAGGGGATGCTTTTAAATCTGCTCATCCCATTTGTGCTCACAGTAGGATCTGGAAGCAAAGGTCTGATTAATTTAACTAAAAGAAATTTATTATTGTTACTGTGTTTTCTTAAGTATCAGGCTGTTGTATCTTCCTTTTCCCATGGAGACCATCATTAAACTCGATCTGAATGATTTAAACATATATCTTAGGATATATGGTTTTCTTTCTATTCAATTTAGCTGCCCTTGGTCAAGACTTACTGTGCTCCACTTCTTAGAAGACACATGCTATTTAACATCATTTCAGGATAGCAAAAATCAAAAGAGCATTGTTTCAATTATGAAAATGGGAGTACCTGAAGTACAGTATGATATGAATTGACAGATAAATGGACTTGATAACCTATTGACACTAGGTTTGGCATACATCCTGCCATTGTCATTAAATTTCAATATGTTTTCATTACTCTTTCTTTTGGGGGGATTTTTCCTTTTAGGAAAAGTTTATCTCAAATGTAAAGGCAGTGTGTTATGAGTATTTGAACAGAAAAAAAAAAAAAAAAAGAAAGGAGATTGAAATGGTAAGCAGGAGATTTGGCTAAGAACAGGGACCTTTTGATGCTGACTGCGGAGGAGACACCCAGTACCAGGAGCGCTACTTCTGTCCATAGGAGAAGCTGTACTTGGTGGGGAAGACACTCGAATTTCTAGGGTGTTCTAGTTTGGAATTGGAAAGAGAGTTGAATTTTTCAGTGTCTAGTGTGGAAAGTTTGCCTTGTGATTTGCTTTTATTTCCACTTCCTCCTTCCAAACTCTGCCCCTCAGACAGCCCATGGCTGGAACAGCCCGAGGTACAGCTGCTACTGCAGACGGTCATTAATGTGCTCCTTCCTCCACGGATCATCAGCACATCCAGGAGCAAGAATTTTATGTTGGAGAGCTCCCCTGCTCACTGCTCCACCCCGGGGGATGCAAGCAAAGACCTACGCAAGGAAGGGTTGGCAGAGTCCACCAGCCAAGCAGCGTACTTAGGTGGGTACTTCTTTCTCTCTCAATAAATAGAGAAATAAAAATATAAAATAGATATAGGTATAGATAGAGATATATACACAAACACATATATATGTGTATGTACACACTGAAAGGACTGATGCTGAAGCTGAAGCTCCAATACTTTGGCCACCTGATGTGAAGAGCTGACTCATTGGAAAAGACCCTGAAACTGGGAAAGATTGAGGGCAGGAGGAGAAGGGGGCAACAGAGGATGGGATGGTTGGATGGCATCACTGACTCAACAGACATGAGTTTGAGCAAACTCCGGGAGATGGTGAAGGACAGGGAAGCCTTGTGTGCTGCAGTCCATGGGGTCGCAAAGAGTTGGACACAACTGAGCAGCTGAATAACAAAATATGTATATACGTGTATATGTATATACATATTACTTACTTAGCTATATTCCTCCTTGACTCAAAAAGTATTTTAAAAGACCTGTATCCAGAAAGTCTTTAAAGAAACCATTTCAGCAAGTACAAAGCATCAGTCTCTACTTCTGCTTTCCTGTTACCTCTTCCCACTGCCATGACTTGAATGGTATTCCCATTGAATACCAGAAGCTACTCTTTGACTAGAATTAACTAAGCCAGGGAGAAAAGGCTACCCCTGTCACTGCACTGAGGCTAAGGAGCACTGGCCATAGAAAATCTCAAAAGGAGGAAGCTGAAAACATCTTGCCTGACATTTTTCAGTTCACCAAAGCAGCTGCTGCTGCTAAGTCACTTCAGTCGTGTCCAACTCTGTGCGACCCCATAGACGGCAGCCCACCAGGCTCCCCCGTCCCTGGGATTCTCCAGGCAAGAACACTGGAGTGGGTTGCCATTTCCTTCTCCAATGCATGAAAGTGAAAAGTGAAAGTGAAGTCGCTCAGTCGTGTCCGACTCTTAGCGACCCCATGGACTGCAGCCTACCAGGCTCCTCCGTCCATGGAATTTTCCAGGCAAGAGTACTGGAGTGGTGTGCCATTGTTTTCTCCATCACCAAAGCAGACAGAATGGTAAAAACAGGTCCTTGGAGTTTGGAGTGTGTGAGAGGTTGTGGGGCAGTGGGTAGAGGTGTTTGGGCTGCATCATAAAGGATGTATTTGAAAATGTTATGATTGACAATGAAAATGAAAAAAAAAGCCAAGGCTGTATGTGCACAGGGCCTGCCCACGCATAGCACTTGGTTGCCAGAGGCAGGAGAACGTAGGTTTCAGATAAAATCCAGACTCTAGTACAGAGCCCTGCATGAGGTTTGGGATTGTGCAGAGGATGTTGGAGAAAGAAGCCTTAACATGGAATAGAGGGATAGGAGGAAACACTTAACAAGTAACTATCTTCAGTTCTGTCCACTTTCTGCCTTTTATCTTAATTGAACTATACTTGATTTACAATGTTATGTTAGTTTCAGGCAAAGTAATTCAGTTCCGCATATATAGATAGCTATTTTCTTTCATATTCTTTTCCCTTATAGGTTATTATGAAATATCTAGTAGAGTTCTTGTGTTATACATTACTTTCTTGTAGGTTATCTGTTTTATATATAGTAGTGTGTATATGTTAATCCCAAACTCCTTATTTATGCTTCTCCCTCTTTCCCTTTGGTAACCATAAATTTGTTTTCTATGTCCGTGGGTCTATTTCTGTTTTGTATATAAGTTAATTTGTATCATTTTTTAGATTCACATAAAAGTGATACTATATGATATTTGTCTTTCTCTGTCTGACTTCCTTCATTTAATATGATCATCTCTAGGTCCATCCAGGTTGCTGCAAATGGTATTATTTCATTCTTTTTATGGCAAAGTAATATTCCATTGTATAAACATACCTCATCTCCTTTATCCATTCACCTGTTGATTGACATTTATGTTGCTTCCATGTCTTGGCTATTATAAATGGTGCTGCAATGAACATTGGGGTGTGTGTATCTTTTCTAATTGTGGCTTTCTCTGGATATTTGCCCAGGAGTGGGATTGTAGGATCATTCGGTAGCTCTATTTTTTTTTTTAAAGAACCTCCATACTGTTCTCCATAGTGGCTGTACCATTTTACATTCCCACCAACAATATAGGAGGGTTCCTTTTCTCCACACCCTCTCTAGCATTTATTATTTGTAAACTTTTTAATGATGGCCATTCTGACTGGTGTAAGGTAATACCCCATTGTAGTTTTGATCTGCATTTCTCTGATAGTTAGCAATGCTGAACATCTTTTCATGTGCCTTTTGGTCATTTGCATGTCCTCTTTGGAGAAATGTCTATTTAGATCTTCTACTCATTTTTGGATTGGGTTGTTTGTTTTTTCCATTTTATGCCTTTTTAATGAAGGCAGAGTCTTTGGTTACTTGGCCAGGCTACTGGACTTCTCTTTTAAATTTATTTTTACCTTTATTTTGAGCACTTAGTGGGCACTGTTTTCTATACTTTACATTATCATCACTCTGGAATCCTCACAACAGCTCAAAGAAATAAATGTTCTTACTTTAGTAAGAGGCTAAGGCCTGGGAAGATCCCTTGGAGAAGGAAATGGCAACCCACTCTGGTATTCTTGCCTGGAGAATCCCATGGACAGAAGAGCCTGGCAGGCCACTGTCCATGGGGTCGCAAGAGTCGGATGTGACTTAGCAACTAAATGACGATGATGAAGGCACAGAAAGGTTAAGTAACTTACCTAAAGTCACACTGTTTGGTGGCAGGACCAAATTTCAAATCGAATCCATCCATCACCAGAATCCTTGAGCCCTTTGCCATTCTGCTGGTTTTGGGCTGATGCCAGTGAAGGTAGAAAGTAGGAAGGCAGGAATCCAAAGAAGGCCAACAGGCACACAACAACAGAAGTGTTACCAGGATCAGGGTAGGGTTAGAGGAATGCTACTTTTTGTTTATGTGCTTGCAACATCAAGGGAGAGGAATAGAGGTGAGTAGATGGGGAAGGAAGAATCTTACCACATCTCTCTCTGTGTTATATGCCCTAGTTTTCCTCCTACAAATGCCCAAAATAGAAGGTAATGGTGATTTCCAAGGGCTTTAAGGAGTTGGATTTGTATGTGTCTTCTAGATGCTGAGATAGGCCTTAATACATGATGGCCAATGCCCAAGTTACCTTGACTGCCCCACGGGAGACCCTCGGGGGAGAGCTCGGGTGGCAGAGGAAGCCACCATCATAATCTTTGATGTCATTACAGTATTCTGATTTATCTTGACACACTGAGAAATCTGCTTCCTAAAAATATATTTTAAAATGTAGTTTGTAACAAAGCTGCCAGAATCTGGAAGAAAAGAGATATTGTAAAAGAAATCCCATAGGGTTTAGTAATAGACATGATGAGAGGCGAGGGAGGAAGGATAGAGTTTTCTCTTCTGGAAGAATCTACTCAAACACATTTATTGTTTACTCTGGGGAGCAGTTTACAGTGGGGTCAGGAAGGGAAAGTACTCCTTTTTTTAACTTTGCATTTCTGCATGGGTTGATTTTACTTCTAATGACAAGGATATATTATTTCTAAGCTGAAAGGGAAAAAAAGGAAAATATTTTATCTTCAGATGTGAGTGGTATGCTGATATTACCATAAAGCCGCTATGATAAAACTTTTAGAAAGCAAAATATCAGCTATGTATCATGTTTATAACACATTTCCCTTTCAGTTCTATAAATTGCTTCAGTGTAAATTTTCCAAAGTAGTAGTTAAATGCACTTAATGAAGATATATGTGTTCTCTTAATCAGAATCAAAACATGTTTGTCAGAACACTCACTCAGAAGTACACTGAAGATTTTGGAAACATGGAGAAAGTTTAGAAATTTGAAAATTGTCTGATGCATAAGAGGGCTGAGGATGCAGGCAGCTGGGTGTGGGCAGGGTTCCTCTGAGGCACAAGTGTGCAGACTCAGTTTTCTCTTTTCTTGGTGTGAAGCGCTGAAGGTGATCCTCGTCTGCTTTGAGAGGCAGCTCGGAAGCCAGTGGTACTGGCTGAGCCTCCAGGTGAAGGAGATGGCCCTGCGGAAGGTCGGAGGCCTGGCCCTGTGGGACTTCCTGGACTTCATCGTGCGGACCCGAATCCCCATCTTCGTGCTCCTGCGACCTTTCATCCAGTGCAAGGTGCGCTATGTGCTTCTCCTCTGGGGAGTAACAAGCCCCATAGACATGCTGTTCCCCAGATTTAGGGCAAAACAACAGCAGCAGTCTTGGGGGAGATGCTATTGCTAGTCAGGAGGACCTGTTAAGATCATGCCTGATGAGAAATCAGCCCAGACAAGTATCCCTCTGGGGAATACCTTTACAGTAAGAGCTTAGTTAACATCTTAAAACGTTGCCCTCTCCCCTCTTACCCCCTCCCCAGGAAAAAAAAAAAGATTGATCCAATAGATGATCTGAAGAATTATCACTTGTCTTTGGTGGCATAATTGAAACCTGATTTTAAATAAACATGTAAGAAAATGAGATAGTTAAAGTATGGTTTTCCTCTGAGACCCTCAGTGTTCATCTACTTTTTTTATTCTTTTCATGCCTGATTTCTGATATCTGGGGGCCATGATTCAAAGCAGTGGATTGATTAAGCACTTCCTAAGGACTGTTCTAAGAACCTCATATGCATTACTTTATTTAATCCTCACCACCAACTATGAAATCAATACAATTATTAGCCCATTTTACAGATGGGAAAACTGAGGACCAGAAAATCTATGCCTTCCTTTCAGCTTCTGGCCCAACCAGCAGAGAACCATGAAGAGCTTTCTGCCCGACAACACATTGCTGACCAGCTAGAGCGGCGTTTCATTCCACGCCCTCTGTGTAAGAGCTCCCTCATTGCTGAGTTCAACAGTGAACTGAAAATTCTAAAAGAGGCAGTTCACAGTGGATCGGGTGAGTATGCATGGGATGGTTTGACTTTGACTAGTAGAACAAAGAAAGATCCTTTTTATAGGTCACTGCTCTTTCTGGAACCAAGTGTGAGTTAGCCATTTTGGTACAACTAGCGTTGTTGACCCTGTCATCCTTGTCAACAGTGCAAGTCAAGGGGGCATCATAAGAATTTAATTTTATTCCTCTTCTAATATGTTTTTCAGTCTTTATTTTCGTAGTTCAGCTTTTTCTTGAAGACAGCTGGGGGGAAAAAACTTACTTTAATTCGTACTTTATTTTCCTTTTTGAAAAGGAAAGGGGACTCACATTCATTGAGCATCTGTTATATGGTAGATTATTTCATAGATGTTATCTCATTTAATCCACACAAATACCTGCAAAATTGTAACTCAAAATCTGCTTATAAAAAGAAGAAATGAAGATTCAATAGAGGATAAATAACTGACACAAAAAGACAATGACACCTGTGAGAGGACTTAAAACTGGGTCTGTATGATTGATAAAAAAGTCGTTAAGTTTTCATGACTTGGAGAGAGAGAGGATTGAATTAAAACTGATGGGCTGGGGTTACTTTCTTTACATTATTCAAAAGATTTTCTTTGGGAATGCATTGTTTACTTTTGTAATTATATTAACTTCAAGTTACTAGGGAAGGAAAAGAAATCATTTTCTGCCATTAGAGGGCAGTCATCACCTATAAGTAGAATATTCTTATACATGTGGCTTTTTGTCTTTCTAAAACCTATTGTTGGTGATGTATTAAGGACCAAATATTTGTCAAATACAATCTTGGTGAAATCTGCACAAGGCCATTCAAATGTTCTGCTTTATAATGAAATAATATGACAAAAAATCAAGGGGGTGTTTTATTGTAATCTCCAGAAAAGGGTAATAAGGACACAGTATTAATTATGTATTCTGATTTTGATTGTGCAGTTCCTTTCAGACAATATGTCTATTTCTTCTGTATGCTTGTGTCAGGTATAAGGTACATTTCTCAGTGAAATTGATCAAATTGATATCTATAGTTCAGCTCAAAATGAATCTGCATTCAGCCAGCCTTGGAAAATGAAACTGGAAAACAATGAGAGAGGCTGCAATATCAAAGCATTTTTTATTGTTAGAGATATTATGCTCCTGCAAGAAAACTGTTCAATTACATCAGTGGCTGATTCTTTATTTTAATAACGTTTTCAATTCTGTTTGCTATGTATGTATGTGAAAGTCGCTCAGTCGTGTCTGACTCTTTGTGACCCTATGGACTGTAGCCTGCCAGGATTCTCTGTCCATGGGATTTTCCAGGCAAGAATGCTGGAGTGGGTTACCATTTTCTTCTCCAGGGATCTTCCCAACCCAGGGATTGAACCCTGGGTCTCCCACATTGCAGGCAGACTCTACTGTCTGAGCCACCAGGGAAGCCCTTTGTCCTAAAGTTCATCTATCTGGGACACACTATTTAAATGACCTTCCTTTTAAAAAATACACACTGTGAGGGAAGAGTTTGAAGCTTGGTTTTCTTCCAAGCACCTGGGAATTCCCTGGTGGTCCAGTGGTTAAGACTCCTGGCTTCCGATGGGCACAGGTTCAATCCCTGGTCAGGGAACTAAAATCCCACATGCTACATACTATGCACCCCCTCCACCCCACCCAAAAAACATCCTCACTATGGATTTTCTTTGGTCTCTCAACCTCGCTAGCTTACCAAGGAAAGACGTCCATCAGCACCGTGGGCACCTCCACTTCTGCTTACCGCCTGAGCCTGGCCACCATGTCCCGCTCCAACACGGGTACTGGCACTGTCTGGGAGCAGGACAGTGAGCCATCCCAGCAGGCTTCCCAGGACACCCTGAGTCGAACTGATGAGGAGGATGAGGAAAGTAGGTCACCTGCAGCATCTGGGGTGGGGAGGTGGTGGGGCTCATGTGTGACACAGCTTGGCCATGCAGATGAGGACTTGGGTGGATTTCTGCCTTTCTGATCTTTGCAGTTCTGATCCTCTGGTCATTTTTACAAAAAGGAGTTAAAATGGAATTGCGACTGATCCCATGATTTCTTATGCCTGCTTTTCTATAAATTCCTTGATATCCTTGGTCATTTGGTAGGATTTTAGGCAAAAAGTAAATCTTTAATGACCCCTAAATTTTCTTTGAGTTTATGCATTTAACCTTTCCACTAATCCATTTAAATTGTGGTTAAGGAACTAAGGGGAGCATTTATTCTCCTTTTTCCTGGCCAATCTTGTTTAGAAGATCAATCAGCACTTAGGTGACACAGGACTTCTCCGGTGGTCCAGTGGTTAAGACTTTGCACTTCCAATGTAGGGGGCAAGGGTTCCATCCCTGGTCAGGGAACTAAGAGCCCACGTGCCGTGTGGCACAGCCAAAATATTTCTTTAAAAAACAGCACTCACGTGATCTGACTGCAAAGAAAAGTGAGCAAGGCATATGCTCACAACTCAGAAAAAAATAGTTGGCAATATTGTCTAGAATGTAAACCCAGCAGAGTGTCTTGAGGGCATACAACCCAATTTAAGTGTCCCCAGTCACTGAGGCAGCCCAATTGTGTTTTAAAGATACTCTGATATAACCTGTAAAGTGTGCAGTCTATGTCTTAAGAAAACAAAATCTAGACTTTTACTCAGAGCCCCTCTGTACCAAACAACAACAACAAAAAAACCCACTCTGAAATAAATTAGAGTCAAGGTTAGAATTTTAATTAACTAAGATGAAAGAAAATTCTTTAATACCCTACTACGGTTGGAAGTGTAGGAGAGGGAAAGAAGTAACTACTTCGTCAAAGCACGTATCAGTAATATTTCCAGATTTAGCTTCAGGGTTAAATAGATAACAAAGTGATAATCATATTGTCCTATACCTAACTTCCAGACATATTTGTTTCTAAATCATGTCTCATGGAAATAATTCTAAAATTGTAATTAGGGAAATCTTGAAAGATCTTGACCAAAAAAACAAAATGAGAGAGACAAGGATTAGCAGTTCACATATTCATTATAAGTCCTAGCAATAGTCCAGAACTTAAAGTAATATCTGTTTTTCTTTAATGGTTGAAATAGTCTCTCCTAGAAATTTTTTTAAATGATAGTAAATGATAAAAAAAAAAAAAACTCTCTTTAATAGAGCTAAATATATTTTTCAGGTGACCTTGTGAATTAGAGGATGACCAAGCCAGTAGGAAGGAAGTAGGGAAGAAAAGTTTAGTACAGAAGACATAAACAGAGATAGCACTGACCAAGGGCCAACATTAATACACTGACATGTATGCAAGTTTTTGTTAATCTTTATGCTCTCAAAATCATAACTGTCCCAATGACCAATATGATGTGGGTGTATATTAATTTATGAAATACAGTATGCAAGCTAGAGTGTTAACACCTTTGAATTAAACAAATTTTCCATTCAGCAATCAAACCTGTATTAAGACCTAGCAGGAACGAGATGAGGAACAAGAAGTATGAGAAGGATATATTCTCTGCTGGCTAAAATCTTAGAGTTTTCTAGAGGAGATAACAGACATTTTTTGATAAAGAATGCCTAACAAAAGAGTGAATGACACAACGTTGTGAATCAACTATACTTCAATAAAATAAATAAAATTTAAAAAAAAGAATGGAAGGCAATGCATATAATCACCAAAAAAAATATCGAAGGAGTAAATGTTAAGTGATATATGAGTTTGAATAAGAGGGGGAAAAAATTACTGGAATCCCAGAAAGGTCTTAGTAGAAATAGCTCAATCTATCCTACCACATTTTTTCATGTTTTTTAAGGCATATTTGATTATACTCTACTCTCTGAATACCTAAAAAGGAAATACCATTCTATAACAAGAATCAACTTCACGTCAGTTGTTATGTAGCAAATTAAAAATTTTCAGGACTTTATATACTCATCTCTGGGTTTGAAATAAACTTCTCTAGAAATGTGACCACTTAGGATATTTTAAATAAGTGATGTCAGATTACATGGTAGTAAAAAGTTCACCAAAATTCTAGGTTAGTCAAGATATGTTTCTTGTTCAATGACAAACAATATTAGCTCACTTAGAATGAGGTCGTCTCGTCAAAAATACTATACTAAAGTTAATTTTAATATGGATTTGAATACATGAATTTCAGTTTCTATGGAGAAAATAAGTGTCTGCTTCTAATTTTAAAGTTAGATTAAAACAAACATTTATTTCTGAACTTTATAGATTTTTAAATATTTTTCGGAAAAAAAATACCTGAAATAGTCTTTCCCTCAGCAGTCTAAAAATCATGAAATGTCCTGAGTGTAGTGTTTGAAAGTCAGACGTGCTTGATTTGTTCAATAACACAGTCCCCTACTGAACTATTTCTGGAATGTTTAAAATGTTGTAGTCCAGCTTTTCTGAAACCTTTAATTTGCCAACACCCCTTTATTTTTACAAATAATCTACTTGTAGAAATGGACAAGAAGTTTACGTTTATTTCATGAAAGCTGTTCGAGGGTGGGAGATGTGTATATGTGAAGAATTATCCTTCACCCTTTGTGCAGATTAAAAACTCAGCTCCAGAAGGTTTTTTTTTTTTCAAGATAAGGATACATTCTTGATGTTTTATTGATGCTGTTTCCCTCAACCAAATGAAGTAACTAGTCACTTTAACTCAAAGTTCTCATAATGTTCATAGTCTCATAAATGACAATGTTCAGTGACACTAAAGACTCAGCTATTAAAGTCTCTGATTATATAAAAGCAGTGAAAATGTTTCTTAAGCTCCCAAAGGTCTTAGTTTTGAATCTGTACAAAGGGACGAATGATTATTTAACTTTAGATATTGTCCTAAGGTTGTATTCTAGGCAAGGATGGAACCCAAGTACAAAGCTGGTCTGGGTTTTCTGGTCAGCGTCATAATTTCCTAACACTCTCCTCTCTGGCCCTTTCAGATGACTCTGTCAGCATGCCCAGTGTGGTAAGTGAACAAGAAGCTTACCTCCTGAGCACCATTGGAAGGAGGCGGTTCTCCAGCCATGTCTCCAGCATGTCTGCACCTCAGGCTGAGGTGGGCATGTTACCCAGCCAAAGGTAAACAGCCCTGCATATGTCGTACTCCACA
This sequence comes from Bison bison bison, assembly GCF_000754665.1. Lineage (NCBI taxonomy): Eukaryota > Metazoa > Chordata > Mammalia > Artiodactyla > Bovidae > Bison > Bison bison. The sequence goes on from NW_011495032.1 coordinate 32,039,641, forward strand.
TCTGGGGGCAAAGGTATAAATTCTGAAAACTCACTCCTGTTACACTAAAAAGGGCCTAAAGAGAAGCAAACAATCCATTTTTTAAAGTATACCATTCAAACAAATTTTCAACAAGGGTTTACACAACAATTTGTAGCATTTTCTAAGTCAGGCAAGCTGAAGGGATCTCAATTTCTGATCCAAGCATTGTTTCTCCTTAACATTGTTCTATAAATAGATATATGCTCTTCTTTCATGGTCTTCTTTCAGATGACATTCTTGTATTTCATATATATTATCAGCTAAACTAATAATGGCTACCTGGTAAGTGTATAGGACTGCCTTGATATATTTGGTAGCTTAGACTTCTGATATGTCATCAGTATTTAGTTGGAGGTAGTGATGCTTAACAAAGCAAAAAAAGACCCATGCCAGTATGTGTGACCTTGGGCAGGTCATTTAACAAGAGTCCACAGTTTCCTCCTCTGTGAAATGAGAGGTTAGCTAAAATCTGCCTTTAAGGTAGCTTCCCTACCTATAGGGTTTTATGATTCCATAATTAGACTCTTTAAAACATTTTCTTTGGTGCTCTCTAACCTCTAAGAATATAGATTTGAAACTTTATACATACAGTTTACCATTTATATGGTAATACAGAAAATGATCTGACATAAGAAATAAAACATTATCTATTTCAGAGTCAGGACTTTTACTTTAGGAACTGAATTCTTTCAAAGAATCAGTCTTATGTTTTTATCTAGTTTATTGTTTATTCTTATTAACTATGGAGTTATTGTGGTATAACTTATACATGGAGAATAAGAACAATCAGGAGACATTCTTGTGCTCAGATAAATTTAGTTTACATGGAGAAATAATTACTCTGTACCTAAATCCTTTAGCCTATCATTCCTGAACTGTACAGATGAAGTAAAATTTGTGAAATAAAGCCAAATTTTGCAGAATATTTTAAAAACGGGGGAATGATAAAATATTAATAACTAAATTATATACTTGTAAAGAAAGCATTATTTATATACTATGGAGTTATAAAAATTGGTAATATAAAAGTATTATTATCATTGTAAGATACTGCTTTACCTACTGATAATTTATCTTTGATAAGGAAGTCTTATAAATAAAATATACCAAAAAAGAGAGCCAAATTATAAAATATCCAAAAAAAAAGATATAAAGTCATACAGGCAGTTAATATGGGAACACAGTGATTTATTTTTAATTCCTAGAAATATGCAAACTTTATTGAGAATAAACAAAACTTTAGTCTATGTAAAAGTTTTTATTTAAATTACGGAATTTTAAGTAGAGATTCTTTTTGGTTATTTACATAACATAACCAGGTCATCAAATCGCTTTGAAATATCCATTAAGGAGTTATCTCATTTCTGGGGAGAAAATTTGTTTTATTATGGATAGACCAGAAACCCAGCAAAATAATATAGCTAAACTCTTTGGGCTTGAGTCCTGCTTGGGAGGGCTAGCAAAGGTAATGATGTCTCTCTCTGTTAGGGAAAGCCTCTTTCTGGGGATGGAGGCTATTTTTGCAGTATAGGTGAACAATAAAGAGTTTAATTCCATCCATTTTAACAACTATTTATTGAGTGCCACGTGGACACTTAGCTCAGAGCTAGGCACTGAAGGAAAGAGAAAGTATGTATGACATAGTTTCTGTTCACAAATACCCATATCACCCAAATAAATTAGCGGCATCCAAATAAATCAATAAACTATTTAATCATTCTTTCACCAACCTGACAGGTTTCTTCTTTTGGCATTTACAATTCAGTCACTAGAGGATGGAGTGAGGAGGTGAATGCAAGTTCCATGTGAATATACCAGGGTTGTCTTCCTTCTATTCATTCACTTCCTTTTTCACTGCCAAATTAGCAGGTGCAATCAGGTTCTTTATTTGCTTTTCTTAATGGCATCAGCTCCAAGAGTTGGGTTGTGACAGTTCATGGTAAGTGGTTTCTGTGTGATAAAGTCACAACTCACAAGAAAGAAGCAGGATCCTGGTCAATGAAACATTATATGAACAAGACAGGTGAAAAGTCATAGCCACCCAGCCAAATGGTTATCAAAGGAATGATAGTTTCATCTTCTACAGACTCATTCCGCAATGTGTTCCAGAGCTCCTGTGTCCATTCAGAGCTTATCACAAGTCCCAACTCCTGACCAGTAAATAGATCACTCCTCTGAGAGTCATATCCACCCAAAGGCCTCCCCCCTCCCCATTGCCTTGAGTCCTATGTCTTGACCAACCCAGCACAAGGTGAAATGGTTGACTGTCTCCTTTTCCTTCCTTGTTCTGTTAAATTTATTTATTTACTTTTGGTTCTTAGAAGCAGAAAAGTGCATGCCTTTTTTTTTTTTTCTTTTTCTTTTATTTCTTTGCATTTTCTTTCCCTAAATGCTTCATCTCCCTACCCCTCCTGCAGTGAACCTAATGTCCTCGATGACTCCCAGGGCCTGGCCGCCGAGGGCAGCCTCTCTAGGTACAGTGTCAATGCTACCTGTGTATTGGTGTCTGTGCTGGGAAACAAGCTGTTCCCTGTCTCCTCCGTCTCTCTGTCTCTCTGTCTCCTCCTGCCCCGTCTTGATATCGATTTCCATTCCTTGCCCTTTGTTGCTCATAAACACACGAGCCTGGAAGTCAAAGGTGTAGCCTCTTTCACTTTTCAGCTTCAGAGCTCCATCACAAATGGATTAAAAAGTCTACTTTAAAAAAAAAAAAAAATCCCTGGAGTTCTTCTAGGGGTTTATCCCATGGACCATCTCAAGAGTTTGATATACAAAATGTTAAATTTATCCCAGCTAAACATTCCCTCCCATGCTGATAGTCTTTAAGAAATTTTTTTTTGTCAAAAACCTTTTAATACAACTCCCTATCATTAGGAAGCCCCAATCTAGACAAGTCTTCCAGCCAATACCATGGGTGATAAGAAAACAGTGATACTATAATAAGAATACCAATGTCAATATGATTTATATAATTCCCTCTCTTTGGTGCATGCAATGTGACAGGCTGTTATGATAGCTTATTCAAACCATGTTTATATAAAGAATGTCTGTCCCAGTGCTAAGATGACCCCCAAATTTGCCACGAAATATCAGATACAAACATTTCTTGGTAAGAGACTTCTCATGATGCAAACAATATAATGGTTTGGCTATTGGTTTAAAGCTTCAGAAAGGGGGCCTGCACCTTTAACACTCAGATAAACCACGTCAAACATTCCTAATCTTGTGCTGTTGATTCACACCTCTCAACTAATCCTCATTAGGGGTAATGCTTCTTGTTCATGCTAAGAGTACCTTTGTTTCATCTCAAGAGAAAATATTCCCTTTCAGGTTTGCATTATATAGTGAGTGCTCCCATGTTTATTGCTGTATCACAAAGATGAGGAAATGTTGAGAGGCCGTTCCTGTGAAAGGCTGTCCTTTTTTTATTTTTTGCATCTTGTTCAGATTTCACATTTTCTTTTGCAACTGAAAATGGGAAATTTACTGCATCATCAGATGTATCTTTTTGTTTTTTTTAACTGGCCTCATAATTCATGACATTCATTTGTGTTTGCAAGCCCCTGCCTGGATAGATCAGTCTCACATTTGTGGTAAATGTGGAAGTGTTGCAGAGTGCAGGCTTAATTCCATTATTGAGAACTGCAAGGACAGGGAAGAACAGAGTAGTCCTCAAGGTGGTTTCCTTCATTGTTCACAGTATTGGAAGAGCTCTGAACCCAGCCTAGCACCATGACCACTGGTTTCAAAGCATTTATTTGTTAAATGCTTAATATTACATACAAGACAGGAGAATCTAGCTAGGAAGGTGATTTCAATGTCCTACTGACAGTAGAAAGTATTAAATCAGACTTTGTCCCAGGTCTTTTCTAACTAGGCCAAATTCTATTCTTACTGAATAAAATACTAGTCTGGAGTTGGTGAGAGAAGACGAGAGTTTGAGTTAATTTTTATAAATTCTCCCTAAGACTTGGCCCTCTTTGTCAGGCTTAGGGTTCAAACAGACTAATCTAGAGTTGTCTAAACCAATCCAATCTGCCTTTGGTCCAGTGTAGATTGGAATAAACCCCAAGTTCTTGCTATGTGAGGGTGGTTCAGAGCCAACGCTATAGGTTTTATCTATAGATGAATTAGTCAATCACGTGAGTTCCTTGATGACTGTTTTGGATCAACTTTTGTTGATCTGTTGTTCCCATAACTGGTGTGTTTGCGTTCTGGATGCCAGTCACCCTGATCAATTAGTGATCATAAAGAAACCAGAAAATGAAGCGCTCACTTTGGATTCTAAAAAGTTCCACGCGTGCAGAGGCATCCGACAGCCGTAGCACGTCCGCCTTTGCCACGCACTGCAAATCATCTCTCTCAAACGCCACCAGGTCACCAAGTTCTCTTTGGAGGAGAGGAACTTTTGGCATTACTAAGAGGTGGGTTTATAAAATAGGATATATATTTTTAATATTTGGTTTCCAGGCTTTCTTATTTCTGGCATGAAACTTCTTTATGGTGCAGATTCTTAAGGTTCTAAAGAAGCAGTAAGATATTAACTATGTAAATTACATTTAGCACACACCCGAGCCCTCAACGAAGGAAAACCTGACTCTAAAGCTTAAAGAATATCAGGAAACATGCCTAACAGAAAGTATTAGACCCTGCTGCTCACCCCAACCCCACATTTTGATAAACTTTCTGGGGATTTGCTTTTGAAAGAACACTTGTTTTAGGCAGCGTGGGCAAGTTGGTCCGAAGCCTAAATGAGGAAGTCTCCAGGATAATAGTATAACCTGATAAATAGGTGGAAACCAATAAAAATTTTGCAGACCTTTAGAAAATTTCTTCCAGGATTTTTTTAATGTGTGGTAACTGGTTTCTTATAAAGATTCATAGGAAAAAGTATAAGTCTGTAAGAATCACTATGCTATGGTGAATTTTTTTTTTCTTTTGGAACTAATAAATTGCAATAGTATGTATATCATGGAAGAATTCTCTTCTTTAAGAGTTTTACTCTTAGAAATACAGAAACTTCATTGTAGATCTTCTCTCCCTGTGCCCACCCCCAAATACACACACCATGGGCCATATTTCTCTCTCCAGAAGAATATAAACATGCAAAATGTTATTCAAGCACTTAAGCCTGGAAGTTTATACTTGAGAATTAAATTTTGTTTGGACATGTTAGAACATTTTGAAAGGCAGGAATTGACAATCAACTCTAGCTTAAAAAAAAAATAGAGAGAAGAGATTACAATGCTATTTGATTCCATAAGGGTAATTTTAATCACAGTGGAAAATAAGAATGTGACACAAGTTTGAACAAGATAGATAGTCTGCGTGAAACAAAATAAAAATAATCTATCCATCTCATGATCATCCACATTTCCAAACAATGAAAATTTGGCAAGTACACCCAAATAGAAAAGATTAAAGCAACCTTGTTATGGAGTTGAGAATTAATAACTAAAAAAATATCTGTTTATCTGTTGTGATACACAGAGAAGTGTACTCTCCCGGTGTTAAATCAGTTCTTACAGGAGAACTAAGATCCAGATCCTTCCCTTTTTTGTCTGAATTCCAGTCTCTAATCTCTAAATGCTGTGGCATTTAAAATATATTTTCTTAGATGTTATGGAGGCTAAGTAAACTTTAAATGCTAATCTTTTACTGGGAAAGGGAAGAGTAGGATTTTGTCTACTGTTTATATCCCTGTTTCCTATAAATGCTTTATGGCTCCTTCAGTACTGGCTTCATGCATTCCTCAGCACAAGGCGGTCACCGGGTGAAAATGGCTATGCTGTGTGCCTTCTGTTCCCCCTCCAGATTTCTCTAACCATAATAAAATTAAAACTAAAAGTATAGATAAAAGCAAAGGAAATACAAATTCATTTCCTATAGTTTCACCCAGTACTTTTACTTAAAACTTTTATTTTGAAATCTATGTTGAAATACACTTTTTTTGTACTTTGAGATGAGTGACAGAAATTTTTATTGTATTACTGAATGGCCTTTTGTTCCCCTATCCTTTAAGAAATACCATTAAATATGTATTTACTGAACGACTGAGCGACTTCACTTTGACTTTTCACTTTCATGCATTGGAGAAGGAAATGGCAACCCACTCCAGTGTTCTTGCCTAGAGAATTCCAGGGATAGGGGAGCCTGGTGGGCTGCCGTCTATGGGGTTGCACAGAGTCGGACATGACTGAAGCGACTTAGCATGTATTTCATTAGAATATGCATACATATTAATTGTATATGGTGCTTCCCCGGTGGCTCAAGTGTAAAGAATCCACCCGCAATGCAAAAGAGTCGGACATGACTTAGCAACTAAACAACATATTTATACACTCCAAGTCTTCATGCTGAAATGAGAGAAAAGAAATCATTTGTGCCAGGATTGTCTTCTAACATTGTCTAAATTTTTCTAGCTTATAAATTACTTTCTTGCATTTTGAGTAAGGTCTTTGGTTTTTGTAGACAGTTGACTCATACCAGTTCTGCCAAGACCCATATTTACTTCTCTAAAATCCAGATTGTTTGCCAGAGTAATTAATATTGCTTAGTGACTCAGAAACACCAAGGATGATTTCACTTCAATTTAGAAAGTTTTGTTTGCTTTTATACTTATGGTTTTACCTTTTTATTTGACAAAACAGTGGAAATCAGCCATTTCTCATTCCGAAGATTAAAATTTTTAGGGAATTGGTTTTCTCTAGAGAGGTGCTTAGGGCAAACACCATGGTCTTCTGGTTGGTGTTATATTGCACCCCGATAGTCACGTATCACAAATCCTGCACATGACAGAAATATTACATGACATGGGGAGAACTAAACTGAAACCACCATTTATATGCAACTCCAGTTTGATATAGACCCAAAATTATTTCTGCGTGCATTACTTCTATTATTAATTTCTCTGGTTGTTTATTACTAATGTATCCTCTGCACACAGTTAAGCCAGACTTTGATGTTCCAAATATAAACATGTTAGCATCATATTTTTAGGGAGAATATATTAGCTGAGCTGTATTTCCAAGGGAATGTTCTATAATTTAATCATTGATATGTGCATTCCATGAAACACTAACTGTATCATTTATATAAAGCAACTAAATACTAAATCTATAAACCTGATCCATTTCTTAGAATGAACCTCTCTATCCATAGAGAAAACTTTGATGCTTTTGATTCTTCCTTGGAATAATCATCGTGAAAGTACCATTATGTTTTGGCATTTAACACTCCCTGAGTGACATGTATTTCTTTTCTTGCACCATTTTTTTCTCACAATCTCAGATTACTGAATAAAAGTGAAAGTGGACTGCCTCTATTTCATTTTCTCTACCCAATTATTTTTAAGACTTTTTATTACCTACTTCCTTCTGGTGTTCTAGAAGCAATAAACTCATTATAGATGTAAAACAATGAAGCATACTATGTTACATCACTTTTCATGTTCAAACCATTTCACATTGACTAACTTCTTTTCTCTACCTTAATGGGAGGTAGATGGTAAGTATTAACCTCCCTTTACGGCCAAGGGAACTGAGGTAACATTTAGATGTCAATGAAGAATCCATTCCAGTGAAAGCTTTGCTTGGTATTTGGGAAAAACTTGTTTCTACTTTTGTGCATATGGTAATCGAATACTTAATCTTTCCAGTTTAAGACACATATTAAAATGTATAATTAATAAGGAGATGTCATTTCAAACTTGCCAGCAACTTAGTCTGTATTGCTTATCAGAATTTATTGCATTGTTCCTTTGAGGTAATTTTCCATCTACATAGAAAGGTCATTTATGGTACAAGGTTATATATGTATAAAAACAATGTACATTGATCTTTTTGAACTTGATATTCAGGAGAATAAGAAAGTCTAAAAAAACACCTGTTTTTAAAACTCTATGGAATTTCATGTATCCCAAATGGCCTAATTATTTCAGAAAAACTATGATAAACTCCATTTGGGAATCACTGAATTTTCTTCTAGTGGAAATATGAGTAAGACTTTTAAAAATGACACGTGACTGTGTCAACCATGTAATGATTAACTATAGGGGAAACGTCTGATTGTCCATCTTGCCACTGACTTCTCTCCCTACAACTGCAGGGAGATTTTGTTTAGGGAGCTCATTTTTTTTTTAAATGGCAATGAATGCATACAGTCTTTTCCTTTTCATGGACAGTTGCTGATGCTGCATTCCTCTGTGGAATATTTTACTGTAAAAATTATTTGTAGATGACTCTCCTTTCGCAAAGGCAAAGCCGAAATTAATCACATTGGCATCATCCACAGGATTACAATGTTCTCTGGGGCACAGTATATTTCTTTTTTTCACCTCCACTCCCATTATAAACCCCTATTATACATATGCATGCAGAATGAAAAAGGATCATGGGTCCATGACAGTGTTTTCAGCTTCACCCAATACTAAAATAGGGACCACTGCTGGTAGCCATTTTTGCATATAAAAGACACACATACACAGTAAATTTGGGAGGAGCAGGTTGTTACTTTTACAAATTGTGTGCTATATTTGGGTGCAACTATTTGATAGTAATTAAGCTACTAAGTTGTAATGACAGCTTAATTTCTTTGCCAGCCTTATCAATCTAAAATCATTTTAAAAGACATTTTCATTGTCTACCTATGTGACTATTTACTCAGTCACAGACTTCAGGCTGCAAACATGTGTTGAATGTGACCCTTCACCCAAATGGATTCTGTGTCTGATGTGTTTGATATTTGTCCATCTTATTTTCATGTAAGTTGAAATATTTTAAAAGGTGTTCCCATCCATGTGATAGAGTTGTTCGTGTTTGTTCGTCACCACCTTTCTCCTTACCCTTGAAAAAAAAAATTGAGATTAGCATATGATGTGTTAAACCTTTTGGTGGCTTCCAAACCAGGGGTGTGATTGAATCAATGTTTTGCTGAATGACAGACTGGCATCAGTGATTGAAAACAGAATCTCAATTTTGGCAGCTTGGGGCTACAAGGCCTCGTGTCCTACTTCCTAAACCTCTGAAAATTCCCATCCCAGGGGTCCTTTCCTAACCCTCCTTCAAAGATAATGGTATCTTTGAAGTGATTGTTTCCTGTAAGTGATTTTGACTAACACCCACCAGAAGATTGTCTCATTTGCCTGCTCCGGGCACGCTAACACTGGTGATGCTCTTGACAGGGTGGCAAGTGTGCAGAGTGAACCTGGCCAACAGAACCTTCTCATTCAGCAGCCACTGGGGAGGAAGAGGGGCCTGAGGCAGGTAAGCAACCCTGAAAGGGCAGGGGAGACATGCTATGAAAGGGCGGTTCTATTCAATTTTTAGTGTATATTAAGACTCTATTTTATGTGTATTAAGACTCTGTTTTACCTGAAATATTTATTCCCCACCTGAAATAAGCAGTACAGAGCAACTTTAAAACATGGTAAGTGCTTGGGCAAAGTGGAGAGTTTGGGGCTTCTATTTTTAGCTCTAAATCTTATTAGCAAACCTGGTTACTTGGTGAAATAAGTGGGCTTATGTTTTTATTTGCTCCCTATTCAGAAACCATTGCCAGTGAAACTACTGACCACGGAAGATTTGTTATAAAGTTCACTGAAGGCCTCTTTCTGTAGAGAGGCAGAGACAGTCATCCTTTCTTCCTCATTTCAAGATTAATGATTCTATTTAAAACTGAAATTGAAGTAAAGATTATTCTTAAAAATTTCCTTTGGTAGGGTGGGTTTCCTTTATGTTACCATCTAAATAAAAATCTAAATGAGGCTTTGTGCTGTGGCTTTGATGGGAACATCCCAGCACTGATCTGGAGGCTGGACATTTTCCCAGAATCTGGGGTGTTTTTCATCAGTCTTTCCTTCAAAGTTAGAATGTATTCAGCTACAGCTTTTGGATGAGCAAAGGCTGACTGGTAAGCAATCATTGCTAGTTTTGTATCCTGAAATTCTTACTATAACTATTTTAATTTATATTAATGTTCTTAAGCTATATAAAGGGGTAATAATCGTTAAGATAGAATATAGGATTGGTTAAAGGGGATGCCAGAATTATATAAGTACTTGTGTTTAAATATGCAGGAAGCAGTTTATTTTATGGGCTAAGAATATAAGGAACAATCATAAGACTCCAAAGAGATCCTCAAAGAAGAGAACAAACCATAGAATCCTCTGAATTTAGTCTTTCCTCCCAGCAGTTAGATCCTTCCTGCTAGCTTTTTCTTCTGCCTATTCCCTTTAGCTAAGGCGTCCTCTACTGTCACGTCAGAAGACTCAGACTGAACCCAGAAACCGCCACGGGGCTCGGCTGTCAACCACCCGCAGGAGCATTCAACCTAAGACAAAGCCATCTGGTGAGGCCTCCTGTGTCCCTCTGGGTAGACATTGACACAAGGCCTACTGCCCTGCCACACAGCGGGGAAGGCCTTCAGAGACTGAGAGTCATGCAGATAAACACACCTTTGGAAGCCACTAGGAAAAGGGAAGAAGTTTCCCAGGAAACTTGAGTGCCTTTTTTTCCCCTCACCTTCCTCAATCCCATCTCTCTCCTCATGCACCTAGGTAAATGAATAATTCCCTTGTCTTTGGGAATTGTCTTTACAAAAGTCTTTATACTCTTTGCTATGAAAAAACTAAGAAATATTTAATAATAAAATTACTATTGAGGGCTTCCCTGAAGTTCCATGGTTAAGAATCTGTCTGCCAAATGCAGGGGACACAGGTTTAATCCCTGGTCCGGGAAGTCCAAGTTGAACCACAAATGCTATGAAATTTGATGATAGAAGATTGTCTTTTATTTACCCAAGCCAGGAACTGGGTTTGTTATATGTCTCACCAAAGACAAGGGCATGATGAGTAATAGGAACTTTTAATTCCTGTTGGCAGTTGTTATGAGCGATGACCAAGTTCACTTAATGCTTTGTACTGATCTTGTTTTTATGGAAAAACAATTTATGCAGAAAGGTTCTTTTATGTAAAAATGATTTTTCTACCCATGTGCTACTGTTTGTAAGAAGTGAAGTGAAGTGTTAGTTGCTTAGTCATGCCCAACTCTTTGGGACCCCATGGACTGCAGCCCACCAGGCTCCTCCATCCATGGGATTTTCCAGGCAAGAATACGGGAGTGGGTAGCCATTTCCTTCTCCAGGGGATCTTCCCGACCCAGGGATTAAACCTGGGTCTCCTGCACTGCAGGCAGATTCTTTACCAGCTGAGCTATGAGGAGAGCCCCTAAGAAGGTAAAATCAAAACATGTATCTAATGGCCTAATGTGCTCTCATTTATTGGTAAACGAGCAATGTCTTTACTAAGAAAGGCAGGAGACACTGGTTAAGGCTAATTATTAAGCACTGCCAACCTACTATCCTCCTATTCTGATTTACTACTCTACTTCCAACCTACAGCGGACCAAAAACGATCTGTGACCTTCATCGAGGCTCAGCCAGAGCCAGCAGGTGCCCCAACAGACACACTTCTTGCTACAGGCCAGCCACAGGGCTGCAGCCCAGCCCCATCCAGAAAACCGGAAGGAATGGACAAACCAGTGCTCACGTCTTCCCCCGCCATTGTTGTTGCTGATCTTCACAGCCTGTCTCCCAAGCAGGTGAGGGCCCTGGAGAAACAAGCAAGTCTTGCTCTTTGCATATGTCTGTCTAGGAATGGGGATATGTAAATGTCATCCATATCATTTGAGTCTGAGTCAGTAATGTTTTGTCAGACACTGGTCCTATCCTTATGAAAAAAAAAAAATCAAGTATATGGCCAAGAATATATCTACTTGAGAAGGAATAAGAGAAGTCTTTATACTCTTTGTTATGAAAAAACTAAGAAATATTTCATAATTAAATGACCACTGAGGGTTTCCCTGGAGGTCCATTGGTTAAGAATCTGCCTGCCAATGCAGGGGACACAGGTTCGATCCTTGGTCCGGGAAGATACCACATGCCACAGAGCATCTAAGCCTGTGTGCCACAACTACCGAGCCCATGCTGCACAGAGGAGAAGCCACCACAGTGAGAAGCCAGTGTGCCTCAATGAAAGAGTAGGCCCCACTTGCCACAATTAAGGAAAATCCATGTGCAGCAACACCTAGCACAGTCAAAAATGAATAAGTAAATATATAAATAAAATTAAAAAAATAAAATTACCATTGAAAACCAGTATACTATACATGGCTGACAGTTCAGTGAAAAAAAATAAAGTTACCAATTTAGATGAAACCTTTAAATACATACTTAGTCACGCAGTCATGTCGGACTCCTTGTGACCCCCCTGGACTGGCTCCCAGGTTCCTCTGTCCATGGGATATCTCAGGCAAGAATTCTGGAATGGGTATCCATTGCCTTCTCCAGGGGATCTTCCCAACCCAGGGATCAAACTCATGTCTCTTGCGTCTCCTATAATGAAGGTGGAGTCTTTACCATCTGAGCCACCAGGGAAGCCGTTTAAACATAGAATCTTCTGAGAGGAACTTTTGTTTTGATCTTTTTTTGTTGCTGTTTAGATATTTTTTTTGTTGTTTTGATCCCACATTCTTCTCATGTGGTATTTAAAGAAAGCTAAGGGGCAATATATTATATACATTTTTAAAGTCTTTAATGGTTAAAATCATTGTAATACCTTTATCTCATTTTACCCTCACAGTCTACAAGGTGAACAGGGCGAAAAATGAGGCTCATGCAGCAGGTTAGAAAACTGAGGCTTAGAAAGTTGAAAGGGCCTATATAAACTCTCACGTATGCGGCTGCTGCTGCTAAGTCGATTCAGTTGTGTCCGACTCTGTGCGACCCCATAGATAGCAGCCCACCAGGCTCCTCTGTCCATGGGATTCTCCAGGCAAGAACACTGGAGTGGGTTGCCATTTCCTCCTCCAATTCATGAAAGTGAAAAGTCAAAGTGAAGTTGCTCAGTCGTGTCCGACTCCTAGTGACCCCATGGACTGCAGCCCACCAGGCTCCTCTGTCCATGGGATTCTCCAGGCAAGAGTACTGGAGTGGGGTGCCATAAGGTTAAAACTAGGTCCAGCCTTGTGATTCCTTTCCAGTCATAGCTGGAAAACAGTAATTTTTGATCCTCTTTCCTGGTATCCATCCTACCTTTCAGTGTTACGATCCTTTTGGTCATAGGGTGAGAACTTCCTAGCTGAAGAAGGAGAAAGGAAAGAGGACACAGAAGTACAAGGTGCTACAGCACACAGCCCCCTCTCTACGCAACTCTCAGACCCTGATGACTTCACAGGCCTTGAGACATCCATCCTCCTACAGCACGGAGACACAGTTCTTCATATCAGTGAGGAAAATGGCATGGAGAACCCCCTGCTGGCGAGCCAGTTCCCTTTTACTCCCACTGAGCAGGGGGAGACGGATGTCGACCTGGATGAGTCTCACGTTTAGTTCTGTACCTTTTAAGTGTTGTAGGTGTAGACAAGACGTGGAAGGGATCAGTTTGCTGAAAGTTGAAAACGTTCACTTGGAATATATGAAAACACAGCACTTTACACTCAATGGGTAGCACAAATCCCAGTAGATTTTTCTGCCAATGTGCATATTGTTTCATGAACATCGTTAAAAAATCAATGGCTAAGATGGTTTGGTTGTGTAAAGACCATGAAATCCAGGAAGGAATAAAGGGACAGAGCCATTTCACTGCACATTGTTTATGATTCAAGAAGCCTTGAGCAATTAAAAATGTATAATATTACAGAGCTGCTTACCTAGGAATATTAAGAAGTAATGTATTCTAAAAAACTAATGCAATTTTTTGAGGTTACATAATACATCTCATGAAAATGTTTATTTTTCTAATTTTAAAAACATTAAATCAGGTGGCTATACAAGTAGCAATTTACATAAAAAATAATCAAAAGGAAAATATTAGTTTGGGAAAACTAAATATTAATAGCAAATAAATCTGCAGCCATTTTTTTTTTGGATCAAAAATATAACCATTTAGAAGAAAAAATACTATTTTTAGAACTATGAACTTTTCAATTTATTTTTTAACTGTCATTTTCATTACATATTGTAAATCAAAATGCTAATGCCATAAGATCATTCCATTTCATAATCAACACAGAGAATATTCTAGAAATTATCAGACATAATTCTGAATTAAGAAGACATAAATAGCCTATGATAAAAATTAAATATAAATATAATAGCTAGAAAGAGATGGTATTCCTACTTCTAGCCCTGATGACATCAATGCCAACATTGGAAAATATCAGGAAATGTAGTTATTTTCCCTTATAGTGTCCTGTGCCTGCCCTTAAGGGCATATTTTCAGATATTAAGATTAGTGTTATTAGAATTGGTTCAATAAAATAACTTTTCTCAATGTTAACAGATTTATATGATCCTTTAGATGTTAAGCTTATGAAGAAAAAATATAAAGTGTGCAATTTCTTTATAGACACAGTCAGCTTGTGTATTTTACTTTAACTTGACATTCAGTTACTTCAAGAAAAGTATAAAACTTAGGAGGCTCATGAGGCCATATCTAGTGTGTTATTAATCCTATAGTAGGGCTTGGCATCTTACAGTTCAAGATTAAATTTCAAAACTTTAACAATTTATATTAGAAAATTGTTACATAACTTCTAAGCATATAAAAATTCATATACATACCTAAATTGGTATGGTGGTGGGGTTTGTGTGTGTGTTTTCTAGCACTCAAGCTACAGTTTAGACTATAATTACATTGCAATGAATTTAGAACCCATTCTGTACACTTAAACTTTGACTATGTTGGTTATGAAATGTATATGTATATATAAAGGAGACCTATTAAACCCACCCAAATCACAAAGGAAAATTATTTTCCTGTTAGCATTGCTTATTAAACAGGCATTGTTTGTTATTGTGATTTATATTTTCCAATATAATTTGGGATTTTGGTCTCATTCACAGTAGAATGAAAGATATCTGTGAGTTAAAGGACAAAACTAAACATTGCAAATCTAAACATTCAGAAAACAGAGGTGGTAAATGACCTCTTCTACATTTTACAATATTTTCAGGACATTTATGCTTAATGCTGAGTTCTCAAATGCAGAAATACACATAAAGAAGTGGTTTTATAATTCTTGCTAAGGTGATATATTTCATCTGCTTAAAATTATGCTGCTCCCTTAGTGTTAGAGGCCTTATGTTTGGTAATTACAAATGTCTGGGCTATATGAGTCTCCTGTATGTGCGTGTTTTGTTCCAGTTCCTTGATGCTTGACTCAAATTCTCTGTGTATAATTGTATCAAATATTTAAAAAGTAAAAGGGTCGAAGAAAATTGTTAAACATCTGACCAGAATCCTATATACCTTTATATATATATTTGAAAAGTAATAGACTGTGTTGAACATGACTATGCTGACCTGTCTGCCTTTTAGCCTGATTCCTTCACTTTAGTGTTATGGAAGTCTGTTGGAAACTTTTCCAATAAGCTAAGTAATGTTGTACCTTGCAAAAAAGCCTCCACTCTGACAAACAGGGCCTTATAGAATAGGAATGTTTTCATATTGGGACTATGGAGATTTTACAGATGTATACATCTGTTCCATTTAAGGTGCCCTTAAATGTGTTGAATGTAATGTGTTAAATGTCTGTGTGTAATTGCTAAAATACATGTATGTGCATAAGATTGTCACAAGATGTATTCTCAGGAATACTGTTCCCTGGATTTTGAAGGAATAATTATTTTAAAAAAAAGTTGGAGAAGATTAGAAAAAGATCAAGATAAGTAACAATTTTTTATAATTCAAAATGTTATTGAGTATATGACTAAAAGTTAATTATTACATATGATAAATATAGTATTGGTAATACTAGATCATTTCTTAAGCTATGATACTTAACAATATTTATCTTGTTCAGAGGAAAATAAAAACAGACACCTACTTCCCATGTACAAAAAAATTGGATTCAACCAAGGGACTGCTCTTCTGAAATTAACTTTTGAGAGACCTTGGAATGAGTATGTGTCCTCCACAATAGTGGGTGTAGATTTACTCAGATTCAATTAAAGCAGTTCAAATTCTGGATACACCATTTTATACAACAAAATATTTAACTTCTGTTTTTCAGTATTTGCTGCTTTCTGTAATTCTTTTAGGTAAGTTTTATTTCTTTTTTCCAAAAATGAAACTGAGTTATTCAGTGCATTGGGACAAGGCACTTAGAGCTATAGTGTCAAAAGGCATAAATGGGGATAACAATACTGGGAGAAAAATCCGTAGAATTTGGGGGTCTGGTTTGGGCTTGTTGAGTAGGCTGGAAGTAATGTGTTTACTAGTTCAAGCCTCCAAGAGTACTCTGGGCAGAATACCAAGAGTACTTTCTTTAGTATTTGTCCCTTTAATCAATTTAAAACATTCTCTACTCTGCTGTCCAGCTCTGAGAGTATCTGAACAGGAATAGAGTATATGTTGGGACCAACAGGGAAAAAAAGGTCATAAATAGAATGACAGTCCAATATAAAACTAAATACCCTTTGTCAAGTTATACAGAGACTTTAATAGTCTCCGTAATTAGCTGCTATCACACCGAGTTTTGCTGTTGCCCTGTCACCTCACACTTCCAAGTCCATGGCCTTGTCTTGGCAGTGACTAGAAAGTCTCACTTCCTCATTTACTTCAGTGGGTCCTAACTGCACCTTTTCAGAAACAAAGTTTGCTTTGACACTCAGGAGAATAAAAATAAGTTAGAGCAGAATGTATTTGGAAAAACTTAAGACAAATTTACTTATGTTGTTTTAGGATCATTTAGGATTACAGATCAATGTACCTCCATATTTTTCAAAAGTCACTGTGACTGCAGGATGAAAATCCTTTATTAGCCATTTTACAGGTAAAAGCAAAAGATTGACTACACAGCCGATTTCCCTCAGATTACTATAAAGTTTGTTATGAATACTGAATGACCAAAGAGCATGGAAAAAATGCATATGAATAAATATTGAAATGTTTATGAAAGATATTTATGAAAGATAAGACTTCTGTGTTTGAATATGCACATATAATAAAATAAATCTAAAAATATTTAAGGTGCCTGATTGAGTTTCATTTCTCATTTTTCAACACAGGAAATAGGTTAACTCATTCAGAAAAGTGTTCATTTTAGACCCTGAGGTGTGCTTTGTTTTGGATCCCTGGAGCTCATCTTGACACTCCTCCTCAACCCTCATAGTCTGGCCTGAAGTCACCTTTCAGTTCAATACCTCTAATTCCTCCCTCTTCCAAATGAGCTCCATTCTACTCATGCTTTCTATCCCTAAATTTCAAAATTAAGGAGAATGGGCACACTGGGAGACAAATACCCCAGTATGACTTCTCTGCTTAAGTATGATCATTTGGAAGGACTGGTAGATTTCCCAAGAGGAATGTTAAGGGCCAGGTTATTCTCTGAATGTGGCCAGAACCCCATGGGATCCAACTTTACCATCACAGTTCTGTCTTTTATACAAAGTGCCTTATCCTTAAACTCAAAGTAATGCTCTTACTAAACTTTTTTTTTTCCCATGTGAATTTGTTACTGGAAAAATTGTGTTTCTCTCTTTGTGGGAGTCAAGCCAAAAGACACAACCAAGTCAAAGATTCAAGAAGGAAGGATGTATTACTTTCAGCAATAAAGAACAGTGAGAATCTTTCCCAAAGCAGCGTCTCCCCAACTGGGAAAGTGGGTAATGTGTTTTTTCTCTTTTGGTTTGGGTGTGTGTGTGTGTGTGTGTGTGTGTGTTAAGTTTTAAGCTAAGGGTACATGTGTATTCAGGAAGGGGCTTGTTGGGTAGACAGTCCCTGATTTAGTGATTAAAGACATCAGGGTCAGAAAAGGTAAACAGCATCATTTCTTAGGTTCCAACTGATCTGGTGGTTGAGGCTTCAGGCTAATCATTTTCATGGAAAAGAACTGGCTGAATTCACAACTGATACTGTATCTTTGGGGCTTCCCAGGTGCCTCAGTGGTAAAGAATCTGCCTGCCAAGCAGGAGACCTGGGTTTGATTCCTGGGTTGTGAAGATCCCCTGGAGAAGAGACCGGATACGCACTCCAGTATTCTGGCCTGCAGAATTCCATGGACAGTCCATGGGGTCGCAAAGAGTCGGAAGCGACTGAGTGACTTTCACTTTCACTGTATCTTTAGGAATGTTACTTCTATCTATGCCTGATAACAGTGTTTGTTTCCGCATTCTTTGGTCTCCTTAAGATCATTAATTACAAAAGAATCTGAAAAAGATTTAAGAACTTAACTAAAAAAGATTAAGAAACTCCTCAGAAGACTGGGAGACCAGACAGACCTGGTCTTTAGTTTTTGTTTTTTGAAAGCCCTGTTTCAAAAACTGAGGTCAGAGGAAGGAGGAAGGTACCTCATTGCGAGGCCCCGCCCCTAAGCCCTTAAGGTGGCAGTCCTTCCCTCTAGGGGAGGCGGGACTTCCCCCTTAGGGCAGCTGCTTCCGGCGGAATCCGGAAAGATCTACGGAGAAGAGGCGGAACCAAAACTGCTCGGCCAATCTGGGCAGGACGCCTTCATCGAGCCGGGCTCTCGTGCGGTAACTTGCGTTGGAGCACTAGCACCATGGCGTCTGGTTGCAAGATTGGCCCTTCCATCCTCAACAGTGACCTGGCCAGTTTAGGGGCCGAGTGCCTCCGGATGCTGGACTCTGGGGCCGATTATCTGCACCTGGATGTAATGGACGGGTAACTCTCCGCGGGGTTCGGGCCTGGGTTGTCGCGTGGGGAGGGATAGGCTCCCATTGACTGAGTACCTGTTAGGTGCACGGCGTCCCTGTGTCGCGAAGCGCCTCACTCTGAACGCGGTACTGAGGAGGGGGCCTGAGGTGGAAACCCAGGAGGTTCCGCTTGGAGGGGACCTGGGCTGCGACCGTGTCCCAAGCCTCATCTTCTCCCCTCCCCTTTACATAACGTGTATTCTTCTAGCACTTAGCACCCGGAAGCGACCTTAAATCTCTAGGACCTGTCTCTCATTTTCAGGTGGAGAAACTGAGGCCCAAGGGGATAGGCATGACTTGCCCAAGCTCATATAGCTAGTTAGTGGCATTGCTGGGGAGACAGACTTGTATAACGATGACGAGCTTTGCAGCTGGAGTGAGAACGCCCGAGTTCTGCCACTTGCTAGGTTACTTGGGACAAGCCATTTAACCTCATTGAGCTTCAGTTTCATTCTGTGAAAAGTGGGAGTAATAACACTCTATTGCCCAGGCATCTTTGGAAGATGAAATGAGCTGGTACAGGTAGTTTACAATGCCTGGCACATGGTAAATTTTCTATAATTGATGATAATTGTTGTCTCATTGTTCGAATTTTGATTTTCCTATCTATTTTCTCTTCAGGCACCCTGCTCTTCAGGGAGGTCAGTTTTTTGTAAGTAATTTTTAAGCACTGTAGTTATAGCCCATAATCAATATTGTTTGAAATCAGATTGATGCTAGTTTCATAAGTTGGTTATAAAATGAGGAACAAAGCTAGAGAAAACAGTTAATACTCCCTCAAGGTTACACACATTGTGACAGAGTTGCAACTTGCATTTGTCGCACTGATAACTGCCATAAGATCAAAACGGCCGTTAACCATGGTTTGGGGTAGAAGAGTAAATTTATTGTAAATAGGTAAAATCTCTGTGAGTGAGTGAGTGAAGTCGCTCAGTCATGTCCGACTCTTTGCGACCCCATGGACTGTAGTCTACCAGGCTCCTCTGTCCATGGGATTATCCAGGCAATAGTACTGGAGTGGATTGCCGTTTCCTTCTCCAGAATATTACTTCTTCCAAAACCTAGATTTTTAGTTTGCTATCACATGTAACTCTATTTATGTACTTCGTTTTTTGACACCTTTGCTTGAAAGCCCTGAACTTCGAAAAGTTACTGGAGTATGTACTCACAGATGGGTAGCTACATTTTTGTGTCTGAGATATAGAATGAGACATAATTCTGAGTCACTTAGGAGTCTCAGGATAGAACAGACTTCCCAGGTGGCGCTAGTGGTAAAGAACTAGTGTCTGCTAATGCAGGAGACACAGGAGACATGGGTTCGATCCTTGGGTTGGGAAGATTCCCTGGAGGAGGAAATGGCAACCCACTCCAGTATTCTTGCTTGGAAAATCCCATGGACAGAGGAGCCTGGCAGGCTACAGTCCATAGGGTCGCAAAGAGTTGGACACAAATGACTTAGCACTTACGAGTATAGTCTGACCATGTTTAAGTGAATGAATGGAGAAAATAATTTGTCCCAGTTTATCAGTCAGAATATCAATGATAACAATAGGGAATAATAAATATAGAGCTCATAAAGAACACTCGATTGTTTCTGTTCTAATACTTTTTTTAGATTTTTTTTTTCTTTTTCTTTTTTATTGAGGGATAATTGCTTTACAGAATTTTGTTGTTTTCTGTCAAACCTCAACATGAATCAGCCATGGTGGTGGTGGTGATTTAGTTGCTAAGTCGTGTCCGACTCTTGCGACCCCATGAACTGTAGCCCGCCAGGCTCCTCTGTCCATGGGATTTTCCAGGCAAGAATACTGGAGTGGATTGCCATTTCCTTCTCCAGGGGATCTTCCTGACCCAGGAATCGAACCCAGGAATCAAACCCAGGTCTCCTGCATTGCAGGCAGATTCTTTACCTACTGAGCTACAAGGGAAGTCCTGAATCAGCCGTAGGTATACATATATCCCCTGTTCTAGTACTTTTTGTGAATTATCTCATGCAGCCCCATGTGCTTGCTGCTGTTATCAGCGCCAGAGTTGACAGTGAGGAGTCTAATAAAAGAGAGATTAAGTTCCCTTGTAGCTAGGAAATGGTGGAACCCGGATTGGAAGCAGGCAACAGTTTGTTTTGTCTCAGAAACTGTCTTCTCTGGGTATTCGGCTTACAGAGAATGATTAAGATATTGTCTGTCTTTGAGAGACAGCTAGTTTATATTTTTGTCATTTATTTCATATCTCCTGCTGCATGGTAAACTCCCTGAAAGCACAGCTCACCTCTGTTCTCTGCAGGCAGGAAAAGCACTATGGCAGGCCTAGTTATAATTGATTGGATGAATTGCTTTATCATAATAGAGGTATCTTCTAAGAAATCTCTTGCCCCTCCCAGGCCTATGGCAGTCCCTGAGCTTGTTAAGTAAATGTATTTGTTTTTTATTGACTCCTTTCCCCTTTTACTGAGAAACATCTTGGTTTGAAAATAAGCAAATTTTGCATACACTATTTTAAAAACCTTTCCCTGTTAATCATCACAACTTTGAGTTACTTTCATTCCCATTTTGCAATAGGAAACCAGTTGGGGAGGTTCAGCCCCTTCCCCAGTGTCCCATCAGAACAGGCAGGGCCTGGCTAAACTGCAGTGCTGCTTAGGCCCAGGGTATGAAAGCGGGGCTGTGGACTCCCTCCACGTTCTGCCTCCATGCTTTTCCTTGCCCCTTAAAAATCTTACATTGAGCTTGATGCACTGGTTGTTCTCTGGTCCTCTGTCTTTCCCTGAAGTTCCCACTGTGTCTTCTGATTAAAACTGAAGAACTTTGAAAGTGAGAACAAGTTTTGGAAACACTGGTCGGTGGAGCACTAGTGTGGTTGGATATTTGAAGTAAAGGACAGGTGGGTTTTTCTGGAAAAAAAAATTGGAGAGCATGTAAACATAAATGTGTCTTGACAGGAAGTGATTGGAAATGTATGGGTCTTTAAGTGTAGGAACAGAGCAAATAAGCAATTTCTAAATTAGTTGTTGTTGTCTGGTTGCTAAGTTGTTCCAGCTCTTTGTTAACCCCATGAACTGCAGCGTGCCAGGCTTCCGTCCTTCACTATCTCCTAGTGTTTGGTCGTGTTGATTGAGTCGGTGATGCCATCCAACCATCTCATCCTCTGTTGCCCCCTTTTCCTCCTGTATTGTCTTTCCCAGAATCAGGGTGTTTTCCTGTGAGTTGGCTGTTCGCATCAGATGACCAAAGTATTGGAGCTTTAGCATTAGTCCTTCTAATGAATATTCAGGTTTGATTTCCTTTAGGATTGACTAGTTTGATCTTGTTGTCCAAGGGACTCTCAAGAGAGTCTTCTAAGCACCACAATTCAAAAGCATCAGTTCTTCGGTGCAAGCCTTCTTTATGGTCCAACTCTCATATCCCTACATGAGTACTTGAAAACCATACCTTTGACTACATGGACCTTTTTCAGCAAAGTAATGTCTCTGCTTTTTAATATGCTGTCTAGGTTTGTCATAGCTTTCCTTCCAGGGAGCAGCAGTAGTGCTAGTCACTCAGTCATGTCCAGCTTTTGCGACCCAATGGACTTTAGCCTGCCAGGCTCCTCTGTCCATGAAATTCTCCAGGCAAGAATACTGGAGTGGGTTGTCATTCTCTTCTCCAGGGGATCTTCCCTACTCAGGGCTTGAACCCGCATCTCCCTCATTGCAGGCAGATTCTTTACCACTGCACCACCGGGGAAGCCCTTCAAGGAGCAAGTGTCTTAATTTTTTAATTTCATGGCTGTAGTCACCATCTACAGTGAATTTGGAGCCCAGGAAAATAAAGTTTGTCTCTGTTTCCACTTTTTCCCCTTCTCTTTGCCGTAAGTGATGAGGCCAGATGCCATGATACTAGTTTTTAGAATGTTAAGTTTTAAGCCAGCTTTTTCACACTCTTTCACCCTCATCAAGAGGCTTTTTGGGTCCTCTTCCCTTTCTGCCACCAAAGTGGTATCATCTGCATGTCTGAGGTTGTTGATATTTCTCCTGGCTATCTTGATCCAGCTTTTGATTCATCCAGCTCACCATGTCGCATGATGTATTCTGCATATAAGTTAAATAAGTAGGGTGACAGTATATGGCCTTGCTGTACTCCTTTCCCAATTTTGAACCAGTGCATTGTTCCATGTCTGGTTGCTTCTTCAGTTGCATACAGGTTTCTTTAGGAGGTAGGTAAGATGGTCTGGTATTTCCATTTCTTTAAGAAATTTCCACAGTTTGTGGTGATCCACACAGTCAAAGGCTTTAGCGTAGTCAATGAAGTAGAAATAGATGTTTTTCTGAGATTCCCTTGCTTTTTCTATGATCCAGCAGATGTTGGCAATTTGATCTCTGGTTCCTCTTCCTTTTCTAAATGTATTATGTACATCTGGAAGTTCTCAGTTCACATACTGCTGAAGCCTAGCTTGAAGGATGTTGAGCATTACCTTGTTAGCATGTGAAATGAGTGCATTTGTGCAGTAGTTTGAGCATTCTTTGGCATTGCCTTTCTTTGGGATTAGAATGAAAACTGACCTTCTCCAGCCCTGTGTCTGTTGCTGAGTTTTCCAAATTTGCTGGCATACTGAGTGCAGCACTTTACAGCATCGTCTTTTGCAGTTTTAGATAGCTCAGCTGGAATTCCATCACCTCCACTAGTCTTTTTGTAGTAATGCTTCCTAAGGACCACTTCACACTCCTAGATGTCTAGCTCCAGGTGAGTGACCCCACCATCGTGGTTATCCTGGTGGTTAAGACCTCTTTTGTATAGTTCTTGTATGCGTTCTTGCCACCTCGTCTTAATCTCTTCTGCTTCTGTTAGGTCCTTACCATTTCTGTCCTTTATCATGCTCATCCTTGCATGAAATATTCCTTTGATATCTCCAGTTTTCTTGAAGAGATCTCTGTTCTTTCCCATTTTGTTGTTTTCCTCTACTTCTTTGCACTGTTCATTTAAGAAGGCCTTCTTATCTCTGCTTTTCTTTGAAACTCTGCATTCACTTGGGTATATCTTTCTGTTTTTTCCTTGCCTTTCACTTCTCAGCAATTTTTTTTTCAAAATTTCCAGTACTGGGCCCACAGTCTCACAGGCCACCATTAGCCAGTAAAACCTCCTCAGACAACCTTCTTGTATTTCTTTTTCTTGGGGATGGTTTTGGTTACTTCCTTCTACACAGTGTTATGAACTTCTGTCCATGGTTCTTCAGGCACTCTACCCAGATGTTATCCCTTGAATTTATTCATTGCCTCCACTGCATAATCAATCATAAGTAGTTTGATTTAGGTCAAATCTGAATGGCCTAGTGGCTTTTTCTACTTTTTTCAATTTAAGCCTGAATTTTGCTGTAAGGAACTCATGAGATGAACCACATTCAGCTCCAGGTCTTGACTTTGCTGACTTTGTAGAGCTTCTCCATCTTCGGCTGCAAAGAGTATAATCAGTCTGATTTTGGTACTGACCATCTGATGATGCCCATTTGTAGAGTCATCTCCTGTTGTTGGAAGAGGGTGTTTGCTATGACCAGTGTGTTCTCGACAGAGTGTCTCTGTTAGCCTTTTCCCTGCTTCATTTTGTACTCCAAGGCCAAACTTGCCTGTTAATCCAGGTAACTCTTGACTTCCTACTTTTGCATTCCAGTCCTCTGTGATGAAAAGGACATCTTTTATTTTGGTGTTATAGAAGGTCTTGGAGATTTTCATAGAAACATTCAACTTCAGGTTCTTTGGCTTTAGTGGTTGGAGCATAGAGTTGGATTACTGTGATATTGAATGATTTGCCAGGATCATTCTTGCCTTTTGGGACTGCACCCAAGTACTGCATTTCAGCCTCTTTTGTCGGCTGTGAGGGCTACTCCATTTCTTTTAATCGATTCTTGCCCACAGTAGTAGATACGATGGTCATCAGAATTAAGTTCGCCCATTCCAGTCCATTTTTAGTTCACTAAGATGTCAATGTTGACTCTTACCATTTCTTGTTTGACCGTATCCAGTTTACCTTGATTCATGAACCTAGCATTCCAGCTTCCTATGCTGTATTGTTCTTCATAGCTTCGGACTTAACTTTCCCCACCATATACATCCACTGCTGAGCGTCATTTCCACTTTGGCTCAGCCTCATCATTCTGTGTGGAGCTGTTTCTCCGCTGTGCTCCTGTAGCATATTGGACACCTCTGACCTAGGGGACTCATCTTTCAGTGTCATATCTTTGTGCCTTTCCATATACTGTGTACGGGGTTCTCTAGGCAAGAATACTGGAGCAGTTTGCCATCTCCTCCTCCAGTGGACCACGTTTTATCAGAGCTCTTCACTTTGACCCGTCCATCTTGGGTGGCCGTGTACTACATGACTCACAGCTTTATTGAGTTACACAAGCCCCTTCTCCATGGCAAGGCTGTGATCTGTGATGATCCGTGATGATCCAGGGAGATTGCACATTAGTACTACATTTCTGACTTTTGAAAAACTTGCAGAAATTTCCAGTACTGGGCCCACAGTCTCACAGGCCACCATTAGCCAGGCCAGATCTTCATTTGTCCCCTGTCTCCTTCTGCCCTGTTTCAATCCTCCATGCTATCTGCCAACCCAGTCACCCCATCCCCACCCCCGACTACTTTCTCTCTCTTAAGGCTCTCCTCCCTTGGACTTTTTTTTCAGTTAGTTATTAATTGTCAGTGAAGGGACAGACAGGCCCAGCAGATAAGAGCCTGAACTTTGGAGCTAGGTTGACTGCCTCCTGCACTTACTGGTTGTGTGAGCTTGAGCCTCTCTTTCTCATCTATCAGTTCAGTCGCTCAGTCGTGTCCAACTCTTTGCCACCCCATGAATTGCAGCACGCCAGGCCTCCCTGTCCATCACCAACTCCCGGAGTTCACTCAAGCTCACGTCCATCGAGTCGGTGATGCCATCCAGCCATCTCATTCTCTGTCGTCCCCTTCTCCTCCTGCCCCCAATCCCTCCCAGCATCAGGGTCTTTTCCAGTGAGTCAACTCTTCGCATGAGGTGGCCAAAGTATTGGAGTTTCAGCTTTAGCATCAGTCCTTCCAAAGAACACCCAGGACTGATAGCCTTTAGAATGGACTGGTTGGATCTCTTTGCAGTCCAAGGGACTCTCAAGAGTCTTCTCCAACACCACAGTTCAAAAGCATCAATTCTTCGGCGCTCAGCTTTCTTCACAGTCCAACTCTCACATCCATACATGACCGCTGGAAGTACCATAGCCTTGACTAGAGGGCAAGTAATGTTGGCAAAGTAATGTCTCTGCTTTTCAATATGCTATCTAGGTTGGTTATAACTTTCCTTCCAAGGAGTAAGTGTCTTTTAATTTCATGGCTGCAGTCACCATCTGCAGTGATTTTGGAGCCCAAAAAAATAGAGTCTGACGCTGTTTCCACTGTTTCCCCATCTATTTCCCATGAAGTGATGGGACCAGATGCCATGATCTTCGTTTTCTGACTGTTGAGCTTTAAGCCAACTTTTTCACTCTCCTCTTTCACTTTCATCAAGAGGCTCTTTAGTTCCTCTTCACTTTCTGCCATGATGGTGGTGTCATCTGCATATCTGAGGTTATTATTTCTCCCAGCAATCTTGATTCCAGCTTGTGCTTCTTCCAGCCCAGCATTTCTCATGACGTACTCTATAAAAATACAGAAAACAATGGTACCTGTCTCACTGAATTGTTGGCATGATTTTAATGAGTTAATATGATGGAATTGTTTAGAATGGTGGTTGTCCTGTATAATTTTTTATTAACCCGCATTCTGCCTGCTTGTCATCTGAGCTCAAGACCTTGGTGCTGGGTGCTAAGTTACTTCAGTTGTGTCTGCCTCTTTGTGACCCCATGGACTGTAGCCAGCCAGGCTCCTCTATCCATGGGATTCTCCAGGCAAGAATACTGGAGTGGGTTGGCATGCCCTCCTCTAGGAGCTCTTCCCAACCCACGGAGGGAACCTACGTTTCTTACATCTCCAGCATTGGCAGGCAGGTTCTTTACCACTAGCACCACCTGGGAAGCCCAGTGGTTTCTTCTCTGACAGCACTTCCCACCCCACCACCACCCTGCTGCATCTTATCAGGAAAATCCCGTCAGTTGCTATCCTTGTTTCTGTTTTTGCTGTTTCTTGTCATTTACCAACACCTCTTGCCTTGCTTCTTCCAGTTTACTGCTCAGTCATTTGTGCTACTAAAGTATTGTTTCCATCTTAATTGTTCATTGCTTCTCTGGTGGCTCAGCTGATAAAGAATTCACCTGCAATGCGGGAGACCTGGGTTTGATCCCTGACTTGGGAAGATCCCCTGGAGAGGGGAAAGGCTACCCACTCCAGTATTCTAGCCTGGAGAATTCCCATGGACTGTATAGAACATGGGGTTGCAAAGAGTCAGACCTGAGTGAGCGACTTTGACTTTCTCTTTTAAAACCTCACTTGATCAGGATTAAAGTTCACACAGTGAGCCTGGCATTCTGTATCATTTAATGTGACACAGTCTTGCCTCGTATTTTATTCATAGTAGCCAAGGTGGGCGGCAGCACCGTCTCCCTTTCTTTGAGCTTAACTTAGTTTTCTCTACCTTTGCTTCATTTCTTTCCCCATCTTTACAAATTCCATTAGTTCTGTAATTCCATGATCTGGGGCTTCCCTGGTGGCTCAGGTGGTAAAGAATCTGCCGGTAACGTGGGAAACCTGGGTTTGATCCCTGGGTCGTAAAGGTCCCCTGGAGAAAGAAATGGCAACCCATTCTAGTATTCTTGCCTGAAGAATTCCATGGACATGAACCCCATGATCTATTGCTTTAAAAAAAAATGCTATTCTACCTGCCTCTGAAACAATTATCTTATATTGCATACTTTAGCTTTTCTCTACAGGCCTCATTCAAGGTAATGCATACTACTTTAACTAAAGAAAGCCTAGATTTCTTTGGCTTAACATTATAAAGTTTATTTTTCCTTCAGGTAGTAGTTTGGTGTGAATGTCCTTCCATGCAGAAATTCAGGGACGTCAGAGTCCCCTTCCATCCCCTGTCTCTGCCCTCAAGGGCCTCTTTCCTGGCAGAAGGGTAAAATGAGAACAGAACACGAATATACTCAACCTCCCGGGCTCTGCAGTGACACGCATCACCTGTGTTCGTATTTCACAGCCCTTTTGTGAGAACTAGTCACGTGGCCACCTGGTGTTAAAGGGAGTTGGGGAAAGTGGTCAGTCATGAGTTGTGGTGAGTCATTAGCCATCTCTTAGTGCCAGTGAGATTGTAAACTTGTCTGTGGTGAGCAGAGAAACTCTTTTTTTTTTTTAAACAAAATATAGTACTCTGAAGCACCCAGCCTAAATGTTGAAGTGAGCTGGGGATACAACAAGAGAACTGGAGCAGGATGATGGTTAACTGCCTTGGGTCTGATATCAGAAAGCCTTAATTTGAAACCTGCCCCAGCGAATTATTAACTGGGTGACTTAAGGAAGTTATATCCTGTGCTCCTCAAATGGAGATAATAACAGCATCTACCTCAGAGGGCTGTTGTGAAGATGAAATAAAATAAGGTACAATATCTGGTATGTTACAAACCTTCAGTGAAAGTGAAGTCGCTCAGTCGTGTCCGACTCTTTGCAACCCCGTGGACTGTAGCCCATCAGGCTCCTCCGTCCATGGGATTCTCCGGGCAGGAATACTGGAGTGAGTTGCCATTTCCTTCTCCAGGGATCTTCCTGACCCAGGGATCAAACCCAGGTCTCTCTGCATTGCAGGCAGACGCTTTAACCTCTGCGCCACCAGGGAAGGCACAGTTAAGTTTCCTTATTGATAATCTTTAAGAAAGCTTAAATAATCTTGTCATTTTATGCCCTGTGATAGAGGTGGATTAGAGATAGCCACAGGTGACCTGTGATAGGCTTAAGATTTGAGAAACCCATATCAGAGTCTTGAACTTCCTAACTAGTATGTGACTTGGGCAAGTCATATAAATTTTGGGGTTTTGATTTTGTCATCCTTCATTTCTTCCTGTCATGGATTTTGAATTACAGTGTTAAATTGGTTGATTATGTGACATTATGACTTACTGGAATATCAAGGAGTTACTGCTCTGTAAAACTGAAATTCTATGGGTATTTTTAGTGCCTAATACTGATACTGATGTTAAATTGAAAAATATTGCAATCACAGATAATCTCCTCTTTGTCTATCAGGATACATTTTGAGAAAAATAGAGACTGAATTGAAAACATTTTCAGAGTAAGATTTTGTTTGTCTTGTAGGCATTTTGTTCCCAACATCACCTTTGGTCACCCTGTGGTAGAAAGCCTCCGAAAGCAGCTAGGCCAGGACCCTTTCTTTGGTAAGTGGGTGTTTACGCCATCTGAAGCGGAGTATCTTGCTCAAGTAAAGGGGAAGTAGCTGGTTGATTTCTCAACCTCCAGTTTGACAGTGTACCCTTTCCCTTCTCCCTGTGCTGGGACTTCATTGGCCTACTGTAAGAAGCCGAACTTGCGCACTTCGGGGCCTAGGCACTTTGGCTAGAGTCGCTTTGCCTAAAAAGCCGTGTTCACTTGGTCAGTGCTACCTCATCTTTCCACCTCAGACCCTTTGTTGTTTCTTCAGAGAGGCCTGTCCTAAATTAACCTTTTTACATTGTTGATTTTTCTTAGAATTTCTTTGAATCTGCGATTGCTTTTATCAGACTCCTTAAGGGCAGGATTTCATTCACTTGGTTTGCTGTGGTTTTCCCAGAGCTTAGCATAGACACACAGCTGAAGCTCAATGTGATTGTTAAATGAACTTAGGAATCAGTTGATTTATGGTCTAGATGAGAAGTCGATTCATAGAAACTGGAGCTTTCTACTGGTCTGTGTATGCTCCACTTCAGTGTTGTAGGATAAGGTGAATTAAGGTTTTTTTTTAAGATCTCATAGTGACCTAGAAGTTACTCCTGTGGAACGTAGATTCAGCCCACATATCCTTGTCACTGCTGCTGATGTTTTAAGCTAAGTTAGCAGAGCCTCTCTTGCCAGATCTCTGGTACAGAAGACATTTGGTGAGTTTTTATAAATAATGTGTGTTTATGTAATTCATTACTTAATTTTAGTAAAACTTACATATTTTTATTGACCTATTGTGGACCAGTTTTATGAAGGGCTCTAGCTGTGCCTGTTCAGTATGGTAGCCACTAGCCTCATGTAGCTATTTAAGTCAGCTAAAATTAAAAATTGTTTCTTAGTGGCATTAACTGCATTGTGAGTTCTTAGTGGCCGCGTGTGACTACTGTCCCAGTGCAGTTGTGGAACACTGCCAACATTGCAGGAGGCTTTTAGAGCCTCTGTAGGCCTGTTCCACTTCGAAGGCACCAACTTTATCAATTCATGTGACTTGAGGGAAACTGTTCCACCAACATGTTCACCATTTTGAAATTTCCAAATAATGGAATATAATCCTCTGATTACCTGAACTTTTTTTTTTTAATTATTATTAACATTTTGGAAGCTGAATTTTCGAGGGTAAATATATCCTTACAACTATCGGAGTTGGATGAAATAGTGTTCTTTGCCCTCTCACGCCTTGTACGATGGCCACAGAATCCTCCACTCTGGCTTTGTGTGGATTTAAAGTATGTCTGTAGTTGTCTTTTCCCCTTCCTTTTAGCTGGTCTCCCAACTGTTACTTCTCACTGCTGTTTGACTCCCCCCCATCTGTTCCCCTTCTCTTACCAGCTCAGCTGACACCCCCACCCCCCCACAATCTGTTTTTTCATTCCTGCTTTTAGTTTGTTGTTTGCTGCTAAACTTGCTAATCAGTCTTACCAGAAGACAATCTCTAAAGATGAATGGATTTCATATGCTTTAGTGTTTGTGACCTTTGTTTTTATATTATATGTTGTTTGTTTAATTCTTGGATACTGGTTGTTGGTGCCTTATATATCTTAGGAGTTAGATCACAAGTTGTGTGTATAACTGCTAAAGCTTTTAACAATTCAGTCCTAATATTGAGTAGAATTTACTATCTTAAGATGTAAAGTGGTAGGGAAAAGTCATTTTTGCTTTTATCTAAATCAGTGGTCTTCAAGTATGTCTGAGGACCTGTGGGAGTCTTTCAGACAGATACGACTGAAGCGACTTAGCAGCAGCAGCAGCATGATGTCAAAACTATTTGTAGTTCGATTTGTAAATTATTTGTACTGATATTATTTGCCATTATTTGTACTGATGGTGCAGAAGCGGTGAGTGAGTCTGCTGATGCCTTAGCCAGAGATAAGGTGGTTTTACTGAACGGGTAATACTGAACAGGTTACTACAGGTAGTCGTGATGTTCTTACACACCATGCCTTCATAGTAAGTATCCTTGATGAATTGGAACAGGTGATGGATTTAGTAAATCTTGATTCTTGAGTGCACGTCTCTTTAGTATTTTGTGTGACGAAGTAGGAAGGTAATACGTACAAAGCCCTTCTGTTGAATCCTGGAGGATGATCATTTCCTTGAGGAAAACCACTCATTTCATTGTCTTGAGCTGTACTGCAAGTGCTGGTTTTTTCACAAACACCATTTTCCATTACAAGAATAACTGACAATGAACTGTGGTTATTAGCCTTAGATGTTTTCCTGATGTTGTCTTTAAAATTAACTACGTGAACCTGTCACTTCAAAGAAAGCAGCTCATCACTTTTCGTTGCCACTGACAAAAGTTAGAATTTGCAAGTGAAAATTGGAGTTTTGGAAAACTTATATTTGCTGCTTTGAGCTTGAGAGCTTCCCAGTGCTTACAGCTTTTTTGATCAGATCTGTAGTGACATTGACACATGTGGGTTTTGGATAGTATATAAAGAATGTGTCTCTGTTTGGAAGATCTGTATAACTCAGTGAAACAATAGTACTTAAAAAAGCTGTTCAAAATACAGACTAACGAGTTTTAGCATTAACAAAGTATGGAAAGGTCACTGACAGGATTTATAGATTCCACATTGCCTGTAATCTTTCATACTGCTTGTTGAGTTTTGGGGTAGAAATGATAGAATATCCATACTTGAGTGAAAAGGCTATGCGTGTAGGGACGCCTCCCTTTTCTGTATTTTTTTCCCCTACTATAAAACAACAGATTGAATGCAGAGCAGATGTGAGAATACAGATGTATTCTCTTAAGCCAGGCATTACTGCTGCTGCTAAGTCACTTCAGTCGTGTCTGACTCTGTGGGACCCCATAGACGGCAGCCCACCAGGCTCCCCTGTCCCTGGGATTCTCCAGACTAGAGCACTGGAGTGGGTTGCCATTTCCTTCTCCAATGCGTGAAAGTGAAGTTGCTCAGTCACATGGCTGAAGTGACTTAGCACACACAAGTAGACGCTAAAAGTTTTTTTTAGTTTGCCTTTCTAATACATTCAGTTCAGTTCAGTCGCTCAGTCGTGTCTGACTCTTTGCGACCCCATGAATTGCAGCACGCCAGGCCTCCATGTCCATCACCAACTCTCGGAGTTCACTCAGACTCACGTCCATCGAGTCAGTGATGCCATCCAGCCATCTCATCCTCTGTCGTCCCCTTCTCCTCCTGCCCCCAATCCCTCCTAGCATCAGAGTTTTTTCCAATGAGTCAACTCTTCGCATGAGGTGGCCAAAGTACTGGGTTTGAGCTTTAGCATCATTCCTTTCAAAGAAATCCCAGGGCTGATCTCCTTCAGAATGGCCTGGTTGGATCTCCTTGCAGTCCAAGGGACTCTCAAGAGTCTTCTCCAACACCACAGTTCAAAAACATCAATTCTTTGGTGCTCAGCCTTCTTCACAATCCAACTCTCACATCCGTACATGACCACAGGAAAAACCTTGACTAGACGGATCCTTGTTGGCAAAGTAATGTCTCTGCTTTTGAATATGCTATCTAGGTTGGACATAACTTTGCTTCCAAGGAGTAAGCGTCTTTTAATTTCACATCATCAGTATTGGGGTGGAGGAGTCTTCAGTAATTTTTAAGAGCGCAGAAGGAGTCTGACAGTAGAACATTTGAGCCCTGTGTTGTAATTACAGGCAGAGTCGCTGAGTCATTGATCCCCCGAACACCAGAGAATGTCCAGTGATGGTTGCTGGTGGTGACTGCACGCTAGAGATTGAATAGGGATGACTTAGCTATCTAGTCTGGTAACTTAGGAATGAGTAAACTTGGTCTTGTAAACCAGATTGAATTTTTCTTGTTTATGATATGAAGGAAAAACACACCAAATTGAGTTTATCTTCTAAAATCAAAGTTTTGCCTATTAAAATATGTTCTATTTTTGTTACTTTTACTAGTTTAGAAATATAAATGTTAGTCTTGACTTCATTAATCAGGCTCTATACTCTGTTTTCCTGACGTTTTTCAAAGCCTTGTTGCATTTTATAAATCTTTGCTATTGAATTCTGGAATACTAGATTTTTTTTCTTTAACATAGCTTTGCTGAATCAGAAATGTGCTCTCTGTTACAAAGTAAAAAGCTCAAAACTCTCCTCATTACTCTCTGTCTGGCACAGGAGTGTTTACTGTTTTCTTCTTTCCTGCATCATTTCTTGTTTTCACTTCTTTTAAGCTGCCCTCTCTTTCCCGTGAAGTGCTATTAATATTATATTTTAAGTTGAGATGTTTAAGAAGGCCACACTCATTTCTTCCCAAACATTTTCATATGATTTGAGCTTTAGATTTAAGGTCACGTGGCAGGCTGCTTCTGGTTAACGTGTTCTTTCCTCTGAGTCTGCCCCTCCTTTTTGCAGTTGTCTCCCTCTTAGTGGTGACACTTCTGTTCTAGCTGCTTAGGCCCACATCCTTGCACCATCTGACCCTTGTCTCACTGTGCACGTCTGAGCCACAGCAGCCCCTCTTGGCCCTGCCTTTAGAAAATATCCGGAATCCCCACCACTGCTCACCATTTGCAGTCACTAGGTTTATTGCCTTGATCTTCAAAGTTAGATCTAAGTACTGCAGTATTTGTTCTGTGTCATTCAGAATAAAACCTGATGGTCTGCAGAGTTCAGTAGTTTTATCCAGTGTTTCGCTTACCTCATGCTCTCTCCCCGGTGCCGCCCCCTCCCCCTCCGCCCCCCCCCCCGCCCCCGACTCCAGCAACACTGGCTTTATTTACTGCCAACTTTATTTGTATTTACTCCTTTATTTGTCTCCCTCACTAAGAATGTAATCTAAGTTTTTTACAACAGTATTTTCTGAACCTGAACTTATGTTTCCTGATTTCTAGTTACTGCTTCTCATAAATAGTGCTGTAAGCTTTTTGTGGAAAAATGTTGGATTTTTTTTGATAAATGTGTTTAACCAAAACCTTATCTTAAGGATGCAGGGAAGCTATCTATGCTGAAGTATAACTTCTATTTAACAATTATCATGATGCCAGAAGAGTCCATATCTGAAATAGCAAAAACTACAGATTGACTTCAATAATATGAGCAGCTGTTTTCCTTTTAGTAATAC
This sequence comes from Bison bison bison, assembly GCF_000754665.1. Taxonomy (NCBI): domain Eukaryota; kingdom Metazoa; phylum Chordata; class Mammalia; order Artiodactyla; family Bovidae; genus Bison; species Bison bison. The sequence goes on from NW_011495032.1 coordinate 32,073,793, forward strand.
TTAGAGGATATGTCTTTTCTTTCCAGACATGCACATGATGGTGTCCAGGCCAGAACAGTGGGTAAAGCCAATGGCTGTAGCAGGAGCCAATCAATATACCTTTCATCTTGAGGCTACTGACAACCCAGGAGCTTTGATCAAAGACATTCGGGAGAATGGAATGAAGGTAAGAGCTTAGCGGTGACGTTAATGTTTTATACTATTCATTTTCAGAATTGGGAAGGTTTGGTGGAAGACCCAAAATGATAGGTGAAGAAGACCAGACGTAGACAGCTGTTCTTCAGCTTTGAAGCTAGACTTTAAGTATAACATGTTTGTCAGATAAGATTAATACATTCTACTAATGTTTTCTAGAAATTGCTACCTTTTTGAAACATTTCCTTGTGATAACCATGTTGACTTAAAATTTACAGCTGAACAATTTATGTATGTATTCCATTCTTTAAGAATAGAGCTTCCTACTGGGCCTGATAAGCCACAATAATGTATTACGGAAATAGTTACTGATGTGATGTAGCAAATTTGTTTGTTACAGGTTGGCCTTGCTATCAAACCAGGAACTTCAGTTGAATATTTGGCACCATGGGCTAATCAAATAGATATGGCCTTGGTTATGACAGTGGAACCTGGGTTTGGAGGGCAGAAATTCATGGAAGATATGATGCCAAAGGTAAAAAGAAGTATTTGGTTCCGGAGTAAGGTTTTTTATTGTGTATATTCATTCAGTAAGCATGTATTGGGCTGCTTGTATGTTTGGGCTGCTTGTATGTTTATGCCTTGCTCTGAAGGCAGGGAAATGGGGGTGCCTACATATCATTGGAATATGGGATGAGAGATGCCCAAGAGATTCAGGTTTGGAGATCAGAAGAGATACCACATGTTAGTGTTGAGTTTTTGTTTCCAAAACCATTGGAAACTGTTCTGTAACCTTTAGATGGAATTTTCATTGAATATTGAGGGTTTTATCTTCGCCTTGTTTCTGTGAACTATATTTTCGGCAAATCCATGACAAATTCAATGCCATTTGCCAAATAGAACAAAGCTTGCTTTTATGAAAGTTTGTTTCAGTATATTAAGATGGTTTTCCCCAGTCATAACTTTTATTGATATAAAGTTACTTGGTGAGACATTTGGAGTCATATTTTAGTGGCCATTTCATTTTTGTTTGGTGTGCTTTCCCTCTACCTGTCCACTTAGGAGTCATTTATTTCCTTGTGTATATCTAGGTTCATTGGTTGAGGACCCAGTTCCCATCTTTGGACATTGAGGTGGATGGTGGAGTAGGTCCTGACACTATCCATAAATGCGCAGAGGTGAGACTGCTCCTTGACGGCAACCTGGACCAATTTCCTATCAAATGTAATGCCAGGACAGGTCTTATCTACCAAAGAGATTTCCCCTGTACTTCCTAAATAGTCTTTCTTTCTTGGAAAAGTGTTTGTTTAAATGTAAAACTAGGAAAGTAAATAGTAAGTCCTGGCTACCTCAGTAATGATGAAAAAATTCTTTGAAAGAGGAATGTGCTGACTACAAGCGTGTGTAATATCATTGAGAAGTTCCAAGGCCTTTGAGACAGTTTTCCAAAATAGGGAATCTTCCTATTTTGTGTGTGGGTTTTTTTTTTGCTTCCTATTTTTGCTTCCAATGTTTTGTATAAATGTCACACACTTTTCTGCTTGATACTGTGATCAGTATGGAGATGACACTGGACAGACAGTGAGCATATATCTTTTGACCCCTGTAGAATTCATTTTTACTGAACTGTGCTTTGTCATTAATGCTGTTTCTGCTTACATTGAGACATATTAAGTTGTAACGCTAGAAAACTAATATTTCATTTTTATGAGGAACATTGTTGGACAATGCACTGTATCATAGCACAGCAGTGTCTCTCTCACTGGAGAAATTTTTCTCAGCTTCAGCAGTTCTCTCAATGGTCCCCCTTTCTTTCAGCTCTGAATCATATAACAGATTGGATTTCCTCCCTGAGTCAAATCTCAGATAAATTTGAACTCATTTTTATAAGTTTTTACTCGGTTTTACTCTTTGATTTCATATTGAAAAACATCTTGAAAATCTTTTTTAAGCCACCTCAAAACCATTCTGGAATGCAGTGAAGCATACGTAAGAATATGTTCCATTTCTACTGGCATCAACATGAGAAGATACTTAAATGTAGTGTTGCCATATTTTATGGATTATCTCACATTTTAACAGTAATTGTCCTTTTAGACTGTCTGCAAATTCCTCTACATAGTTCAAAGATGAAAAGATTGATTTTTTTTTTTTTAGGAGCTGAGGGGTCATCGGTACATATGGGGAAAACTTTAATAGAGGTGAAGATGAAAGGTTTTAGATTAAACCTTATCTCAGTGTTCGCAGAGATGCACTATAGTTTATTTAGAAGGGGGTTGAAAAGAAAGAAAGTGAAGTCGCTCAGTCATGTCCGACTCTTTGCGACCCCATGTACTGTAGCCCACCAGGCTCCTCCGTCCATGGGATTTTCCAGGCAAGAATACTGGAGTGGGTTGCCATTTTCTTCTCCAGGGGATCTTCCCAACCCAGGGATTGAACCCGGGTCTCCTGCATTGCAGGCAGACTCTTTACTGTCTGAGCCACCAGGGAAGCCCTGAAGAAGGGGGTTAAGGGTTACCAAAAAGACAATGTTTCTTAGACATGTTTAAAAATAATTTCACATCCTCTTTTAAGCATTTCAGCTTCTTTGTTCATTGAACTAGCTGCTTAAGTATGTTCATCTTAAAGTGGCTTTTATACAGTTAAAGTGCTGACTGCCAGCTATAAGGGTAGAAACTCTAGTCTGGGAGTTCTGTTTCAGGTTTTTCCACATCTTCCTTTGAGGCATAACCTAAAGTGTTTACTTCTTTCAGGCAGGCGCTAACATGATTGTGTCTGGCAGTGCCATTATGAGGAGTGAAGACCCCAGATCTGTGATCAACCTGTTAAGAAATGTTTGCTCAGAAGCTGCTCAGAAACGTTCTCTTGATCGATGAAACAACAAGGACCCCAGTGTTTCTGCTTAGGAGCTCTCCTTTTTACTGGAAAACAAGAATATTGACTACCAAATCATACCACAGTTGAGGCAGTGCTGCTTTTCTGAGCAATTACTCATCCCAGTGACTAAAATCCATTATGCAGAATGTTCCAAGAGGTTAGAAATTGGTGTGTATAACTACATTTTTAGTGATGGAATTGAAAGATTAATGTGATAAAATACCATTTTTACTGGGAGGCTTGATTTTTATGAAGAGTAAAAATATGGCTGTATAAAGGTTACAAGCAGAAAAGTGTCTTAATGCCTAAGGAAGGCATGTTAGCGACTATGAAAAAAAATTTTTTTTCTGAATTTCTAAAAAGAATTTTCTTTGGTTTCTTTACTGTTTTCTGAAAGCAAAGGAAGTTCGTTTTTCCTGTTTCATGTCATTTTTTGTGTGTGATAACTAAGTTTGCATCTGATTAGGAATGGCATACTTACTCTCCTAGTTTCAAAAACATTTATTTTTTACTTTGCACCTTATATTTGATATATTAAAAAAAAAAAAAAAAGTGTATTATGAAGCCCAGGGATTTTCAAGTTGTCTGTTCTAAAATATGAGCACAAGTTTTATCAGGGTATTTTGTTAGCTGTCCTAGAAGGACAGAGTATTCAGTGATCTCTCCCCCCCACCCCGTTTCCCATTTTTTTAAATTATACACACTATTCCTAAGGACATAAAAAATGTTTTGCTAGCTCTATGCTAAAAAAAGAAAAAAGGCCTCTATTTAGAAGTAATATTAAGTTGAATCCTGACCCTTCTGTTTGTTTGATCTTAGCAAACCAAATCAGCCAACCTCTTTGAGTTTCTATTAATTGATTTATACATTGAATGTAATTATGAGAGTGTGGTATTGTATTGAGGATTGAAAGATTATTATATATGTAAAGCTTCCACTATTCCTAGAATTGTAAGGGTGTGGAATTGAACATGCCAAGGCAAGGAAGCTATTAGATAAATTTGTTTTGAGGAAGATTATAAAGTACATTGATACAATCTCACTAAACCTACAGTCAGTCCTATGAATGGTAAAACAGGTGTGTTTGTCCCCGTTAAAAAAAAAATGATACTGAAACTCATCAACAGGCTGGTACAATGGAAAGAATCCAGGAAAGCATAGGATTTCTGTTCTGTACTCTTTTTTTATAGATGGAGCACTTAAGAGGTGGATTAAGCAAAGGAAGCTTAATTGTCTTATTTCTAGTCTAACTTTAAACTAGAAAAACCAATTGCTAAGAATATTCTGCAACTAATGACTTTTGACTCCAAGGATATATATTTTATTAATCCAAGAAAGAAAGACCAGGTAGGCTAATATATGACAAGGTACAGATTTAATCCATACACTATTTATTATTGTGTCCCAAATTACAGTTTGACAGTAGATATGTATTACCTACTTCATTCTTGTAAATACTCTTGCTATGAAATACACATGGCAAGAAATAACAGGACCAATGTCATTAAACTTTTTCAGGCTACTATGAGTTTTGAGAAATAAGGTTTGGAAAATAGGAATGTTAACACTTTAAAGCATGGAATAGAGCTTCCTTGGTTTCTTCTGTTTTCTCAAGGTAAAATTTTATTTCTTACTGTTCGTTTTTATTTTGGCTTAGGAAAGGCTTTGCCACACAGCTAGGAGACGACGAGGCGTGTAGAAATAGACACAGACAACACGGCATATAGAAATAACTTTTTAATTAAAAACTTACATAGATTATAATATCAGACATGACAAAAAAATTGAGTTTATTTGCCTGGACAACTTGGGTTTGTTCTTTTTTTTTTTTTAATGTACAGTAAAACTACAAGCAAAAATTTGTCAGTATTGAATTGGAAATTTTTTCTTTAAAGAGACCAGTATAATTTCCAGTCTCTAACAAAAACTTACTGTCAGATCCCCCAGATTAGGCCAGGTGGCTAGGATTGTCAGTTATATGGGTACTACAACTTGAATAACCTGTTCTACATGAGAAAAGTGATTCATATAAATTGTCCTCAATTTTTACATAGGAAAAAATAATGTAATAGTGTCAAAAGAGATTTTACTTTATATATACTCCAGTATCCAATACTGAACTATTAAGAATTTTAATTCTCTCTCTAGGATACAAGTAAGAATAGATGCCTATTTGAATAGAGTAAGCAATGGTAAGGAGTGACCAAATGAACTAGAAGTACAATAATATACTAATGGCAATTTCCTGTTTGTTACTCATTTTAAGTGGGATGTTTATGAGATACATAAAGCTCAAATCTTAAAAGATGTGATACTTTTAAAATACACTAATATTTAACTCGCCATTGCTTTTCTTATTCTGTTAGGAGTGAATAGAAAATAACCTGTGTTTAACCCAACAGATTATCAGTGATTTCAAATAAAGTGTATTATGTTACCTGGTATAGAAATTTCCATAAATAACTTCCATTAAATATCTTTTTTCAAGTCTGGACTACTAGGAAGGGATGTTTCTAGATGTCCAATATCATTGGAAATCTGTGCTTCTTTATAGTGCAGCTGATATTTCATGGGATAATTCATACATGGATTTTTCAAGTGGAATGGTCACTGCCAGTGCTTTTTAAAACTACTTAGATGTGTGTATATATATGCATGTATACTCTATACACGCATATTTTTGTATTCTTATTTCTGAGGCAATTTAAGATTAACCATTTGTATAGAAAAAAAGGAGCTGTCATTTGATACACGGGGGTGGCGGGGGCAGGGGGTGGGGTGTGGGTGTTAAGTTGTTTAAAAATTATTTACCCAGTAATGTGATTTGACAGCAAATTACAGCAGTTAATTTTCTGGTACTTGTGATTTGCATCAAACACAAATGACTAGCATTTGTTGGTCAGTGAAAAGCTAGTTACTTGTGGTTTCAGGAAGGAAAATGACACTAACTTGCCTGTTTCATAAACAGCATAAAAGGTTAATGTGCACTATATGCTCTTATTCTGGAACTGAGACTGGAGGGGCTGGACAACAGGGCTTGCTTTTTTCTCCTGTTTTCCCATTCATTTACAGTTTTCTTCACTTGTTCCCTGTCACCTATTTTTTTTAACATGAGTAAGTCCTAGACCAAGGGTTTTGTACTCTTCCATTCCATCTGCCTGCCTTTTTGGATGGTGGCCATTCTCTGGTGCACTGGTGCAGAAGACTTCACCGTGGAAAGCTGGGCTTGATCTTTCAACCTGATCATTTTTTTCATCTTGGCATAATAAAGCTTCTGTGTCTTCATCCTTCAGTGGAAAAGTCCGTCGTTCCCACCACAAAGACTGAAAGAGAAAACATGTTCAGTTTCAGCTAATTTAAGTTCATATCTCAGATAATCTGTAGATGTCAATTTTGTAATAACCATTGGTCAGTACAAATTCTTATTTGGTCCTAAGTATCCAGCAACTTAAAGTGGGACATACTGAGGATTATTTAATAGGGATCTTTGGGAATTATTTTTTTACTTTGCCGCTTCCAAGAAGAGGGAAATGGTGCCATTAGGGAGTACTGGTCCTCATTTTAAGGCTAGGTGCATGTTAGGGAAATTCCCTTAAATGTGTTTGGGTCATCTACTTCAGTATCTCCATTTTCATTCCATCATTATTATAGACACCTATTAACTTTTCTTTGAGCTTTCTATGATTTGCCTCTTAAATTCTATTATCTCTACTCTCTTGATTCTAGACATTCTTCTTTTCCAATATCTACTGATGAAAAACAGTGCAAGAGCTGTATAGATGCAGTGTAGAAAGCACTCCTATTGAGGTTAAAACTGGACAAATGGGGAGACAAACTCTTTTCTAAGGGGAAGAGAAATAACTAACCTTTCCATGTGCCAGGTAACATTCTATTTAATCCAGTTAGGTTTGTAATAAACTTTGATAGAATTCCCTTTTTCTAACAATAAGTGAATAGGTGGAATTAGGTTTTGGCATGTTACATAAAAGGGCTTCCCCGATGACTCAAGCAGTAAAGAATCTGCCTGCAATGCAGGAGACACAGGTTCGATCCCTGGGTAGGGAAGATCCCCTGGAGAAGGGAATGGCAACCCACTCCAGTATTCTCGCCTGGAGAATTTCATGGACAGAGCAGCCTGGTGGGGCGATAGTCCATGGGGTCGCTAAGAGTTAGACATGACTGAGCACACACATACATGTGTTTCATAAAAGGGGGAAGTATCTGTAGTTAGTGATGGAACTTGAATGCTGGAATATGGATCCTCTGGTTCCTACACCCAGCCTTCTGTACTGGACTGTTGCACTGAATGTGTTACGTAATGATGAATCCTTTGTCAGCAGCAAACAATTCTATAAACAAGTTTTTGAAAGTCAATTAAGGAAGTTTTAACAGTTACATAGAATACTCTCACCTTGATCTCTTGACTCAGTGAAGGTGAGCCGTGTGCACTGGGAGCCTGGCTCTCTGAAGGAGGCTCAGCAGGACTCCCCACTGTGCAGTGCTGCCCACCACTGAAATCATAAGGGCAGTCTTTCAAAAGTAGATCTTGTCCTTCAACATTTTTAGGGTAAGCTCTAGCAAGAAAATCAAGAAAACATTTTATAAACAACCTAAAGTGTAGTTCATAAGTCCATTTAACTTGGTAACTTTTCTTTAAACAGTTCTGCCCAAAAGATTTTTAAAAATTCATCTGATTTTCCCCATGTTATCCTCACATCTCAAAGGCTTTTATTTAAATGGTACTTCAGGGAATCTCGCCAAATTATTATAAGTAGTTTTGTTTGGTGGTATTTTTTGTTTGTTTTCCAGAAAACAGGAAAAGATAGTTAACTTGACTCTTATCCCGAGTTCCCTGAGTATCTATGATTATTGTAATGTCATCCATGAAGAACTCAATTCACATTTTCCTCTGTACTTCTGGAAAACTGTATCTCTGTAATGTAGAGAAAGTTGAGAATAGAATCTCAGGTATGTTAGGATAACTCTTAGAATAAGGATCAACAACAAATCATCTGAATATCTTGACTTAAACAGAGAAATGTGTTTTAAACGTGTGAAATGAGGCCCCCACACTACAGTGACTACTAGGTTTCAACATGATCTTATGTTTTAAGTTTTGACTATATCAAAAAATAGTCCAATTAAACATAAAATATCAGGGTTTTTCTCAAATACATTATGTTTTTAGGATTTATTCCCCCTTCCTTCAAAGTCATGTTCAAAGTATTTCAGGCTATTTGCTTTTTACCCTAGATAGGTTTTTAAGGGTCTTTTTTTGGTTCTTTTTTAAGAAAAATACTTTTGAAGTAGTTGTGTTACAGCTCACTCAGATTCTAATCACTAGTGTTAGGTCCACCATTATAGTACACTGAAATGACCTTTTTATGGAGAATTTTCACATTATTCGCTCAGTTAAGTCTATTACCGATGCTGACAATTAGCATGAGAAATAGAGTGGAGTAAGACACAAAACTCTTCATCATGTAAGTAGCCTGAGTATAGTTCAACACCTGCCTGCTGTTTCTTCTCTGCCACTTGCTTTGTTCCCATAGTGACCATCTGGCTTGCTCCTTCTCTTCATACTTTTTGTGTCTTAGGGAGAAGACTTCATCAGAGAGATTTTCTATCTGGAGTTAGAAATGAAAAGTTTTGCTTTGGTCAGAAACATTCTGAAATGAGAACAGGTGTCACAGTTCCTCATAAAGAGAACAATAGGAAGAAAACAACAATAAATGCAGTCTAAGTCATGAGAACATATGAGAGGAGATTCAGATTCCTAAAAAGAGGAGTTTGAAACTTTTTCACCTCCGGGTCATGTTTGAAGACTTACCTAGAGTTCTTAATAGGTACCCTGAATACACATAGGTTCACAATGGTTTTTTTATATTTACATAAAATATCCTTCATGCTTTATTCATTCAAACCTTTGTATTGATTGCTTCTTATGGAGTATACTGTTGATGGAACATAGTAATATCAAGGAAAGTAAAACTGAGATACGGGAATTAGTTTAATAGATTTCTAAAGCTTTGGTTGTGGTGTTTCTGGCTAGAATCATTCTGAACTAGGGTGCATTAAAAGAGGGAAAGGCATTAAAAAGCAAATTTTGGTAGCTGAAAAATGGTATCAGTTGGCATAGAATGTAATAGAAACAATGTCTTTTACATAATACTGCCTCTTCAGACTGTCACTTTGGAATTAGTTTGGCTCTATAGTATTTTTCTCTATAATTTTTCTTGTCTTAATGTAAATTTTATCCTTACAGGTCCATAGTCCCTTTCCTGTGGTTCCAAAAATCTGGAAAAAAAAAAAAAGTTTTCATAATTCATTTGGTGACACAGCCTGATTTGAAAATGATGTGAGGTTATTGTACTTCCTATGAGTATTTCACTGTAAAACTCAGTATTGATTGAGAACTGCCCTAGACTCCCATACAAGACTAAATTTCACGCAGAAAAATATGACTAATAGTGGAAGTGAATACAGGTACTCATGTAAGTTCAGTATTTCAACAACTCATGTATGGAAATGGTATGTTTTATTTTTGCTTTTGTTTATTTTTTATGCATGTTGTCTTTGTAGGCAAATTTGTACAACACACTTTCCTAATCAAATTAATACCTTTAGTGAGGAACTTTTCATAAGTTTTGAAAATAAAAAATCAAAGAGGGCTTATAGTTCCATTTAGTTCCTCAAATATCAAATTAAGCACATGGAAAAGAAATTAAGCAGTCTTCATAATAAGTGCAATTATCCCATGAGTGAAAGGCAACTTACCTCTTCTTCACCTAAATCATATTCATCCAAAGGCTGAAGAACAACCATCCTCCAGCTGTTGAAGATAGAACCAATTTCAAATAGCTTTTCTTAATCTATCTAAATGTAGCAATTTTATTCTATAAGCACAACCAATATAGTAGTGTTTTCTTTCTTTGGGATTTCCATAATTCAACTGGTTGTAGTATTTTAGTACTTCATTTTTCAAAAGAGACAAAATACTTGTACCATGAGAAGGGGACAAGGAGAAGACGAGGCTTTGCTTTGGGCCTTTCAATAAACAGTCTCTTCTACATAGTTGCATTTTATATCTAAGAATGTACTAATTTTGAAATGAGTTAGTGGTATGCTGATAAACTGGCACAGAAAATAAAAAGGAAAAAAGCTGTGATTTATAGCATTTGCCAGTTTGTTTGTGTGAAGACTCCCATCATGGCCTCACATCACAGGACTTGTATATTAAAAACCAGGTCAACCAGCGAGCTCCAGCCTACCACTGGAAACTGGAAAGACTGTTGCTATAGAACTTGTAACCACCAAGTGTTGTTTTTACTTAATATACAGTGTATCAACAGATTCTCTGTAGGAATTCCTCTAATACTTGCTAGAGTATTAGGAGTTCTCTCACTGCCTCAAAGCAATTATGAATAAAAGGATCAATTTAGCTAGAATAGAGATGGGTAGGAATAACTGCAGTTGTCATCAGCTGTCTTGTTTCCATCCTTTTCTATATCTACTTCTTGGTGCCAGATTTATAATCTTGAAAGTGCTTTCATTATCACTAAAAAATTTGACTAAGTTGGCTGCCAGGAGATAGATCTGTGTATGGTATTCAAGGACATCCATAACCTGGTTCCAGTTTATTTTTGAGCCTTCATTTCGTTTATCACTCTAAACAAAACCTTAGTCTCTGGCTTAGCCTTGCATGATTGCTCCTGTGCCTGAGTTATGGTCTTCCTGTGTGAACACACACTTTCTCCTTCTGCCCCACTCCCTTTTCCTAATACACTCCTAGGTCTTCCCACTCTTCTTGATATTTGACGTGTGTATTGCGGACCTGGAGATACATGAGAATATTTTGTTGTCACAGGAGTGGTAGTTGCTTTCTTTGAACTCTGTGCAAATCTCCATTTTAAAGAGCAAAGATTGTTAATGGAATTATTTACATCCCTAAAGTACCTTTTAGTGCCATGTACACCATAGAAGACTAAATGTTGAATGAAAAAATACTCAAAAGTACTAAAGTAAGTAAATCTTAAGAATTTCCCTTTCTTATTAAAACCTGAGAAATAAAGCTGCGTTACTCTATGGCATTATTTTTCAGCATGAGTAATGTAAAGGTTTCTTTCACTGTCTTCCCTCCATGTAACCATATAAATGGGATAAAGGCAGAAAGCAGCATCTTCTTTACGTTAAATAAAAATTTTAACTTCACTGAAAGTTATTCAAGAAAGGAAAATTAAAGGATGTAAGTATACATACCTTGGAGTAAGTATTTCCTTATATTGGAGCTTCTCTAATTTAGCTGGGGCCACTAACGACATGGGGATCACAATATTATCTATATCATAAGAGCTCTCACTTCGCAATCTTCGTCGTGCCGTATTCTGCAAGACAGGATTACAGTAGTTTGACAACAGTTTTGGTTATGTATGCTGATACTCCTTTTATGAGTATATAAAGAAAATATGGAGTGCCTCTAAGTTTTATAAATATATTATAAAATCTGACCATAAGATATTAAGAAAAACAAATATACATAACTTCTATGAAACAGTACATTTGTGTGTGCACACATTCAAGTCTGTTTTTAAAACCATTAAAAAATATGAATGCCTTAAAATACAAAACTCTTAGCAGAAAAGGTACTCTAAAGCACCCTAAATGACAGTGAAATCTTTGAGCCAACTCGTTTTTATTAGGAAGAACTATGAGGTAAAATGTTTGGTGAGCCATTTAATGAAGATTATTTTTTACAGTCTTCATTTATGTGTTCCTAGGCCCTGAGCGTCATGCTGTTTTTCTAAATCCGCCCATGTTTTGACCTCTGCTCCCGACCAGATAACAAAACACAAAACAATGTAAGAATAACACAAGTGCTCGATTCTTACTTAGCCTCACTAGTTTTTAACACACACAAAAAAACCATAGTCAAGAATTAATGAACAATTAGCTCCCTAATAAAATTTAATCAATATATTGTTTCTTAGTAAGATAATTTAAATACGCTAATTATGTGCTAGTAAATAAAGCTGTTAACAAAATATCCTGTTTAGGTCCCCCCCACCACCCACCAGATGCGTGAGCTTAAGTCTGTAAAGCAACTTGAAAGTTCACTGTCCAAAAACCTACTTGTGATGATGAATTCTGGGTTCTGGATAGAACATTGACATTAGTAACTGCAGTAAAAGTGCTTTGGGATCCTGGTTCTGTGCGCTGAAAAGCAAATTCTTCAAATCTAGTTCTTTCTCCTGCCATGGAAAGACCATTGAGAGTGTCATACATTAAATGTAACTGGAAAGTATCAGAATTTCTGTTTTCCTAGTTTGGTAATGTGAGTCTTGATCAGTTTATTGATTTTAATTTTTTAAATTCATGTATCAAAAAACAAAACGAAGGAAATTTTATAAAAATCTCAGTCACACTTGCCATTTTCTGGAGTCTTGACAGTTTATACCCAGTATATCATTTCTTTAATCTCATCTCCCTTTACTATGTTCGTGCTTTCTGTAACTCTTATTCAGCTGTTGAACTTCTAAGATTTACCTGGTAATTTTCTTCTCTAGTTTTTCATTTTTAAAATGTCTTTGACTTTATGATCGACTTTTTGGAAGATTTTCTTAACTTCTGACTTGATTTCTGAGTATGTTTCTCTATTAAAGTACTAATTTCTAAAAGTTCTTGTTTCCTTTTACTCTGTTTTTAAATAACACCCTATTTCAGGAATGAAACTTTCAAGATACTGATTATAAGATTATTTCCAACTTTGTTTTCTGTTTTCTTCCGTGTTCCTTTTTTCCATTTGTTTTGGGTCTCTATTTGTGCGTATATGTTTATTCTCATACTGCCCTTGTTTATATTACCACATATCTTGAAAAATAATTTCCTGTGTAACATAAAATTTAATACAGTCTATATATTATTCCAGTTGTTTAAAAACATCCTTTCTAGCTAGCTGTTTCTTCAAATCGGTATCCATGCATTAAAAATGGTTGTTGCATACAGAGCTGTCTAGTTACTTTGTAGTATAGCATTTTACCTGTGGTGTTCTTGTATTCATATTAAATCCACCATGTATAATATAGTTCAGTACATCTTGGGTATAGTTTCTAATTTATTGGGTATACTGACATACTGTACCTAGGGCATACTTCACTAACGTACATAATGTTAGAGCCTCTAGAACAATGAATAAGATCCAACAGAGTATACAGATTATTTGTTATTTAATACACATCATCCCAGTTAAGTTTTGTGTTACTAGCAGAGTTCTAGTTTCAAAGGTATCTCTCTTCATCTTGGCACTGTAAGGTCTTAAGGGCAATTCAGCTAGGTGGCTGAGTTACTTAGATGCATCTCATCCAGTTTATCAAAATTCTGAAGAAGCTGCAGCAAATCAGCATCTCCACAAAAGGAACCAGGTATGGTAATCTCTAAAGGACAACCTTGTACTAACACGTTCTGAGTCCAGAGCACAGTGCTAGAGACTGAAGTCCCATCCAGGAGAACAGTTGGTAGGAAATAACTCCGGTTAGGAAACATAGGAAGGAAATTCTTAATTTCCATAAAGTGGATGGAATCCCAGTCTACATAATTCTGAATTGACGACATGAATTTGCTGTTTGGTGTTCATAGAACCATGGATGTTTTGTGTAATTAGTGACTTCTGGGTTATTACTTCCATGAGGCAGGGCTTTTGGAGATCAGAATTTTATTATTTTCAGTTTTTACTACTGGTGCTCATGTCCTCATTTGAACTTACCTATTGCTGTTTCACTCAAGTGTCTTTTCTTTCTTCCCTGTAATAGCTGCACAGAAGATTCTGACTCTATTTGAGGCTTGCATATAGAGGAATATCCATTTCTCCATTGATTCAGAGAAGTATTACGTACTAAAATGGAAAGAAAAATGAAATTTTAGTTCCTTAACACAACTATGATGAACATGTTAACTTGCTTTTACTTTATAACATTGCAGAATATTGATATACCAGTTCAAAATGACATAAATAACATATGAAGATGAAATACCCCTAAGCTGAAAATAATAGAGTAAGATTTATTAAAAACATCTTCATGAAGTGCCCCAATTCCTATAGTTTCTCCATTATTTGAAGAGGAAAGGTGATCTCTTCTGTCTTCTAAGTTAGGAACTTTTACAGAGAAGATATGTTCAGATCTGTAAATCTTGACTGAACTTCCTCTGAATCATTAAGTTAGTTTATGCTCACCCTTAGATCTGGTAACAGTTCAGGACTAAGTAAGATTATAGAATCATAAGAGACTGGGATCTCTTGAGAGCAATAACCAGATCTCATCAAACTCTTGACAGTGCCTAGTGCCATTCTTTTTAAAGCAATGGATTTTTAAAACTTTGAAGTCATTTAATATCTATCTGCATCAGCTGCCTGAACTGTAAAATAGGGATAATAGCTATTGTGGGATTATGAGGATTGAGTGAGTTAATTCCTGTAGTGGTCACTAGAAGGATTTCTGACCTAAGTATGCAATAAATGTTAGTTTCATCATTACTGTTTTCTGTCTAAACCCTATATTTGCAATGCTGGATTAATAACCAAATTGGCTTCTTTTTTTGAAATGTTTGGAGATGTGGAAAGGATGGCTTAAGTGACAAATTCTAACCAACACTGAAAAAAAGAGTATGGATGGTCTGCCAACAGTGACAGCGACTAAGATTTCATGATGGCAAAGCACCCTAAAAATGATAGACAAAACTTTTACACATAGATGCACAGATCTACACATTTACATCCATATTAGCATGTTAAAAAATGAAACTTTTAAGTAGAACAATTTCTGAACAATCTCTGAAAGCCTAATACCTTAAGAAATTTGAAGAGCAAACTGCAAAAGCACAAGAGAGTACTGCCGCAAAAGTGTGATCATCAAAGGAGCTCTGAATCTGGAGGAAACAATTACCTGTAGTAGAATTACCTGTAGAATGACTACACATACTAACACAGCCAGGATCCTTGAAGCTTCAGCAGAGAAATGGATGGGTGGATAGATAAGGCAATGCCCAGGTGCCCCACTTTGAAAACATGTCCTGCCCATCCATAACTGCCTCTGAAAACAATACTGAGTGTAAATTTTTTCCTCTTCCATGAGGAGGATCTCAAGCAGTGGCGAAACAATCTTAACAGTCAACACGAACTTTAGAGATGAAAACACAAGACTCCAACAAGAAGTAATAGCAACAAGTGTAAAAGTTTTCTCAAGAAATATCTAATGGGTTCACAGAATACAAATTTACAAGTCTTCAAAATAATATTGCCAAGAGAAAGGCAAAAGGCCTCTCCAAAGAGACCTCAGAAATGGAAAGGATAATTGAACACAATCACTGCTCATTGGCCTGAATAACAGAATGGATATAACTAAAAATCAAGATCAATGAATTGGAACAGTAATTCTAAAACTCAAAGGAACAGTGATGGAAACAGGAAAAAAATTTCTGGAAGAGGACAAACCAAAAGAGGGTAAAAAATTGGAAAGGATAGAATGAATGAGAGGCAATATTGGAAGAAGCAATAACCAAAAATATTTACACAATAGTAACCCTAAGGTTTCAGTAACTCGAGCATCAAAGCAAATGGGGGGGAAAAAAACCCAAACATCAGTATGAAGACATCCTAAAAATTACCAGAGAAGGGGGAAATTATCACAAAGGAGTGAGAATCAGATTGACATAAAAGCAAATGCAGGAGAAAAATGGTGACTTAAAGCATTCATGGAAAACTAAACAAGATCCTAAGGTTTCTACCTACTCCCTCAAAGATTTCTACCCAAGAAAAATAATGCAGAGAAAAATGTTAAATAGTAAATAACATAGCAGGCATAATTCTAAAGTTCATTTCTACAAAGGTGTATCTAGAATTGTGAGTTGGGTTTTAAAACACCTGGCATGTATTGGTGTTCCCACAGTGTCCACCACTATTGTTTTCCAGAGTATTTTCAAGAAAAATCCAGGTAAATTCAACCCATCTCTTCTAAAGGAATTCACCACCCACCTTGTCTCATAAAAGCACATCAGACTTTGTGAAGAAACCTTAACCTTTACTAAAGTGATCCTTTTAATTTAATTTTATTCAAAAGTTTCATTACACTTTTCTCCCTCTTACTCTTTGGTAATTTGTAACATTATAATGGACTCTTGAAATAGTAGGAAATATAATTCAGAGTGTAACACACATTCTCTTTACCTATGCTCATTGTAGTAGTAACCCCAGCCTTTCAGCTTGCTTACCCAGATCCGAATTCCATCCTAAAATATATTTTGACCCAGTATCTCTCATATTCCCTGTCTTCCCTTCCTCCCTTTCATTTATAGAGAGCCAATTACATGCCAGGCATGTAATTTGATTTTTTAAAAATATAACTTGCTACAGGGATTTGGGGAAAATAATTGATTAGGAAGTTGATTATTTCCCCAAATAATTGATTTGGGGAAAATAATTGGTCAATTTGTTTTGATCAATCAAAATGATTGATTTCCTAATCAAAATAATTGATTAGGAAAATAATTGATTTCCCCAAATCAATTTGGGGAAAATGATTATTTGATTAATTGAAATCAAATAATTGATTTCAGCAGTATAGATAAGGGCTCATTAATTTGGACTAAACTGGTAGAAATACAGAGGAGCAGGTTTGAAGCGTAAGATCACTGATGGTGGGGTTTAGATAAGGTAAGCGCAGGTAAAGAAGGCTGAGCCTTAGGGTTCTGACCTGTGTGGGTTGTTGCTGTTTCTGCACTTTAAACTTTTTATTTTGACATAATTTCAGACTTACAGAAAACCTGCAGTAACAACAAGTGCCACTTTAATTCAGATTCCCTAAATATTATCATTTTACCACAATGGCTGTCAATGAAATTAAGTTGCTGACATGATGCTTCTCTATTCTAAATATGCCAATGTTTAAGGGCATTCTCTTACATAGCCACACAACTATCAAAACCAAGAATTAATGCTGTTAGCTAACTGTATAACTTACTCAAATTTCACCAGTTAGTCCTGTAATGTTCTTCACAGAAAATCCTGTATTCAGTGGACAGGTTTCTGTTTCCTCATATCTGAAATAGTTCCAGTGTCTAGTTTTTCATGACTGAATATTTTGATGAGTATAGGCCCTTAAGTTGGCTTTGGTATTTTCTCACCACTGGCAACTACACAAATCTTCAATTTTTTGTCTTTTCTCTACTTTGTTGTTAGCTGAAATGAGTAGTTGTCAAATTGCTAACTCTAATGCACAGTATAGGATAAATCCAACATCTGAGGCAAAGCACAAAACCATCTATTTACCTTCAATTTACCCTGCAAGAATAACAGGCTATGACAAGGTATGCAGTTGTATAATGGGCCAACAGCATCTGAACCACCTGGGACCTTGTTAGAATCTCAGACCCCATTCCAGACTTACTGAATTAGAATCTGCATTCTAACAATAGCCCCAAAGTAATTTGCACATTAAAACTTGAGAAACAGTGATTTGGAACACTTGACTTTTCCTCTAGATTCCAGTTAAGTATTACATAAAGCTACACTTGGCATCACCATCTTACTGGAGTTCCTTTTTGCCCTTTTCCCATCACCCTTAACCTCTCTTCCTCTGCTGTCCACTAGGCAGTGTACACACTCATCCTCTTTTTTAGAATATTTTTATCATGTTGGTACCCATAATATCATTTAATAGTCATTTGTGTGTCTGCTTCTATCATATAATTTAACTTCCCATGATTCACCTTTGATTTTTCAGCACTTAATAGTCTACTTGGCACAGAGAAGGTGGTCAATTAATACTGGGTTCTAGTTTTACTCAGTATTTATTGACCACCTTCTCTGTGCCAAGTAGACTATTAAGTGCTGAAAAATCAAAGGTGAATAGCTGGGTTCTAGTTTTACTAGAACCAGTGTTCTTGCCTGGAGAATCCCAGGGACAGGGGGGCCTGGTGGGCTGCCGTCTATGGGGTCCCACAGAGTCGGACATGACTGAAGCGACTTAGCAGCAGTTTTGCTCTGGAGAAGGCAATGGCACCCCACTCCAGTACTCTTGCCTGGAAAATCCCATGGACAGAGGAGCCTGGTAGGCTGCAGTCCATGGGGTCATGAAGAGTCGGACATGACTGAGTGACTTCACTTTGACTTCACTTTCATGCATTGGAGAAGGAAATGGCAACCCACTCCAGTGCTCTTGCCTGGAGAACCCCAGGGACAGGGGACCCCGGGTGGGCTGCCGTCTATGGGGTCGCACAGAGTTGGACACGACTGAAGCGACTTAGCAGCAGCAGCAGTACTCAATTCTACAGAAAAGAAAAACTAGTGACCAGCTATTTAAGACATGAAATTTGGGTTGAGAGTGGGAGGGAATGGGGAAAGTAGAAAAGGAGAGTAAAAGTTGCTCACTTGTCTGACTCTTTGTGACCCCTTGGACTGTACAGTCCATGGAATTCTCCAGGCCAGAATACTGGAGTGGGTAGCTTTTCCTTTCTCCAGGCGATCTTCCTAACCAAGAGACTGAATCCAGGTCTTCCACATTGCAGGTGAATTCTTTACCAGCTGAGCCACAAGGGAAGTCCAGGAAAGGACAGATTGGTACACAAAAAAGTACTGATTTGCCTAAAGTTACAGTGTAAGTTCGATGCAGGAACCAGGATACTCAAAAGCCGGTGCTCTGGGACAACCAGAGGAATGGGATAGGGAGAGAGGTAAGGGAGGGTTCAAGATGGGGGGACACATGTGCACCTGTGGCTGATTCATGTCAATGTATGGCAAGAACCATCACAATACTGTAAAGTAATCCTCCAATTAAATTAATAAAGTGAAAAAAAAAGGTAGCATTCAATTCAAATGTTTTCCACTCCTAGCTTTTAATTTTCCATTACTAACATGTCATTATATTATTGATACATCAGTAATAATTTTGTGCCTAACATTTACACTGCTCCATTTTTTTAAAGTCAGATCAATTAGAGTAACATTAGAAGAAACATAACTACAGAAGAAATATAATGACTTTGTTTTTGCAAATTCACTTTCAGTCATATACATAAATTTCATATTCACATTTCAAATGTAATAATTTTAATGCCAACAAAGGCCCGTCTAGTCCAGGCTATGGTTTTTCCAGTGGTCATGTATAGATGTGACAGTTGGACTGTGAAGAAAGCTGAGTGCCGAAGAATTGATGCTTTTGAACTGTGGTGTTGGAGAAGACTCTTGAGAGTCCTTTGGACTGC
>NW_011495032.1:32093155-32096998 GCF_000754665.1 Bison bison bison
GACAGGGGGACGACAGAGGATGAGATGGCTGGATGGCATCACCGACTCAATGGATGTGAGTTTGAGTGAACTCCGGGAGATGGTGATGGACAGGGAGGCCTGGCGTGCTGCGATTCATGGGGTCACAAAGAGTCGGACACAACTGAGCGACTGAACTGAACTGAACTGAATTTTAATTTGGATATATGTTTAAGTTTTTTTTTAACCTGATAACTTATTTTTTCAGATGGTCACCTAACATTCCTCTGATTAGAAACAGTAGCATTTAACTATTCCCTAGCTGTTGGAACTACTTATAATCATCATAATTTTATTTGTATTATGGACATTCTTAGAATAATCATCTTGCACACATTTTTTAATTAAAAAATTTTTAATCTAGGATAAATTCCAAGAAGCACAATTGTATCATGAAAAAAATCTAAACATAAGCTATACTTTCCTGTATTTCTTTTGCACAGGCAATTCCTTGTTCTTAGTGCTTTCATTTCATTTCTTTAACTTTTTACAGTGGAAAAATTTCAAGAAACATACATGGAATAATGAACTCCCCTGTTCCTATGATTCAGCATCAAGAGTGCTGGTAACCAACTTGTTTTCTCTCTCTCCCACCGAGTATTTAAAAACACATTCCAAATATTGCCTACATATATGTCAGCTTGAATCGAATAAACTAACAAACTGTGTTTATGTAACTGCATGCATTATTACATCTAACATAATAGTTTATTAATATGCAACAGTAAGTCCATGTTCAAATTTCTTGTCTTAGAAACTGTGTGTCTACAGCTGAGTTAATGAGGATCTTCTAAGAGGCCTACAGGCTGCATCTGGCTGAAGCAAGTAGAAATATTTTTACATGGATATAATTGTATCATTTGTTTTTGTTCAGTGCCTAAATCAAGTCATGTCCAACTCTTTGTGACCCCATGGACTGTAGCCCACCAGGCTCCTCTGTCTGTGGGGTTTCCCAGGCAACAACAGTGGAGTGGGTTGCCATTTCCTTCTTGAGGGCACCTTCCTGGACCAGGGATTGAAACTGTGTCTCTTTCATTGGCAGGTAGATTCTTTACCACGGAGCTCCCTGGAAAGTCCCAGTTGTATCATACATAGAAGTAAAACTTTTGTCCTTTTAGATCACTCACCATTCTTGGATAAATGTTTATATCCTTAGATAAACTTTTACAATGTTTTTAAAAATGTATGTTCCATTGGGTTAGACAGATAACCATATTCCTACTGTTCTCCAAGTTGTTTTTAATTTTTCATTACCACAAATAATGTTAAGTATATCTGTGAATAAAGGTGGTTTCATATTTAGCATTAGATTGGGTTCTTGGAAATGGATTTATCAGGTCAGAATAGAGTTAACAGTTTTGTAAATGTTTATTGTGAACAAGTACAGAAGTTTTTTTTTTCTTAATGAGATTTTAAAAAATTAATCACTTAAAGGCCTTATAATGCATTTCAGGGGATCTTCCCACCTCAGGGATGGAACCAGCGTGTCTCAGGCAGGTTCTTTACCACTAGTGCCAAGGCTGTAACAAATGCATTTCACAGTACTTCCCAAAAGGCTTGTATCAATTAATTGTACCTGTAATATTTGAGGGTACTATTTTTGCTACACAGTTTTCCCAGAACTGATGATTATATGTCTAATATTATTAATGTAATTGGAGAAAGGAAAAACATTTAGCACAGTGTCTGTCACATAGATACCCAGTACATGTTAGCTATAATTTTTTTTAATTTACTTATTTTTAAATTGAAGGATAATTGCTTTACAGAATTTTGCTGTTTTCTGTCAAACCTCAACATGAATCAGCCATAGGTATACATATATCCCCTCTCTTTTGATTAATTAGCATTTTCATTATTATCATGAATACATCTAGTTTTTCTTCTAATTCTTTTAAGATGCCAGTTTTAATATTTACCTCTTTAATCTATCTGGAATGTATTTTAATGTTCATCCACCTTAAATTTGTTTTAAGGTGCTATATGACATAAAGATCTCATGTTATTTTACCAAAAAGTCATTCCTTAATACCTCTGATTACAGAAAAATAGTCATTTTAAATGTGGGCTCTGAGCAAGACTATTTGGATTTGAATCTTGCATCTGCTACATCTTAACTGCGATTTGGGAAAAGTTAGTCAAGCAGAAAATAGCCTATAGCCTGACATACTATGCAGAATAGTTTTAAAAATGCTTTAACAGAGCTGCTGCTAAGTCACTTCAGTTGTGTCCGACTCTGTGCGACCCCAGAGACGGCAGCCCACCAGGCTCCCCTGTCCCTGGGATTCTCCAGGCAAGAACAGCGGAGTGAGTTGCCATTTCCTTCTCCGGTGCATGAAAGTGAAAAGTGAAAGTGAAATTGCTCAGTCGTGTCCACCTCTTAGTGACCCCGTGGACTGCAACCCACTAGGCTCCTCCATCCATGGGATTTTCCAGGCAAGAGTATTGGAGTGGGCTACACAAATGTATATAGGACATTTGAGCTCATAGCCACCTTAACTTCATTTTGTCTAAACAAATCACTTTCATACTTAATGGGAAGGCCATCAGCTTGAACAATCATCTTAAGACAGAATGATAGATTTTTTCTATCAACAACTGTTAAATAAGATTTCTTTCAACAGAAAAGAGATGTTAAGATAGGAAACTTTTTTATATCTTGCATTAAAGGAGTGGTAAAATGATTTTAAAGTTTTTAGCAGTCCACTGTGGCTCCTTTGCCTGTGTGTGAAAGGTCATCCCTGGTGGCTCAGATGGTAAAGAATCTGCCTGCAATGCAGGAGACCTGGGTTCAATCCCTGAATTGGGAAGATGCCCTGGAGTAGGGAATACTCACCAACTCCAGTATTTTTGCCTGGAGAATTCGATGGACAGAGGAGCCTGATGGGCTATATAGTCCATGGGTACAAAAAGAGTCAGACACAACTTTGCCTGTGTGTACTGAAACCTTACAGGGTTGTACAGATTAAAGGCAATTACAGATATAAAGCCCTTCATTACTGTAATAGTGTATAAGGAATGCTTCATAAGAATTGTTATTACTGTTTATTAGGCTATCTTTTCCACACTAATAGGAAATATCATTCATATAATAAATCCTTGGGCTTATCTCTAGGCTTTTTATTTAGTTCCCTTGGCTTCTAACAGCATCAAAATGTTTTAATGATTATACCTCTATATTTCGATATCTGACACCTTATTAGTTCAGTTCACTCAGTCATGTCCAACTCTTTGCGACCCAATGGTCTGCAGCACGCTAGGCTTCCCTGTCCATCACCAACTTCCGAAACTTACTCAAACTCATGTCCATCGAGTTGGTGATGCCATCCAACCATCTTATCCTCTGTCATGCCCTTCTCCTCCTGCCTTCAATCTTTAGCAGCATCAGAGTCTTTTCAAGTAAGTCAGTTCTTCAAATCAGGTGGCCAAAGTATTGGAGTTTCAGCTTCAGCATCAGTCCTTCCAATGAGTATTCAGTACTGATCTCCTTTAGGATGGACTGGTTGGATCTCCTTGCAGTCCAAGGGACTCTCAAGAGTTCTCCAACACCACAGTTCAAAAGCATCAATTCTTCTGCACTCAGCTTTCTTTATAGTCCAACTCTCACATCATACATGACTACTGGAAAAACCATAGCTTTAACTAGACAGACCTTTGTTAGCAAACTAACGTCTTTGCTTTTTAATATGCTGTGCAGGTTGTTCATAACTTTTCTTCCAAGGAGTAAGTGTCTTTTAATTTCATGGCTGCAGTCAGCATCTGCAGTGATTTTGGAGCCCCAAAATATAAAGTCTGTCACTGTTTCCCCATCTATTTGCCATGAAG
>NW_011495032.1:32097098-32109919 GCF_000754665.1 Bison bison bison
CTCCTGGAAATCTTGATTCCAGCTTGTGTTTCATCCAGCCTAGTATTTCTCATGATGTACTCTGCATATAAGTTAAATAAGCAGGGTAACAATATACAGCCTTGATGTACTGCTTTCTCGATTGGAACCAGTCTGTTGTTCCATGTCCAGTTCTAACTGTTGCTTCCTGACCTGCATACAGATTTCTCAAGAGGCAGGTCAGGTGGTCTGGTATTCCCATCTCTTTCAGAATTTTCCACAGTTTATTGTGATCCACACAGTCAAAGGCTTTGGCATAGTCAATAAAGCAGAAATTGATGTTTTTCTGGAACTCTCTTGCTTTTTTGATGATCCAGTGAATGTTGGCAATTTGATCTCTGGTTCCTCTGCCTTTTCTAAAACCAGGTTGAACATCCGGAAGTTCACGGTTCACGTATTGCTGAAGCCTGGCTTGGAGAATTTTGAGCATTACTTTACTAGCGTGTGAGATGAGTGCAACTGTGTGGTAGTTTGAGCATTCTTTGGGATTGGAATGAAAACTGACCTTTTCCAGTCCTGTGGTCACTGCTGAGTTTTCCAAATTTGCTGGCATATTCAGTGCAACACTTTGACAGCATCATCCTTTAGGATTTGAAATAGCTCAACTGGAATTTCATCACCATTTCTGTCCTTTATGGACTGACACCTTATAGAACTTTTAAAAGTTTTATTGGATATTCAGCATTTACTTTAAGAAGAGTGCCTCTGGGATTTTGATTAGAATTACATTATAAGTTCATTTGAGGAAAAATGACACCTATAGTTACAACTTTTCTTTTGACAGGAGCAGAGTATTTCTCTCCATACAAGCAGATATACTCTTCTGTTCCTCAGTAAACTTTTCAAGTTTCTCTCATGTAATTTGTTGTTAAGTTTAATCCTATATATTTTATATTTTCATTGTCAATATGTCTAGGATAATTTATTATTTTACAAATTCTAATGGGTTATTATTGGTATTTTTAAAGGCTACTTGTTTTTTAAGTTTATTTAAAGATCTGTTATGGTTTAAAACTCCACATCTAACAGGTATTCACATTCAAAAAAATGCTGAGTTTTTGAGGGAGATGATGATTTCATTTGGAAATACCTTGTTTTGTGTAACATTTTGATGTTGAAAAATATGCAGATGTATTTTCTTTCTTTTTCTGATTGCTTCCAAGCACAATGTCCCCATCCCCAATTTAGAGTTTCATTATAATTTTTCAAGTTTTATTATGTAACTTTAGTGTCCTATTTAAAATTCTTGGAACCATATAGAATTTACTGATAAATGATATGAGTGTATAAACATTTTCCCCAAAATGACTAACAATACTCTTTACTGAATAGTTCTCCACTTTCTTACTGATTACAATTCTTCCTTTAAATAATAAAGAATAAGCTATGTAGTCTGCTTCATGAATCTACTTTGCTAAATGTAAGCAAAACAGAAGCTATGCTAATGTTTATAGATTTCTGTAATGTTTTCATATGTGGTTGGGCTAGATTCTCTCAATATTTTTTCCAGCAATTCCTTTTACATTTTCCCATTAATTCTTCCAATGGGCCGTACAATTATTTTAAGTTAACCAAATTCTTTTAGAACTTCAAGTTACATTGCACCAAACATAAACCAGTAGGAAGAACTGATATCCTAATGATTCTTACCATCCAGTAGTGCTGTTTTCCCATGTTTATTTAAATTTCCTTTTATATTTATCAATAACATTTCATAATTCTCATTCAATATTCCATAAGTATTGCACATTTCCTGTTAGGATTACTGCTGTGTATTTTCTGTTTGTGTGTGATGTGTGAAAAGTGAATATTAAAAATTAAGGACTTACATTCATTCCTTTGTTAAATTTTATGTCCTTAGCAAAAGTAATAAATATGAAAGACGTAAAAAATATATAAAGTACAAAATTTATAAGTAACATACCAGGTGATGGAGATATGATACAGTCTCCTAAAAATTTATTTTCAGTAAGATCTCCTTTTATTTCAGTTTTTTTTAACAGTGTTTCAAAGTGAAAACGAAGAGGCACATCTAGAAAAATAAAGCAAACAAAAATATTTTCAGTGAAATCACTCTTCATACCGTCCCATATTAAGATTTAGAAAAATAAGCAAAAGCTTGAAACGTCACAACTATTAGAAGTTGCAAAATATTCTTTCCAAGTGTAAGCAATATTTTGGAAATTACTGATTATACATACTAAACAAAGACTATGAACAATTTCATAAACTAAAATAGTACATAAGGTGAACAAAAGTATAAACATTAAATACTACTTGCAGATGAAACAAATGCTCCCAAAAAGTCTTTAATAAAATATATAGTCAAACCTAAGTCCATTCCACCCACCCCTACAAACTCTGCATTTGAAATAATGAAGTTTCCAAAAGACATAATTATACAAGTTTAGTTACTTGAAGGAAAAACACTATAATTCAGATGCAACCTTTTATGAAAATGTCATTTAACATTCCCTTAGTTTACTACTGTTATGAATCACAAAATTAAATCTACTTTTACGAAAATCAAAACATACTGACAATCTAGTTCTCTTCTCCTAAGTAGAGGCTTAGGAGAGTTGTTCAATTCACTACGTTTATGTTCCATATTCTCACAGCCAAAAGAGAAGCTAAGTAAATAAAACAGATGTGCTTCACATTTATTAACCAAAGCATGTTTTCTTCAATAAAGAATGCAAAAACAATCATCTTAAAAACTTTTTCCTAAGAAATATAAAGAAATATTTTATAAAGTGGTTGTCTATTCAAAGTTTTGCTACTGAAGATATTTTTAAGAGAACTAATTATGAATGCATAAATTAACATAGATCCAGAAAAAGTCTCAATTTTAAACAAAGAAGTAGGTTTCCCTCAAAATAATGTATTTTAATAGCAGATCCATACTCAAGTGTGGAAAAATATGCACACAAAAATGGGTTCATAAGTATCACCTTGGAAACTTTCCCATGGGGCAGAGGTAACATAGCTTTCAATGCTATCACTATACTAAGACCATAAGAAAACTATACAACAAAATGAAAATAAGAATACAAATTAAATATACTGCATAAACATTTCAGGATTCTGATATTTCCAGTTACCAAAACAAGTTTCTCCAAAGAAACATCACCTATTATATAGAGTATCACCTCTTCTACCACTGTTCTTTAGTTGTTGGAAAACCTGACGTAAGTAGGGAAGGTGCTTGTTCTACTCATATACCTTCCTTAGAACCCACCCTGTAACCTGTGAGCTTTTAGTAAAGTTTCATAACACTTTATTCCATTTAATAGTTTATATTTCAGTTGTCGAATTGGAATGCAAGTACCTTGAGGGATTTATTTGCATTCATTTTCCTATCATACGTAGTATACAGCAGGTATTCAGATTTGTATTAAATGAACAAAAGAAGAAAGATAACCCTAACTAGTAGGTAAGGAAGCTAATCTTAATTTATTAGATGTAACATTAGTAGGATGAAAGATACTTATGCCAGATCTCAGGTTTTTTCATCAGAAACAAATTTACTAATAAGAAAACAGGAAGTAAAGAGTATGGTTAGGAGTATGGCTCTGGAGAATGACAACTTCAGGTCAAATCCTGTCTCCATCATTTACTAGCTGTGTACTCTTGAATGAGTAATTTAATATCTCTAAGCCTCAGTGTTCTTATACGTAAGATAGAGAAGACAACAATCACTCTCATGGGGTTGCTGCAAGAATTAGAGGAAAATGTAACATGCTTATAGGATCCAGTGTATTCTAAGATCAAATGTTGGCTGTGTTATTATTGTCATAAATATTTTTTTTTCTTTTATTAAGGTTTCCTCAAAGATACAGTGAAACAGCTCCTACCAGGAGCTTACTTCAATGTATGGTATAGCTAAGAAACCATTGTAATACTGGTAAAAACCAAACTAAGATTCAGGGCAGGAATAGGTACAAGAAATGGTGCTTTACAAAGAGGAGCAGTCCCTGGGTGATTAGAACCAAAAGCTGAAAAGGAAACAAAAGCTCATTTGACATATCTTCCCATAAATAAATGAACTTGAGATAACCAGTGTGAAGAATGTTTTCTTTTTTTACCCTAAATATTTACTTCAGTTTCAATGTACATAAGACTGGAAACATTCAAACAGAAAACAGGAACTGGAGAGAAACTTAAAGCCATATTAGGGACATAGGGATGTAATGCCTCATCTGCTCCATTGTAGATTACTGGTATTTTTGAGGTTCAAAAGTTGAGTACGTCTAAAGATGGACAGTTTTCTTCTCTGAAATTCAATGCTGATTATAGATGGGGGAATACTATATGGTGGGAAAACTCCATGCAAAAAAAAACCCACACATTAGAAAAAGAACCCTGACTTACTGAGAAACATTTCAATAGCATAGCCATATTATCAATAAAATGCTAAAAATTTAACACTCAAAGGGAGATCAAAAGCTAAGTACTTTGCAAAGTTAGTCAAAATGGTTTCCAAGGAATTAAAAAATCAACTTACAGAACATTAATTCATTAATTAATTTATAAGGAGGCTTACCTGATGGCAATGATAGAACAGAATGGAAAGAAGAATCTAACTCTGATACATGTTCTGTTAACATTTGAGACTTTGAATTGTGTTCACAGCTACTCCAAATTGAAGCTGACTGCAGGCAAGGCATCTGTGTGGTATTTAAAAACCTTGTTTCTTTTGAAGGCAAAGTCTGTAAGGAAAAAAAGAATAATTATTTAAAGACTTCATTTTTTTTTGAAAACTGATTCAGAGAGAATATAACAGTTAAGAGTACAGTGTGTGAATGACATCAGCAAGAAGTCCTGGATTACTGAATCACCTTGGAGAGAGCACTTTATGAAAAAGATAAATGAGTTTGAACAACTTTAGGTCAAAAGAAAATGATTACACTTCAGATTAGTGAGAAATTCGACACTGAGCAGGTACCATGCTAAGAAGAATTGTGCCTATAGCTGACCCTTGAACACAGGCTTGAACTATGCAGGTCTACTTATATGCGGGTTTTTTTTTACTTAATAGGTACTATAGTATTACATGAGCCATGGTTGGCTGAATCCTTGGATGCTGAACCACAAGACAGGGAGGAAGGCCAACTGACTATAAAGTTATACATTGCCTTAGACCTGTTTTTTTTTTTTTTGCTGTGTCGGGGTTGATGCCTCTATAACCCCACCTTGTTCCAGGGTCAACTGTACTGTTTTCCTCCTTCTAATCTGTTATAACCAATGAGTGAAACTAGAGTCTGCTTTAAATTATAATGCCAGGCAATATCTACACTGGAACAATAGTGAAACACTATGAAGAATATCATATATATATACATTAAATAAAACTGAATTTAAAATAAAACATTACTTACATTACCATATGTAAAATAGATAGCCAACGGGAATTTGCTGTATGGCTCAGGAAACTCAACAGGGGCACTGTATCAACCTAGAGGGGTGGATGGGAAGGGAATGGGAGGGAGGTTCAAAAGGGAGGGGATATATGTATACCTATGGCTGATTAATGTTGAGGTTTGACAGAAAACAGCAAAATTCTGTAAAGCAATTATCCTTCAATAAAAAAAATAAAGATATGTATAAAATATGCAATATGTTACATGAGTCTCAGTTTAAGGTAAAGTTAAGATTCCAGAAATCTCATGAAAATCATGTTGCTAAATAAAAAAGTTACACTGCTACATTAAAAATATATAATGTTTAAATGTTGGGTTCTTAAATTATTTTTTTCTGGTTATAAGTAGTTGGGCTTCTCTGGTGGCTCAGACTATAAAGAATCAGTCTGCAATGTGGGAGACCAGGGTTCAATCCCTGGGTTGGGAAGATTCCTTGGAGAAGGAAATGGCAACCCGCTCCAGTATTCTTGCCTGGAGAATCCTATGGACAGAGCAGCCTGGCTGGCAAAAGTCCACGGGTCACAAAGAATTGGACATGACTGAGCAACTAACAGAGCAGATAAGGATACAACCAATGAAAAAATTCTATAAAACAGAAAAAATATTTTAAAAGTTAATATGAGTTTACTTGCGTTCCTTCTGTCACCTCTTACCTCCACCTACTACAGTATCATTAGGACTCTTTTTTTTGAAATGATATTTAAAATGCTCATAATAACAGAATTTTAGATGCTATTTAAAAAAAATTACTTTGTAAACTTACATTGAGTTTGTCAGTTTTCTTGAGTGTGAGTTTCCTGGCTAACTGGCATGTTTTCTCTGTGTTTTGAGAGAGAGAGGCATAGCCATGCCTGCCATAGCATTTAACTAGATTTCCTTTGGACTGTGAGCTCCTTGAAGGTTGGGACTATAATTTGTTCAATCCTGTATTCCTGGAACCTGACACAATCCCTAACATATGGTTGAAGCTTGAGTGCTGACCAAATGGATTTTATCTCATTTGCTCTTAAAAAAACTTAAGTGAATAGAATTTTCAAATACATGTGTGCCTAAGACTATTCCACTGGGGGAAAAATAGTTCCTGTTAATATATGCTAAAATTTATCATGTAATGACTTCTGTTTATATTGCACTGGCCAAGACTTAGGTCAGCTAATCATACTCAGCTGCAAGAAGTCTAGGAAATGCAGTCATTATTCTGGGTGGTCAAGCAAATTGATGATTTTGTAAGAAGATATAACATGTGGGACATGATAATGAAGCTGTGAGTTATTTCCAAAATTTATTCTAATGATGCTATATATCTATGGGAACAGTTGCAATTTCTTACCTTTACAAGATGCACTGGTACTTGTGACTCACTCTAGAATTATTTGTTCTTTTATGATGTAGTTCAAAAAGATATAAGGAACAATTATTTAAAATTACAAAGAAAAAAATGTGCTAACCTCTCTTTTTCCATGTATGGCTAGAACATTATGAATAAAATTTGGTGATAAAATCTGAATATTTACCATGTAATTAGTTTTCTCTTGCAATTTTTCCAAATCCAGGAAACCCATTAGCCAATTTGAAACTATCCTAAATAATTATGGAGACAAGTGAGGGGCATCTAGGAAAAGGCCTTTTTTCCCCTGCAGAGAAAGTGAAGCCCAGGAGGCTGAAAAGGAATGGATGGAGAAATAAGAGAAAAACCTGGAGATTCTTGCCAATAAAAATTCAAATGTCTAGAGAGAGTGATCAACAATACCATATGCTGCATAAGATTCAAGCAAAGTAAAGCCTGAAAACTATCCACTACATGTTTTAATTTTAGTAATGAACCGTTTCATATATACAAAAGTATATAATTTATAAGGGAGGTATAAAATAACGTTTAAAAAGCACCTATACACACTATCCTACTTTTAGAAACAGAACAATGCCAATACCTTTGATGACTTCTCTTCCTGTCTCGCCTCCACGAGCCTGTGATGAAGACTGCTACTTTCCTCCCAATATCTGTGTTGTCTTCCTCCCTGTTCTAAAACTCCTGATTTTCAGTTGGGCACATTTCCCAAGTGTCCTTGCATCTACAAATTACTAAATTCTAGTCAGAACACCATGAAGAGGAGTCATCTGTGAAACCTTTAGAAACTTCCCTTTAGAAGGTAATTTAGCACTCCATTCTTCCACCTATGATGGTGATCCCTGTCCCGCCCCAGTCTTGTGAGTAAGGGTAATGCTCAAAAGATAAAACAAAAAGTCAGGAGGAGCCCGGTTCCTAGATAGGTTTTTCCACTAATCAAACATATTCTCTACGAGTCATGACAGTTTAGATTCTTTCATTCAGTCCTAAAACCTTGAACTATTTTTATTTATAAGGTTCCAAACATGCTGGATAGGCTCACCAGTTCAATATGAATAGAAATGGCCAAAAGACACATTGTTTTGTCCCTTATTATACAGTAAATGCTTCTAAAAATTTTTCATAATTAAAAATTACAAGGATTAAGAATGATTGCAGTTTTTTTTCTGTATACACTTTATCAGAATATATGCCTTCTCTGCCAAAGTATTTTTTTTTAACTATGTTAATGTTGAACTTAATCATATACTTTTTATGAATCTATTGAAATGATTACTTGACTTTTCTTAATGTGGGTTACTACATTAACAAATTTATAAATGTCAAAGCAACTTTCAATTTTTCTTGAGGAATCTTGCTAGAGATTTAACAATTTCTTTGCAAAGAACCAGAAACTGGATTTATTTTCTATATTGCATATGGAAATTTTTGCGTATGTATATTTGTTCTTACGTTTCACTGATTCTGGTTTATTAGGATTGATAAAATATTTTGTCATGTTTTTCCCCTCAATTAACTTCAACTTGTACATTCTTCTCTTTTCTTTTAGTGGTTTTCCTAGAGATTACAATGCATACGTAACTTAAGGCTTTTAGAGTATAAAACAAATTATTCCTTTTACCACTTCCCTGAAAACACTGGAACATTAGAACACTTTTAAACTCCATTCACTCTCCTCTTTGTTACTGTTGTAATGCATTTCAAGTCCATATATAGTTAAAACACTACATTATACTACCATTATTTTTATTGTCAACATTTATATTACCCATATATTTATTCTTTCCATTGTTCTTCACTTCTTTCTACAATTCTGTTTCCGTATAGGATCATGTTCCTTCTCCTGTTGTGTAGATTTGCTATCAACAAATTCCCTCCATTTTTATTTATTTGAAACTTTTGTATATCATCATTTTTAAGGATATTTTTATGGATATAGAATACCAGATTGACTTTTTTTCTTGCAGCACTTTAAGAATATTCACCTTTTCATCTGGTTTCCATTATTTCTACTCAGTATGCATGCATGCTAAGTCACTTCAGTCATGTCAGACTCTGCAACCTATGGACTGTAGCCCTCCAGGCTCCTGTGATCATGAGATTCTCCAGGCAAGAATACTGGAGTGGCTTGCCATTTCCTCCTCCAGGGAATCTGCCCAACCCAGGGATAGAACCTGCATCTCCTACAGCTCCTGCACTGGCAGACAGGTTCTTTACCACTAGCGCCACCTGGGAAGCTCCTTCTACCCAGTAGTTAGGTCTTATTGTTGACCTCATGTGAAGGTAATATATCTTTTTTACCCTGACTACTTTTAACATTTTTCTATGTCCTCACTTTTTAGCAGGCCTCCTATGTCTTGATATAATTTCTATGTATTTGTTATTTTTGAGTTTCAGAGAATTTGTATCCATCAGTTGATGTCCTGCTTTAGTTTCAGAAATACTATTATTATCTGTTCAAATGTTGCTGCTGCTGCTAAGTCACTTCAGTCGTGTCCGACTCTGGGTGACCCCATAGATGGCAGCCCACCAGGCTCCCCGACCCCTGGGATTCTCCAGGCAAGAACACTGGAGTGGGTTGCCATTTCTTGCTCCCTGTTCAAATGTTACTTACCCCCTATTTTCTTTCCTTTCTTCTAGAGTCCAATACGGAGAAGGCAATGGCACCCCACTCCAGTACTCTTGCCTGGAAAATCCCATGGATGGAGGAGCCTGGAAGGCTACACTCCATGGGGTTGCTGAGGGTCAGACATGACTGAGCGACTTCACTTTCACTTTTCACTTTCATGCATTGGAGAAGGAAATGGAAACCCACTCCAGTGTTCTTGCCTGGAGAATCCCAGGGACAGGGCATCCTGGTGGGCTGCCGTCTATGGGGTCACAGAGAGTTGGACACGACTGAAGTGACTCAGCAGCAGCAGCAGAGTCCAATAACATATATGGTTAATTTATTTCACTAATTCACAGTTCTCTAATTCTGTTTGTGTATTTTTTTTTCTATTTTTATCTCTGTGCTTCTATTTGAGTATTTAATCTTAATAAGTCTTTTGGTTCCTTAACTGTATCTTATACTCCCCTGGTGGCTCAGATGGTAAAGCATCTGCCTACAATGTGGGAGACCTGGGTTTGATCCCCAGGTCGGGAAGATCTCCTGGAGAAGGAAATGGCAACCCACTCCAGTATTCTCGCCTGGAAAATCCCATGGACAGAGGAGCCTCTTAGGTTGTAATCCATGGAGTCACAAAGAGTTGGACATGATTGAGCGACTTCACTTTAGTCACTTTCACTGTATACTTCATTACGGCTTCCCTGGTAGCTCAGCTGGTAAAGAATCCACCTGAAATGCAGGAGACCTCAGTTCGATTCCAGGGACAGGAAGATCCCCTGAAGAAGGGATAGGCTACCCACTTCAGTATTCTTGGGCTTCCCTGGTGACTCAGCTGGTAAAGAATCCATTTGCAATGTGGGGGACCTGGGTTTGATCCCTGGGTTAGCAAGATCCCCTGGAGGAGGGCATGGCAACCCACTCTAGTATTCATGCCTGGAAAATGCCATGGACAGAGACTGGAGGGCTAGAGTCCATGGGGTCACAAAAAGACATGACTGAGTGACTAAGCACAACACAGCATGCTTTTAACAGATAAGCATAATATATGCTCCATTACTAACTGTATCTTAGTAATCTGTCTGTTTTTCTCTCTTGAAGGCTAGTCATCTGGTCCTATCTTTTGGGATGCCTAGTAATTTTTCATTGAATGCCAGACAGTATATTTTTAAAAATCACAAAGGCTCCAAATGATGTAATCTTCTCCACAGAGGATTCCCTTTCCCCACTGCTAAGCAGACAAACTGCGGGTTTCTGTCTTTAATCTACATGGGGAGTGCGCTCAGTTAACTATGGGTTGCTGCCCTCATATGGTTTTCTATCCCTAATTTGTTCTTGGCCCTTCAAGATTTTCAGTTAAGTGTTTGCTGTATTTTACAGACCTTTCCCTAATCATTCAGACTTTAAGAAAAAAATCTTAAGAGTACACTGAGAGTGCCACCCTTCTTTGAATGGGTTTTGTCACTGATGATTTGTTTAAGCCTACTGTTCTCTGCAGCCTGAGTATTTAGCCAGTGTTATGAGGAAAACATAAGCATAATATATGCTCCATATATATGCAAGAGTGAACATCGACATTCTAGGAATCAGCAAACTAAAATGGACTGGAATGGGTGAATTTAACTCAGATGACCATTATATCTACTACTGTGGGCAGGAATCCCTTAGAAGAAATGGAGTAGCCTTCATGGTCAACAAAAGAGTCTGAAATGCCGTACTTGGATGCATCTCAAAAACAACAGTATGATCTCTGTTCATTTCCAAGGCAAACCATTCAGTATCACAGTAATCCAAGTCTATGCCCCAACTAGTAACACTGAAGAAGCTGAAGTTGAACGGTTCTATGAAGACCTACAAGACCTTTTAGAACTAACACCCAAAAAAGATGTCCTTTTCATTACAGGGGACTGGAATACAAAAGTAGAAAGTCAAGAAACACCTGGAGTAACAGGCAAATTTGGCCTTGGAATACAAAATGAAGCAGGGCAAAGGCTAATAGAGTTTTGCCAAGAGAATGCACTGGTCATAGCAAACACCCTCTTCCAACAACATAAGAGAAGACTCTACACATGCACATCACTAGATGGTCAACACTGAAATCAGATTGATTATATTCTTTGCAGCCAAAGATGGAGAAGCTCTATACAGTCAGCAAAAGCAAGACCAGGAGCTGACTGTGGCTCAGACCATGAACTCCTTATTGCCAAATTCAGACTGAAATTAAGGAAAGTAGGGAAAACCACTAGACCATTCAGGTATGACCTAAATCAAATCCCTTATGATTATACAGTGGAAGTGGGAAATAGATTTAAGGGACTAGATCTGATAGACAGAGTGCCTGATGAACTATGGATGGAGGTTCTTGACATTGTATAGGAGACAGGGATCAAGACCATCCCCATGGAAAAGAAATGCAAAAAAGCAAAATGGCTGTCTGGGGAGGCCTTACAAATAGCTGTGAAAAGAAGAGAAGCGAAAAGCAAAGGAGAAAAGGAAAGATATAAGCATCTGAATGCAGAGTTCCAAAGAACAGCAAGGAGAGATAAGAAAGCCTTCCTCAGCAATCAATGCAAAGATATAGAGGAAAACAACAGAATGGGAAAGACTAGAGATCTCTTCAAGAAAATTAGAAAAAAAAAGAAAAAGAAAATTAGAGATACCAAGGGAACATTTCATGCAAAGATGGGCTCAATAAAAGACAGAAATGGGATGGACTAACAGAAGCAGAAGATATTAAAAAGAGGTGCAAGAATACACAGAAGAACTGTACAAAAAAGATCTTCATGACCAAGATAATCACGATGATGTGATCACTCATCTAGAGCCATACATCCTGGAATGTGAAGTCAAGTGGGCCTTAGAAAGCATCACTATGAACAAAGCTAGTGGAGGTGATGGAATTCCAGTGGAGCTATTTCAAATCCTGAAAGATGATGCTGTGAAAGTGCTGCACTCAATATGCCAGCACATTTGGAAAACTCAGCAGTGACCACAGGACTGGAAAAGGTCAGTTTTCATTCCAATCCCAAAGAAAGGCAATGCCAAAGAATGCTGAAACTACCACACAATTGCACTCATCTCACACTCTAGTAAAGTAATGCTCAAAATTCTCCAAGCCAGGCTTCAGCAATACGTGAACTGTGAACTTCCACATGTTCAACCTGGTTTTAGAAAAGGCAGAGGAACCAGAGATCAAATTGCCAACATCCACTGGATCATTGAAAAAGGAAGAGAGTTCCAGAAAAATATCTACTTCTGCTTTATTGACTATGCCAAAGCCTTTGACTGTGTGGATCACAATGCACTGTGGAAAATTCTGAAGGAGATGGGAATACCAGACCACCTGACCTGCCCCTTGAGAAACCTATATGCAGGTCACGAAGCAACAGTTAGAACTGGACATGGAACAACAGACTGGTTCCAAATAGGA
>NW_011495032.1:32110019-32130402 GCF_000754665.1 Bison bison bison
CAGGAGGTATATTGTCACTCTGCTTATTTAACTTATATGCAGAGTACATCATGAGAAACACGGGGCTGGAAGAAGCACAAGCTAGAATCAAGATTTCCCGGAGAAATATCATAACCTCAGATATGCAGATGACACCACCCTTATGGCAGAAAGTGAAGAGGAACTAAAAAGCCTCTTGATGAAAGTGAAAGAGGAGAGTGAAAAAGTTGGCTTTAAGTTCAACATTCAGAAAATGAAGATCATGGCATCTGGTCCCATCACTTCATGGGAAATAGATGGGTAAACAGTGGAAACAGTGTCAGACTTTATGTTTTTGGGCTCCAAAATCACTGCAGATGGTGACTGCAGCCATGAAGTTAAGAGATGCTTACTCCTTGGAAGGAAAATTAGGACCAACCTAGATAGCATATTCAAAAGCAGAGACATTACTTTGCCAACAAAGATCCGTCTAGTCAAGGCTATGGTTTTTCCAGTGGTCATGTATGGATGTGAGAGTTAGACGGTGAAGAAAGCTGAGCGCTAAAGAATTGATGCTTTTGAACTGTGGTGTTGGAGAAGACTCTTGAGAGTCCCTTGGACTACAAGGAGATCCAACCAGTCCATTCTAAAGGAGATCAGTCCTGGGTGTTCTTTGGAAGGAATGATGCTAAAGCTGAAACTCCAGTACTTTGGCCACCTCATGCGAAGAGTTGACTCACTGGAGAAGACTGATGCTGGGAGGGATTGGGAGCAGGAAGAGAAGGGGACGACAGAGGATGAGGTGGCTGGATGGCCTCACCAATTTGATGGACGTGAGTCTGGGTGAACTCTGGGAGTTGGTGATGGACAGGGAGGCCTGGCGTGCTGCGATTCATGGGGTCGCAAAGAGTCAGACACGACTGAGCTACTGACTGAACTGAACTGAACTGATGAGGAAAACATTGGTCAAAAATGTTCTGAAGTGAAAACTGGCTGTGTGTTTCAGGTCTCAGAAAAGAGCCCAACAGCATCCCCCATAACCATCATCTACTAGCAACTGCACCAAATTTAAAAATTTCTGTCAAAGCTCCAGGACAAAAGTGGTTGCAGAAGCCAGCTATCCTAGGTGTTTCCCTCTGTGAACACATATGCTGAATCTTCTCCTCTAACCTGTATATTTTTCATTTATTTTCGTATCTTCCAATTCTTTTTTTTCCCCTCGGTTTTCTCGTATAAAATCGGGCATGAAAGAAGAATTATGTATAAGGTATTCATAGGTTGAAACAGTGTCTGGCACATAATTGCTTAATAACTATTAGCTATTATTATCTGACATTCTTATTAGAGATTACTGTTGCAAAAGGGACAAAATCAAGTAAAAATGCATACTAAATTATGCTTTTTATGAATTTTGCCCAGCTAAGGGATCATAACCTCTACAAATGATGATTCTAAATAATTATCCCAATCCTTTTACCTCTATTTCTTTTATCTTGTTGCTCTGACACAACAAGTAGTATAATAATTGCCTATAAAAATGTGGAGGATAAAAATGGTACATAATGAATTCATAGATCTGGCTAAGGAGGTTTCTAGGCAGAATATTTAAGTGCCAATTGTTCACTTAACTGCCTATGATTAAGTATGGATGGAGTAATGAGCTTAGGTACAAAAGGAGCTAAGTTTTCAAGCAAAATTTAAAGAAAATACAGAACTAAGACTTGATGGGTTCAAAAATAAGACTGTTTCTCATTTACAGCCAGTCCAGACAGCAAAAGTTTCAGACAGGAAGAAATGACATCAGTACAAAGGTCAAATCCAGAGAGCTGCCAGTAAAACTGTGGCCTCAAAGTCAGGATCTCAGAGATGAGACTGGAAAACCAAGACCTTAGAAAGGTTTGAAACATGTTCACAGATCCTCGCATGTAGACAAGAAGGCTCTAAAGAATCTTAAAGGTGTGCCTTGTGCTACACAAAAAATGCCAGTAAGTATCTTCAGGGTATTGTCCCACAGCAGCCTCACACAAAGTCCAAAACCCAGTAAGGTGTGTGTTGAAGAGGTATGCAGATATGATATTTCTATAATGGAGTTTATTTCAATGTGATACATAGGAACACCATGAAGTTTTAGACTTTAACTTGTACTAGGACAGAAGCAGCTCAAAATGACAAGACCTCTGGGCCTTCAGTCTTTTACAGAGAGGAAGCATGCTGAGAAAACCACTACATATTTTAAAAGGTGCTTCTTTTTATGGAAAAGAAAAGATTACTCAGAGGATGTAGCCAGGAGTTGCTAGGGCAGAACTAATAGCTAAGAAAGAACCATTTCCAGAGGAACAGGCCCACATTAACAAACCTGCAACATGCAGTAACTGTGTATTTCAGAACTGCTATATTCTTCCCATTCCCCCTGTCTGAGCAGTATTTCTTCTGATTATCCCTGTCTCACTATTATATGTTGAGTATAAATCAAATAACTAATAACATTAGTTCACAAATCTTTCCATCCAGAGAAACCACACATGAGGAGCTAAACCTAAAGAAAAACACCTGGGGAGCCATACATAAAAAGTCTCAGTGCAGGTACCTGGACATGATTTAAGAGGATGATTTTAAGATTTTATGCCTGAACCTAATGAGGTAATGAGATGAGAAATTGGAGGTCTTCAGGGGAAAATAAGTATTGGGGCTGAAACTCCCATAGTCTGGCCATCTGATGCAAAGAACTGACTCATTTGAAAAGACCCTGATGCTGGGAAAGATTGAAGGTGAGAGGAGAAGGGGATGACAGAGGATGAGATGGTTGGATGGCATCACCAACTTGATGGACATGAATTTGAGTAAACTCCGGGAGTTGGTGATGGACAGGGAGGCCTGGTGTGCTGAAGTCCATGGGGTCTCAGAGTCGGACACAACTGAGCAACTGAACTGAACTGAACTGACGGGAAAAGATTAAGTCATTTTTACATATGAGAGAGATGTCAGTAATTGGGAATCAGAGATGGTCAATGGTAGTCCCTACTGATGGCTCCTAGTATTCTTGCCCTTCAATAGTTTCTCCCACATTAAATCCTACATGGATTCCCTTTAACCAATAAAACCACACTATTCCACACCTAAGTCTTAAAAAGCACTGACAGCTTTCATATTTGCATTTTTGAGAATCTGGATCACCAGGTAAAACTACTGTGCTCAAGAAAAATCTGGTGGAGAAGCTCCATGGAAAGGCTCTGAGATTACATAAAGAGAGAATGAAACCCAATTATTCAAGCCCATTCAAAACCCTAGATGACTCCAGCCCCAGCTGCCATCTCACTGTAACTGTATGAGACCCCTTAGACAAGACTGAAAGAAGAACCACTCAGGTAATTTACAGAATCATGAGGTTATAAATTGTTTTTAAACCACTAAATTTGGGGATGGTTTATTATGTAAAAAGAGATGACCAAAATAAGGATGGGCTAACTCTGTGTAGCATGAATCCATATATACTTCTATAGTGAAGAAGATACGTATCATGATCAATCTTTGCACACATATACATGTAGCATCCACCATCACCATGACCGAGATACACAGCAGTTCCAACAACCCAGAAATCTTGGCTGTACCCTTTCCTGGTCAAGGACTTTTCAGTGCAAGTCCTACCGCTTGTACTGAAGTAACCACAATTGTAAGGTCTATCACTGCTAACTTTTATCTATGTTTAATATACAGTATGTACTCTTTTCTTTCAGCCAACGTAATTCTGGGAAACACATCTACACTATTGAAAAGCAGTCTATCCTTTTTATGGATATACCACAATTCTGCCGATATATGCCACAATTCTGCCGATAGATATTTAGATTGCTCTAGTTTCAGACTTTAATAAGTAAAGCTATTACAATGTTGCTTCAGTTGTGCCTGACTCTTTACAACCCTATGGACTGTAGCCCAACAGGCTTCTCTGTCCACGGGATTTTCCAGGCAAGAATACTGGAATGGGTTGACATTTCCTTCTCCAGGGGATCTTCCCAACTCAGGGATCAAACTTGCGCCTCTTATGTCTCCTGCATTGGTAGGCGGGTTCTTTACCACTAGCGCTACCTGGGTGGGAAGCTATTACAATAATTCTTATATATGTCTTTTTGTGTATAAATGTATTAATTTCTCCTGGGAAAGTTCCTAAGAGTAGAACTGCTGAATTATAAGGATATATGTATGCAGTGTATTTCACTGTGGTTTTAACTGCATTCCTTTGATGAGTAATAATTTTAAACATTTTTATATACTTGTCCATTTGGATATCCCTCCTCTATAAAAGACCTGTTCAGTTTTCTGTTTTTTTATTTAAAAGAAGTTCTTACTGTGGCAAAATACACATAAAAGTTTACTATTTTAACCATTTTAAAGTTTACAACTCTGGGTTATGCCTATTTTTAATTGGATTGCTATTTTCTTATTTTTTAGGAATAAATTTAATTATTAATGACTTCCCTTGTGGCTCAAACAGTAAAGAATCTGCCTGCAATGCTGGAGACCTGGGTTCAATCCCTGGGTCGGGAAGATCCAATGGAGAAGGACATGGCAACCCATTCCAATATTCTTGCCTGGAGAATCCCATGGACTGAGGAGTCTGGCGGGCTACAGTCTGTGGGGTCACAGAGAGTCAGATACGACTAAGCAACTAACACCTTCACTTTCACAATTATTAATATATTCAGGATAAACATCTTTGTTGGATATATATATAGAGAGAGAGAGAGACATACAAATATAAACATATAGCAAGTGTCTTAACTCAGTGTATGCTTTATCGATCTTTTTGATGCTGTCTTTAATGGAAATAGGTTCATAATTTTAACAAAGTCCAAATTAACAATTTTCCTTTTATGATTAGTATTGTTTATATCCTGTTTAAGAAGTTGACTATCCCCAAAGACATGAAGATATTGTTTTCTTCTAGTTTTATTGTTCTCCTTTCACATTTAGGTCTATGATTTACCTTCTTTTTTTCAGAAGGTTAGTATATGTTTGTTACTCAGTAGCTCTATCGTGCATTGCCTGACTGTAAAATTTTGAGGGTCTAAAAACTTTCATTTTGTGCAGTTTCTGACCCTTTCAATCTAAGCCAGTAATTGCTATTAATATAACATTTTCAAAAACCTAGTGGGTCTCCCCTGTATGTCAAGATGACCCCTCTCATTAGACAAGAGGGTTTTCCCTAGATCTTATCTAAATAATGCCATCTCTGTTTCCTGAGTTCAGTTCAGTTGCTTAGTCGTGTCCAGCTCTTTGTGACTCCATGGACTGCAGCACACCAGACCTCCCTGTCCATCACCAAGTCCCAGAGTTTACTCAAACGTAGGTCCATAGAGTCGGTGATGCCATCCAACCATCTCATCCTCAGTCATCCCCTTCTCCCACCTTCAATCTTTCCCAGCATCAGGGTCTTTTCAAATGAGTCAGTTCTTTGCATCAGTTGGCCAAAGTATTGGAGTTTCAGCTTCAGCATCATTCCTTCTAATGAATATTCAGGACTGATTTCCTTTAGGATGGACTGGTTGGATCTCTTGCAGTCCAAGGGACTCTCAAGGGCCTTCTCCAACACCACAGTTCAAAAGCATCAATTCTTCAGCACTCAGCTTTTTTTTATAGTCCAACTCTCACATCCATTCATAACTACTGGAAAAACCATAGCCTTGACTAGACAGACCTTTGTTGGCAAAGTCATGTCTCTGCTTTTTAATATGCTGTCTAGGTTGGTCATAACTTTTCTTCCAAGGAGCAAGTGTCTTTTAATTTCATGGCTGCAGTCACCATCTGCAGTGATTTTGGAGCCCCAGAAAATAAGATCAGTCACTATTTCCACTGTTTCCCCATCTATTTGCCATGAAGTGATGGGACTGGATGCCATGATCTTAGTTTTCTGAATGTTGAACTTTAAGCCAATTTTTTCACTCTCCTCTTTTACTTCATCAACAGGCTTTTTAGTTCTTCTTTGCTTTCTACCAT
Organism: Bison bison bison; assembly: GCF_000754665.1. Classification (NCBI taxonomy): domain Eukaryota; kingdom Metazoa; phylum Chordata; class Mammalia; order Artiodactyla; family Bovidae; genus Bison; species Bison bison. The sequence continues at coordinate 32,115,975 of NW_011495032.1, forward strand.
AAGGGTGGTGTCATCTGCATATCTGAGGCTATTGATATTTCTCCTGGCAATCTTGACTCCTGCTTGTGCTTCATCCAGCCCAGTGTTTCTCATGATGTACTCTGCATATAAGTTAAATAAGCAGGGTGACAATATAAGCCTTGACATACTCCTTTTCCTATTTGGAACCAGTCTGTTGTTCCATGTCCAGTTCTAACTGTTCCATGTCCAGTTCTAACCTGTATACAGATTTCTCAAGATTTCTCAGATTTCTCTATTTCCTGGATTCAGCTAAATTGGATCCCAGTGTCATATGCATAAACTCTCTAGCAAAAAATTGTCCAGCCACATCCTTGGATTCTCTCCAGAGCATGCTATATAATTTTTTGCAGAAGCATGAGAATTTCCCAAATTATCAAATTCTGGTTCCTTTTTGCCTAACAGTTTCTTCCTCAATTTATCTATATCCTCTGATACATGCATGCTAAGTCAACTTCAGCCAGGTCTGACTCTTTGAGACCCTATGCAGTGCAGTCCTCCAGACTCCTCTGTCCATGGCATTCTCCAGGCAAGAATACTGGAACAGGTTGCCCTTCTCCAGGGGATCTTTCTGATGAAGGGATTGAACCAGCATCTCTTACATCTCCTGCATTGGCAGGCAGGCTCTTTACCACTAGCACCACCTGAGAATCCCATATCCTCTGATATTTTAACTATAAACAATAAGTAGAAACCAGACTGCAAATTCCACACTTTGCTTGATAATTTGCTTAGCTAAATATCCAAGAATTCAATGGTTACAAGCTCTGATTTCCATTCAGCAGTAGAGTATTACTCAACCAACTTTTCTACCATTTTATAACAAGGATCACTTTCCTTCCAGTTTCTAGTAACATTTCCTGATGTTACCAAAAATCTTACCAGAATCACCTTTAACAAATTCATATTTCTTTCTAGTAACATTCTGCTCATGACAATACGTCTATTCTCTAAGATGACAGCACCTTTGTCTTCTATCCTCTTCACTTCCTTTTGAGTTTTCATCTGAATCTAGACTTGATTATCACACACCTCAAAATTCTTCCAACCTGGATCCAATTACCCAATCTCAAAGTCACACCCACAATTTTATGTATCTATTAAAGCAGTATTCTACTTCTAGGAACCAAACTCTATATCAGTTTCCTAGGGCTGTCATAACAAACTGCCATAAATTAGGCAGCTTAAAATCACAGAAATTAATTTTCTCACAGTTCTGGAGGCCTAAAGTCCAAAACTGAGGTTTTATCAGTGCTGAGCTTCCTTTGAAGGCTGTAGGGAAGAACTGTTCCTTGCATCTATCAGCTTCTGGTGGCTCCTGATGTTCCGTATTCCCTAGCTCTAATCTCTGCTTCTGTCCTCACAAATGCTTCTTTTCTGTTTCTCTGTGACTCCAGCCTCTCTCTCCCTTCTCTTATAAGCATACCAGTCACATGATTTAGGACCCATCCTAACCCCTAAATGATCTTATTTCAAGATCTTCAGCTTAATTATATATACAAAGACTCTATTTCCAAATAAGGTCACTGTAACAGTTTGCTAGCTCTATCATAACAAAGTACCATAATTGAGTGGTTTAAACAACAGAAATTTACTGTTGCATAGTTTGGAGGCTAAAAGTCAGATCAGTGTTTCAGCAAGACTGATTTCTTTTGAAGACAGCAAGAACCTATTCTATTCTCCCCAGCTTCTGGTTTTTGCTGCCCATCTTTGGTGTTTCTTGGTCTATAAAAGAACCAAGGAATTTATTCTGATTTCAGTCTTCATCTTCACATGGCATTCATTCTGTACGTATAAAAATTTCCCTTTTTATAAGGACACCAGTCAGACTGGGTTAAGGTCTACCCTAATTACCTCATCTTATGTCTAGGGGTTAGGGTGTCAGTAAATGAGTTCAGTAGTAAAGAATGCTCCTGCAAATGTAGAAGACACAGGTTCAGTCCCTGGGTTGGGAACATCCCTTGGAGAAGTAAATGGCAACCCACTCCAGTATTCTTGCCTGGGAAATCCCATGGACAGAGGAGCCTGGCAGACTACAGTCCATGGGGCTGCAAAGAATCGGACGCAACTGAGCAACTAAACAACCACCACCAGTTAGTTTGTGACTGCGGTGGTTTCTCCTCCAGATCTTGGCTGTGACTCTGGGTTGCCTGTCTCTCCATACTACAGGGTGGCAATTTGCCATGCAACCTCAATTCTCTGATGGGTTCATGAAAAGGCACCAATTTTCAATTTGTTCACCTTCTTGCTGTAAGGACAGGAGCAACAACTTTCAAGCTCTTTACATGTTGGAGCTGAAACCAGAAGTCGCCCTAATGTATTGAATAGTATGATGATTTTAAAAATAACTTTTACATGTATTTGTTGCAATGAGAATACTGATCAGTCATCTATCTACTATATGTTACTGGGAGTGGTATGTTACTGGTACCCACCTCTCTCCATTGCCCTTTATATAAGCTTTTCTCAACCAATACCCTATTAGATTAAACACTATAGAAAATCATTTAAATAATTATTTTCTAAATTTTGCCAAGGATCTTACATAGCTAGCACAATGCCAGATGCATAGGAGTTAATTTATTACATAATATGGATGCCTTAGTCATTTTATCCCTATACACATTTTATGTGTATTTCTTAGAATAAATATATTTTCTCACATAACTGTAAAGTAGTACACTCAGGAAACTCAATATCAATACAATATTTTAATATAACCTACCATCAATAGTTCGGTTTTCTCAATTGTCCCCATAATCTTTTCCCTCCAAAAGAATTGTGACCTGAATCATATATTCATTCAGTTGTCAAATACCTTAAGTCTCTCTTTCACTCTGAAACATTTCCTCAGCTTTTCTTGGCTTTTATGCCACTGATTTTTTTAAGAATACAGGCCAGTTTTTGTTTCTGATTTTGGCTTTGTCTGATGTTTCCTTAAGGCTAAATTCAGGTATGTATCGCTGGTCAGAATACTTCATAGTGATATTGTATCAGACCCATAGTGATACTGCATCCTTCCCATATTAGTTTCTATCACTCAGGCAAGATTATTGTCTGGTTCTCTACCATACAGTTAAAACAATATTAATCTTACTCCTGATCACACTTCACCTGAATCCTGTCCCCAGACTCTTCATGCATTGTTGATTCTTACCCAACCAATTCTTACTATGAGTACTGCAATGATTGTTTCATTTCCCTGCTCAATCTACATTAATCAGAATCCTACTCTATGTAAAAGTTTCCCTTTTCCCTTTCTCTCCCTCCCATCCTCTCTCTCTCCCTCTTTCTCATCAGAATAGATTCATGGCTTCCTATTTTTTTCCACTGGGTTCATTACTGTTAATTCTGATGCTCAAAGAGCCCCAGATTTGGCCAGCGGGAGTGAAGCTTATTCAAACAAGCTCTTGGGTTTTTGTTTATTTTTCTTGACATGCCATCATCATTTTTTAAAAAATGTCCCTGCCTTCTGGTAGCAATAAGATGTTCCAGGCCTATTTTATATCCTCTCTTTCCCAAGCCTGGAGTTCAGCCATTTCTCTAACAATCCATATTTCCTTTCAGTAGGGAATGTATTAGAAAACACGAATGAGTGCCAGGTGTTCTCACTGCTATCATGGTAAGTTTGAGTTTAGACTTGTCATATCCAATTTGGTAGTCATTATCCAAATGTGGCCATTTAAATCAAAATTAATAGAAACAAAAATTCAGTTCCTCAGCTGCACTAGTCACACTTCATGTGTAGTTACATGTATTTAGCAGCTAACATACTGGACAGCACAGATAATTATGGAAATTTCCATCCTTACAGAAAATTCTATTAGACATTATTGTTCTAGACCCTTTCACATAGCAAACACACACACTTTTTTTCCATCTCTGTTCCAATTACTCAAGTGCTTTCTTTATCTTGACCTAAACCCTTTCAAAATTTGGATTATCTTTCGAAACCAATCCTTTCTGGTGCATTTCTTAGTCCCTTTAACCAAGCTCCTTCTCCAACCCCCAAATATACAGTCTTTACTGATTTCAAACAAACAAAAATTTTGGTATAGCCACTGTGGAAAACAGTATGGCGGTTCCTCAGAAAACTAAAAACAGAATTACCATAAGATCCAGTTATCCCACTCCTGGGCATAAATCCAGACAAAACTATAGTTCAAAAAGACCCATGCACCTCTATGTTCACAGCAGCACTATACACAACAGCCAAGACATGGCAACAACCTGAATGTCTATCAATAGATTAATGAGTAAAGAACATGTGGTATAATGGAATATACTCAGTCATAAAAAATAACAAAATAATACCATTTGCAGCAACATGGATCCAACTAGAGATAATCATACTAAGTGAAGTATATCAGAAAGACAAATACCATATGATATCACTTACGTGTGGAATCCAAAATATGACAAAATGAAACTAACAATGAAACAGAAAGAATCACAGACAGAGGGAACAGACTGGTGGTTGCTAAAAGAGCACATGTGGTGGAAGGATGGAGTGGGAAGCTGGGGTTAGCTGACGTAAGCTTTTATATAGCAAGGTCCTATTGTATAGTACAGAAAACTATATTCAATATCCTATGACAACCATAATGGAAAAGAATATTAAGGAAAAAAAATATATGTGTGTATAACTGAATCACTTTGCTGTACAGCAGAAATCAACACAACACTGTAAATCAACTATACTGCAATAAAAATACTGATTAAAAAACATCTGGGTTATTTTTGTCATTACCGATGTAAATATTAATTGGTAAGAACATGGGCTTTGGAATCAGACCTATTTCTTACTAGCTATATGACCTTGGGAAAGTTACTTAATCTCCCTAAACTTCAATTTCTGCATCTAAAACTGGGATTAATAATGCCTCGTAGTTATATGTTTGAAGACTAAAAAAAATAATATACTGAATATGCTTAGCATTATGACTGGAATATGATAAATTATATGGCCTATTAGTAACAATAATATTAGACTTGTTTCTCCTTTGTTTACTGAAAGTTTTAAATTCGTTCACTTTTCCAAGCCATTCTTCACATTACTAAGGCATACACAGTATGTTAGCAATACTGAGCAAATATTCTAAATTATTCAAATAGATTCCTTCCAGTTAGAATATTAAGACCTATTTATATGTGAAATATTTCTCTTAGACAATTCTATTTATAACTCTGAAATTATAAAATCAATTTCAAATATTTATTGCTTATAGCAACTTTAAATAAAAATTGTTAAATAAAGTATTTCTTATATAAAAACTTTAAATAAAATATTTTCCTATTAGGTTGATTAATTATGTAAAATTTCTGAAAATTCTGAAATAAAACTGAAAAATTTCAAGTTGAGAGGGCATACTAGTAGCTGAACTACAGAATGGCAAAAATCAAATTATTGATAAGAATTAATTTGTCAGAATTCATAGTCCTATTTATAAAAGGATCCTATAAAACCAAATTTGAAATTTGTTTCTAATGAAACAAAGCATCTTGATTTTGTTATAGAAATATATTTAAAAATAGCTAATGTAGTAATACTCAAAAACAACACTAAAGCAAAGATAAATTCCTTTCCTCTGACATATTATTTAAAATATAGAAAAAGAGCATGTTATACCTAATGATAACTAGAGATGACTTATTTTTCCCTCCATCACAGTTTATTTAAGATATGTACTGAAAGATGTAAACCTAATATTTTGCTAATAAATGAAAAACATGCTTTTCAAAATGAATGCTCTTAGTAAAGCATATTTTATTTGTAAAAAGTGTAAGCATGGTCATCTAAACTTTCACTGCTTATATGAAAAAGGGGTGCTCATCAAATTTAACAAATACTACGCCTATAAAGGAAAGCGATGTCATTTCCTCCAAAATAAACTATAGCCCTGTAGATTTTTACCTTTTTCTTTACTAAGCAAAAGACAAATATATAACATGCTTGTGTCTTATTACCCTTACCGGTAAAATTTTAAAATCAACTTGATATGTAATTTTCTTTCAGATTAGTTTAAACATGATTTAAAAAAATGGAAATGTGAGAATTTCAGAATACACTGCTATGTTACAAAAATTATTAAATCTCACTTCTTCTAAATAACTATGTACAATTCATATCCTGTCACTTGTTAAATATATGGACAGTAAAATTTTTGTTCATGTTTTCCCAAAGGCAACCTTACCTGTGGAGTCCAATAAAATGTTGGGCTCAATCTGTAGAGTTTTCGTTTGTGGAAACTCTGAAGTGGCCTTGTTCGAGCTGCTGTACTCATGATAGTCAAGGATGGAGATTTCAATCTTGTCCTGTCTTTTCTCCTTTTCTTACTGTGCTTCTGGTTAAGTAACCAGCTACTGGAGGAAGAGAGCTCATCTAAATTCTCTGAAGCACTGAAATGCCATGAAATAATTGGGGAGTGGAGGGAATAAAACAAAACAAACAAAGACAAAGAAAACTAAATGTAAATCACCTTGATCTATTATGACAGAGGAGCATTAATTTTAGCCAATTTTGTGGTAACAACTGATGAAAGAATCAATATTAATGGAAAATTACATTTCAAGTTGTGAAAACAGAATCTGTATTTTCTCCTGCAAAATAAATATCCCATAGGTTAGAGATGCTCACATAAATTCACTAGTACAATGTAAATTTCACTGTAAATCAATAATCATGAATATTACAGTGTTAAAAGCATCTACATCAAATTCTTTTTCAATAAGGGTGAATTTACACAGGATTGTAGATTTTAAAAAGGCTAAAGTCTCATCACTACATCATTAGCTGCTCTTAAATAAGCACTACATATCTTACCAGGGGATTCTGAAACAAAGATGCAATCTGTCTACATTTTAAGAATTTTTTAAAATTTCTGATGATACAGAAGATACAAACTATAAAATATTTTATCAGATCACACAAAATACACATGAAAATAAGCATAATTTTATAATTATCCCTCATATTAATTTTAAAATATTTAAATATTTTAGATCAGGAGGGATTTAATGCTGTCACCACATAAATTTATTTATACCAGTATATTACATATAAAATATTCAGCTTTTCAGGCACTATAATCTACCAGTTCAACCTTATTTATATAAACAAAAGCTAGCCAACTTAGCATTCTAAGATCAACAAGTGAATCTATATGTGCTATTGCTAATCACAAATAAATTCTAAATGTGCTATTTGGTTCAAGTAGAATCAGTGTTTAAAGGTAAACATAAGATACAGTTTTTCTATAGCTGTATCACTGGTTTTGAATGCTGCACAATATTCTCTTTCAGATAAAGCAAGTAATTCAAGAAAACTTTATATAGTAGTAAGAAACTAGAAATAAAGGTACCTGAATGGCTTCTGTTGGTGAAACTAAAAGAGAATAATAAAATATGGAATTTGGTGATTACATACAAATACATAATTGAGTATGTCTATTGGCCAGACCAGTATAGGGAAAAAAATCTGATGATAAATATTTTATTTTTAAAATATTAACTTCAGTCTTCAGAAAGCTCTAGTCATGAATGTTTTAATTATCAGTTAATAAATATTCTAAAGATTATCTATCTGAGAAAGGTTTAGGATATACCGATACTCTCAAATTAACAGGTCCAGTCTCATATACTGATGTTACTTTTTGTAATATATCATATGTATGACTATAAAAGCCTGAAGTGTATAACGTGCTAAGTAACAGTCTGCTCTTGAGAAACCAGCCCTTGACCTGGGCTACCACATCAAGGGTAAACAGAAGGCATAGGTGATAGCCAGTATCAAGTTAGGTACTAAGCATGTCGGATACAGACGTAAACCAAGGTCAGGAAAAAGACTGATTAGTAGGTGGTTAGTACTAGAGGTGATCACATCAGGAGAGTGAGGATTCAGGAACGTAGGAGTAGATCTAGCACAAAAGGTAGCTCTTCTAGAAAGTGAGAAATAATCTCTAGGCAGATGACACTGGCTCCTTAAAAGAGACATTGCTTGGGTAATATCTAGGGATAATGAAGAGTTTTTATTCTAGCAGTCTGGAGCACAGTTCTAGCAGTTCTTTCCTCTGTTCAGTTCTCTAGTTGTTAGTGGGCACTTGTTTCCCCGTCCCTGCAGGAGGTATAAGGAGGTGAGCCACTATATTCTTAACTGAATGACATCTCTCAGCTTTTGAACTGGTGAGAGGCTCACAGGCTAGTTTAAAGATAAATGGAAAGCTTATTTGTGTCTCTAAATGTTACATTTTCAAGTTTCAAAGACTAATACAGTATCATTGGAAAAAGCTCACCAAAGTTGGCACTTAAATCACTTTATAAATAATTGATGAAAGTGACAGTGACTCTGTTGTGTCAGACTCTTTGTGACCCCATGGACTATAGCCTGCCAGGGGATCTTCCCAACCCAGATATTGAACCTGCATCTCCTACACTGGCAGGCAGATCCTTTAACCACTGAGCCACCTGGGAAGCTGCTGTAAAGGGTTATTTACCCTTTACAAACCACTGATAAATGATAAACCACTGATAAACTCTGCAAACCACTGATAAACTCACTTATTCTGCCCAATGGTTTACACTAAAGAGAATGAATCTTACTGAAAAGGAGAACAAGAGGAAATTATTTGGAGGACAACAAAACGCTGCCTAAGTGACTCTATAATCCAAGGTTATTTTTCCCCTCAGGAGATAATAATCCAATACCTAACACTAGTGGTAAAGAACCCGCCCGCCAGTGCAGGAGATGTAAGAGACACCGGAGGAGGAGGAGAAAACCCAGGAAGAAAAAAACATTTCAATAAGAGACAAGGCTAAGTTTTCCCCTGAGTTGGGGGTACCCTAGGAAACCCCAGAAACTGAGGATACAATAAGCCACTGCCAAGTACTGTCATAATTGTCACAAAAATTATCAATAAATATCAACATATAATTTTGAAATAGCATGCTTACAAGTGGTGTAGTACCAGGTAAGGACACAAATCACACTCCTTTAGATTTCTAACTGGAAGCTTTTGTTCAGAGAACAATAAAAATCTCCAAAAGGATAGCCTAGGGCCCCTGTGTAATAGGCAGACAGTACAATTTGGCTCTAAAATAAACTAAATAATTGAGGAGGGGGAAGAAATGAGGGTGCTTTTGGGCTTACACCTTTCTCCATTTCCACTACCACTCTCTTAATCCAAGCTTTTTTCTGCCAGAATTCCTCCTATACCCTTGTAACTGGGCCCCCCTCATTCACACTTTATTCCATCCAGTCCCTTCTAATCTTTCAGGAAAACAAATCTGGTCCTGTTTTACCCTTTCCTTCCATGCCTACACTGCTTAAAATCTCTCAAAGCCTTCTCATTGCTCTTGAGAAAAATACTTAAATCCTTAATGGAAAAGGCCCTGATTGGTCTGCTCTCTCAGCCTCCTCATGTGTCACACTCCCTCTCCTTCTCTGTGTTCCAGCCACATTGCCTCTTTTAATTCCAAACAACTCACACTTGCTCCAGTACTAAACCTACTATATATAATATCTGCTTCCAGGAATTTTCTCACATCCTTCTTCACTTATGTAATTTCCAATAACCATTTGGCTCTCAGTTCAAAAGTCAGTACCTCAGGTAAGTCTTTGAGCCCTTGCATAGTCTCTCCAAAGACAAAGTCAAATTCCCTTCTGAGTTCTGATAATACCATTCACCTTTTCTTCATAGTATTTTTCATGATGTCAATTTTACAATTATTTGTGTTACTATCTGATTAGTGTCTTTTTCCTTTTCTAAAACTGTAAGTAATAGAGAGACTGTGTTTTAACTTTTTATCAGAAGTTCCTGATATTATACTTGGCATATGACAAATGCTCAATAAATATTTATAGAATGAATGGAGAAATGTACACATATATACATTTTCAGATTTATCACTCCAGCTCTGTGCTTTGCACAGGGTATGTATATAATACCACATAATGTGAAAGTGTTAGTTGCTCAATCATGTTCGACTCCTTGCAACTCCATGGATTATAGCCTGCCAGGCTCCTCTGTCCGTGGAATTCTCCAGGCAAGAATATTAGAGTGGGTTGCCATTTCCTTCTCCAGGGGATCTTCTGGACTGAGGGATTGAACCCAGGTCTCCTGCACTGCAGGCAGATTCTTTACCATCTGAGCCACTTGGGAAGCCCATACCTTATATGGGAAGCATATAACACTACATACCTTACCTAAATAGTTTAGTGAATGAGTAAACATGGAACATTACAGTTTAAGAGCCAAAAGAAGCTCTAAATAGAAGGTTATAAGAGAGCATTTAGAAAAATAAGACATATTTACACTGCCTTGAGTTCCATTCTAAATCTCTTAATTTTGACTTACAAAAGTTAGTTTCTGATAGTAAGCGATGATGTACCTTATTTTATCTTATAATCATATATGCCTATTATAAATGGGTAAGTATTATAAAGCAGATGAGAACTGTAAGATATTTTGATTTGTAAAAGAGAAAGCATGGATAAAGTTTAAATTTTTTCTTCTAATTTAAAAAGTGCAAAATGACCAAGAGTTTTATCGAAGAAAATATTTCAAAAGTCATGAGTTCCTGTTTTATTAACATTGCCTAATTTTTCTAATAGTAATGACTTTCTGATATAACTGATTGTCTATTACAATTCCAGAAAATCTTAGCAGTTAAGATATTTATGAATAACGACAGGCATTCAATTTGCTTTTACAGAGAATAAATGGAATTTTCAAGTGAATTTTTTAGTTAAAATTTTACTCTGATTACTGCAGAAACTAAAGGCCCAGAAGTGAAGCATTTAATCTTTTAACTGTTCTATACATCAGTGTCTCTTTTGCTGTCTCGTATACAGGGTTACTGTTACCATCTTTCTAAATTCCATATATATGCATTAGTATACTCTACTGATGTATAGAACAGTCTTTTGGACTCTGTGGGAGAGGGAGAGGGTGGGATGATTTGGGAGAATGGCAGTGAAATATGTATAATATCATATATGAAACGAGTCGCCAGTCCAGGTTCGATACACGATACTGGATGCTTGGGGCTGGTGCACTGGGACGACCCAGAGGGATGGTATGGGGAGGGAGGAGGGAAGAGGGTTCAGGATGGAGAACACATGTATACCTGTGGCAGATTCATTTTGATATATGGCAAAACCAATACAATATTGTAAAGTTAAATAAAATAAAATTTAAATTAAAAAAAAATCTTTTAACTGATATTTGAATATTAATTCCTACCAAAATCACTTTCTGCAAACATTATTCACTTGTATCAAAATTAATAAAACAATCTAAAGATATGGGCTTATAGGAACATATATTTGCTAAGTTCTTGGTATCATCTTGGTGATGGAGAAAATGGTGAATAAATAAGGAAGAACAGTCTAATTTCAATCTGTTTTTGTTTTTTTTTTTAATTTTATTTTATTTTTAAACTTTACAATATTGTATTGGTTTTGCCAAATATCGAAATGAATCCACCACAGGTATACATGTGTTAAAACTCAATGAAAGATAGTCTAAGATTTTTAGTAACTTGTTCAAGTATTTAATAACTTTTGGCTTAAGCCAAACTGTATTCTTAGAAGGACTGGAATCATCATCATAATGCCATGCTCAAATGCTTTTACTAAATAAGAAACTTTTGGGCCTGGCTATAAATTTAGAAAGCTAAAACCATAAAAACACAGACAAGATTTCATAAAGTTATTTTTATCTTCTAATCTCAAGAAATAGCAGCAGAAAACAAGTATTCAACACAGAATTTTAAAATATTGTTTTAGTACTTTTCAACATTTCCCCTACATTCATGTACTCTTATACTAAACACACTTAAGAAAAGCAGAACTCAACATCGAGAAGAAAATTAGAATGTGTATTATCTAAGAGATTATGATAGCCTGCCAGTTACCAATCTATTCTTATACACAAATACCCATACTTGCTATACAGGGCTGAAGAGTGTTGTCACATTTACATCTACCAGGAACCTCAGATTGTGACCCTACTTGGAAATACAGACTTTCAGGAGTAATTAATGAGGTAAAATGATGTCAGAGTGGATTAGGGTGGCCCTAAGTCCAGTCACTGATGTTCTTATAAGAAGAAACAAAGAGTTCAGGAAGAGATCCCAGGGAATAACATCCTTACATGTGAAGGCAGAAGAGAAATGGTCTATAAGCCAAAAATGCCAAAGACTGCTAGGAACTACCGGAAGCCAGGAAAATGCAAGGAAGGATTCTGCCTTAAACCTTCAGAAAGAACATGGCCCTGCCTGACACCTTGATTTTCAACATCTAGCCTCCAGAACTGTGGAAGAAAAAACATCTCCTACATTAAGCCACACACTTCGTGCTGATTTAAGATCCCTATGAAACTGACATATTCATAAAGTACACGCCTAAGAATCACTATTTTTGCATAATTTGTAATCTCTATTTCAAGTCTACTTTTTGTCTTTTGGAGTTGTCTGATGACCTCAACCTATAGCAGCTAAAGTAGGCGGCAACCTTTTCCAAACCTTCCCTGATGCCCAGCGTCCTGCCAATAGTTGAATTTACTATCTTTCTTTTTCTTGACAATATTTGGAGAAATGAACACATTATTTACTCAGATATACTCAATGATATTTTAAAGAAATTACATAAAATAGGACTTTATAGAAACTCACTAAAATGGCCTAGTAGGGGCACTGCTTGTCTTCCACATGGCAAAAACAAGCACCTCTCAGATGACCAGTGGACGAGATCCAGGCAGTATCTACTACATATAGAGAAAACAGTGCCTGGACCAGCCCATTTTCCCTACTCTAGGAATTAAGTAGGAAAATTACACCCCCCTCCCCATTCACTCAAAAATACAAGTCTCTTCAACTGTAGCAACAAGAAAATGCTGGAATACACTGTAAAATGATCTTCTAAATTAGATGTGTCTCTAAAAAAAATTTGATCTCTGGTTCCTCTGCCTTTTCTAAATCCAGCTTGAACATCTGGATGTTCTTGGTTCATGTACTATTGAAGCCTCACTTGGAGAATATTGAGCATTATTTTGCTAGCGTGTGAGATGAGTGCAATTGTGCAGTAGTTTGAGCATTCTTTCGTATTGCCTTTCTTTCAGATTGGGATGAAAACTGACCTTTTCCAGTTCTATGGCCACGGCTGAGTCTTCCAAATTTGTTGGCATATTGAGTACAATACTTACATTTGGTTCTTATTGTTGATAACAGCATCATCTTTTAGGATTTGAAATACTTCAGCTGGAATTCCATCACTTTCACTAGCTTTGTTTGCAGTGATGCTTCCTAAGGCCCAGTTGACTTCACACTCCAGGATGTCTGGCTCTAGGTGAGTGATCACATCATCTTGGTTATCTGGGTCATTAATATTGTTTTTGTATAGTTCTTCTGTGTATTCTTGCCACCTCTTCTTAATATCTTCTGCTTCTGTTAGGTCCATACCGTTTCTGTCCTTTATTGTGCCCATTTTTGCATGAAATGTTCCCTTACTATCTCTAATTTTCTTGAAGAGATCTCTAGTCTTTCCCATTCTATTATTTTCTTCTATGTGTGGATCATGACATACTGGAAAATTCTTCAAGAGATGGGAGTACCAGACCACCTTACCTGCCTCCTGAGAAATCTGTATACAGGTCAAGAAGCAACAGAACTGGACATGGAACAACAGACTGGTTCCAAATTGGGAAAGGAGTATGTCAAGACTGTATATTGTCACCTGCTTATTTAACTTATATGCAGAGTACATCATGTGAAATGCCAGGCTGGATGAAGCACAAGGTGGAATCAAGATTGCTGGGAGAAATATCAATAACTTCAGATATGCAGATGACACCACCCTTAAGGCAGAAAGTGAAGAGGAATTAAAGAAAAGAGCCTATTGATGAAAGTGAAAGAGGAGAGTGAAAAAGCTGGCTTAAAACTCAACATTCAGAAAACTAAGATCACGGCATCCAGTCCCATCACTTCATTGCAAAAGATGAGGCAACAATGGAAACAGTGACAGACTTTATTATCTTGGGCTCCAAAATCACTGTAGATGGTGACTGCCCCCATGAAATTAAAAGATGCTTGCTCCTTGGAAGAAAAGCAATGACCAATCTGCTGCTGCTGCTGCTGCTAAGTCGGTTCAGTCGTGTCCGACTCTGTGCAACCTAGGCAGCAATTAAAAAGCAGAGACATTACTTTGCCAACAAAAGTCTGTAGTCAAAGCTATGGTTTTACCAGTATGGATGTGAGAGATGGACCATAAAGAAGGCTGAGCACCAAAGAACTGATGCTTTTGAACTGTGGTATTGGAGAAGACTCTTGAGAGTCCCTTGGACTGCAAGGAAATCCAACCAATCCATCCTAAAGGAAATCAGTCCTGAATAGTCACTGGAAGGACTGATGCTGA
>NW_011495032.1:32130502-32146443 GCF_000754665.1 Bison bison bison
CAATCCATCCTAAAGGAAATCAGTCCTGAATAGTCACTGGAAGGACTGATGCTGAAGCTGAAACACCAATACTCTGGCCACCTGATGCGAAGAACTGACTCACTGGAAAAGACCCTGATGCTGGGAAAGATTGAAGGTGGGAGGAGAAGGTGATGACAGCAGATGATATGGTTGGATGGCATCACCGACTCTATGGACCTAAGTTTGAGGAAACTCCAGGAGTTGGTGATGGACAGGGAAGCCTGGCGTGCTGCAGCCCATGGGGTTGCAAAGAGTCAGACGCAACTGAGTGACTGAACTGATTTAAAAAAATTAAGTTATTTACCTAACTCTGAAAAATTAAGGTACATCTTTACACAACCATTAAAATGGAAAAGAAATATTTTAAGTATAAAAAGCTTCAGATATACTATTGAAATAAGATATAAAACTTCCAATAGAGCTCAACAACGAAAATTATGTATAAAATGATAGGAAGGAAATATACTCTGAGCAATACAAGTGATTTCCACTTTCTTCTAGATAGCTCTTGAATTTTTAAGTTATTGTACAATGAACTTATATTAATTTTATAAGAACACTAAAATGTCATCTATAATTTCAGTCTTTTTGGCATTAGGAACTTATAATACATTTTAAAGTGGCTATTCGAGAATAAGAGACTTAGGAGACATAACTACCAAATGTAATACAGATTTTGTTTGGGTCCTGATTCTAATAAATTGTCCATAAAAAGATGACTTTGAGACAACTGGCAAAATATGAATATGGATAGAGAATTTTATGATAGTGATAAATTATGACTAAAATATTAAAAGAATAATAAAAAATTAGCAGGTGATAACAACATGGTGGGTATGTTGAAAAAAAGTTTATCAAAGAAATAAATAAAAGTCTTTATAGTTAAAATATCAATAAAATTTATTTAAGTTCATAGGAAAAAAATATATCAGGAAGAGAAATAGTTGAAGTGACAGCAAAATATTGAGAACTATTTAAGCTAGGAATAAGCTGATTTACTTTTCTATGCTTTCTATATGTTCAAGTTTTACATAATAAAGCTTGAGAGGAAAAGAGATCAAATATTGTAGAGCCGAAGTGAGTAGCAAAATATTGAGAACTATTTAAGCTAGGAATAAGCTGATTTACTTTTCTATGCTTTCTATATGTTCAAGTTTTACATAATAAAGCTTGAGAGGAAAAGAGATCAAATATTGTAGAGCCGAAGTGAGTAGCAAAATATTGAGAACTATTTAAGCTAGGAATAAGCTGATTTACTTTTCTATGCTTTCTATATGTTCAAGTTTTACATAATAAAGCTTGAGAGGAAAAGAGATCAAATATTGTAGAGCCGAAGTGAGTAGCAAAATATTGAGAACTATTTAAGCTAGGAATAAGCTGATTTACTTTTCTATGCTTTCTATATGTTCAAGTTTTACATAATAAAGCTTGAGAGGAAAAGAGATCAAATATTGTAGAGCCATCTGCCATTCCCACCCTCTGGCTCTTAATTTCAAGAGGACTTTTTAGAGTATAAAGGCAAGGAGACTAGGAAGCCTATATGAGAACTATATTGTTTCTGAACGTGAAGTGCAAGTGGCTCAGTCGTGTCCGACTCTTTGCAATCCCATGGACTATACAATCCATGGAATTCTCTAGGCCAGAATACTGGAGTGGGTAGCCTTTCCCTTCTCCAGGGGATCTTCCCAACTCCAGGACCAAACCCAGGTATCCCATATTGCAGGCCGATTCTTTACCAACTGAGCTATCAGGGACATAAAATCTATCAAACATTTCTAACTAACCTATAGTTTGGGAGTATAGCTCAGATTCTTCAGTATAATCTGTGAGTTGTTTTTCTGACATATGGAATATAGTTTGAAATTGAGACTTTCTAATATTTCACTATTTTTTTTTTCATTTTAAAGGAAAATTTGCAAAGAGAAAAAATCTGAAAAATTCTAAAATATTTTTTAAAATCCTTGCATCTAAACACAAATATAGCATTAGGAAAAATTTTTGATTTTTTCCTTTAAGTCTCTTTTTCTTCCCCTATAAAATCATACCCCTATGAGGGTCTAAGGCTGTTGCTGTTCAATTGGTAAGTCGTGTCTGACTCTTTGTGACACCATGGTATCACAATGCTTTTGGTATCCTGATTTTTTCCACTTAACATTCTAAAGGAAGTACATTCCTATATGACCACATCTTTCTTAATACAGATCATTTTTTTAATAGTTACATGACATGTCTTCCAGTGGTTGTATCATGATTTAAACATTTTCTATAACATTAAGTTTAAGACTTATATTAATAGAGGTTAAAAGGGAAAAGTAGAGTTTTTACAAAAGAAAATAAATCCTATTGGTATTACTTTAAAAACACATCAGGAGACATTTTATTTCCTTATTGATATTGTACATCTAGCTGATACAATATTTAATGTCACAGAAACTCAAAATTATGTTTGAAAACTTCAGCCTAGAATTTGCTAACAATGTTTTCTCATTAACTGAGAAGTGACTATTGAAAATATTATGAAGGTAAGAGAATTACTTTATATGTGATTAGTTTATCAGTTCAGCTGCAGTTTTTCAATTATGATGCCCAATTAGAAAGGATCATTACATTTTGTGAGATAATTATCATTTGTGGAAATAAATAGCATGATAATGATTCATTAGAATTTAATTTCATATCATATTCTGGGACCCATTAAAGCAAAACAACAACAACAAAAATTCTAGACATTATTTCAAGTAGAAATTCACTTTCCCAGAGATAATACCCCATGGGGTAAATGAAGATGTACTTACAACATTATATCTTCATTTTAGAGTATGAGATCTAAAAACAAATAACTATCTCTATGATAATAAAATGTAATGCTTCATTTGTTTGAAGATTCAGTCTTTTCAGTCTTTCCTGGTGACTCATCTTAAACCCTGCTGCCAAGATTAATAAAGCTAAGAAAATAATTCGGACTTCTGGGAGATGCTGCAATTAACTAAAAGATAGGGGTTGGGAATCAATGAATAAAAAGTGGGCAAAACAGCTGCCCTGAATTAACCAAGTGAATTTACTTTAGACATAAGAACAGATCATTAGGGTATTATAAAAATTACCTTAAATACTTAGAAAAAATTGTATCAAACATTAAGGTCTATGTGGTCCACTAAAAATAACAACACAGAATAGGTAACCAAACTTTTTTAGTTTCTTAAACCTAACTAACTAACTATATGTGTGTGTATATATATATATATATATGATATGATGTGATATAAAGCTAGAATGAGAATGCTTTATTAGAAGCACTGACGAGTCTACTTATCTAGTAAGTCCAAGTATACAGAATACAGCTGAAACTGCAAACGCCTTTTAAATAACCAAAGAAGATCCCAATGAGTCCATGGATGAAAGCTCACTCCTGTTAGTATTAAGAGAGAGGCCTTATCTTTTACTTCAGAATCTCTTATCAGAGGACAGGTACTTCTACCATTCTGACTTTATTTATCTGACTTTCTAATCCAGAGTTAAATTAGATGAGAGGAAGCAGAACTGCAGGAGGCAGCATGAGATTAACAACATATCAATCCGACTATGACAGAGAAAAAGCAAATAAGTACAAAATATTTTGGGGGGAATGCTGATTACCTGTAAGAAATCCTAAAAGACATTTCATTCATTCAAAAAGTATTTATTCATGCCCATGTTATGACTCTGATGTAGACGTCAAGAAAATAGCAGTTAAGAAGACAGACCAGAAAAATTCCTACTGTCACGGAGCTTACATTCTCATCCAGGAAGGTAGATAATAAACGAGTAAAAAACAAGAGTAAAATTATATCACACTTCTCTCATTTGATCCTCACAATAACCCAGCAAGCAAACTATTTGCATTTTAACTGTGATTTAGAAAGTTGCCTAAAATCACAATGCTACCAAGTTCTACAGTTGGGACTGATCTCAGACCCATCTAATTTCAGAACTATTTAACAATGCAATGA
Organism: Bison bison bison; assembly: GCF_000754665.1. NCBI lineage: Eukaryota > Metazoa > Chordata > Mammalia > Artiodactyla > Bovidae > Bison > Bison bison. The sequence continues at coordinate 32,134,513 of NW_011495032.1, forward strand.
GTTTTCTTCATAGCACTTGACCAGGATTTTAATTTTATTTTTTTATTTAAAATTTTTCTTCACATTTTGTCTGTGGCATGTGGGATCTTAGTTCCCTGACCAGGGATATATCTGAGCTCTCTGCCTTGGAAGCATGGACTTCCATCCGCTAGACTGCCAAGGGAGTCCCACCAGGATATTTTTTTTTTTTAGTATTTACTTTTAAAATGTTTATTTATGTATTTATTTGCCTGCGCCAGGTCTTAGTTGTGGCACACAGAATCTTTTAGTTGCGGTGTGGGGGATCTAGCTGCCTGACCAGGGACTGAACCAGGGCCCCCTGCATGGAGAGCATGGAATCTTTGTCACTAGACCACCAGGGAAGTCCCAGGATTTTCAATTACACATTTATTTGCGTGGTTCTTCAGCTGATACCATTTTTACCCAGTTAGACTCTATACCATAAGGTCAGAGACCACACCTGGTTTTGTTCAACATCACAACCCAAGCCAATCCAATGCCTGGCACCCTGTATCACTCGGTATGTATTTGCTAACTATTAAGTGAATTCTTTCATTGATATACAATTATTAATATTGATAGTCTGTGAGGATGTGGACACAGGGATGAGCCTGAGTTATCAAAGAAAAACTAAGATGAGAATCATCCAAGAAAGGCAATGTGTAATAAATTTGACTTAGTTCTTACCAAATGGCTTATTCGAAAGTTTTTGACACTTGAGGAGGATCATCATTCCTCCTATTGTCTTGGGTACTTCTTGCCATAATAAATTTTATATTATGCTAGGGTAATAAAATGTGTTGAGTAATTTCTCTTTATTCACTAAATCTCTAGATATAAGCTAACATAAAACATCCAAAGCAAAGAACAATAATGATGTTACAAAGAGATATACATTTTAAGCTGTACTGAGACCTTTCTGTTTTTATTTTTCATTTGTTTGAATAAATGGAATTCTTTACAAATAAACATTTGATTGAAGACTATTAGCACTAGAAACTACTTTAGAAAATATTTGTATCCCAGTAAATTTAGAATTAAAGAAATGCAATGTAAAGAAATTAACTGACTTGCCCAAGGTCACAAAATGTTGAAAACAAAAAGTACATGAAAAAAGTATATATGTACTTCCATAATCTCAAGTTCCCCACAAACCACTAAATTAAAAGCCACTATAATTAAGAATAAACAAAAGTTTAAATCTTTTAGGGGGGAGAAAGGAGATTACATGTCCCGAGGCAGTCTTTTGAGAAGGTATGTTTTCCTAGTGTAATATGAAAATAAAACATAATAAGAGAAAAAAACCCAATAGTGTGTTTATCCTCAATTTAAGAGTACTTGGTTTAATTACAGAGTCCCAAGCAAATTAGGTAGACCAAAAACAATTCAGCAACATTTTACCTTCCCAAGAGATATGACAAAAATAGATGGTACCTCAGTGACTCCAGGTACCTATGTACCAGGTAATAGCTGGCCTATGAGGTTTACAGCTATTGTTGCTCACGCGCTAAGTTGAGGCCAACTCTTTGCAATGCCGTGGACTGCAGCACACCAGGCTCCTCTGTCCACGGGGTTCTCCAGGCAAGAATACTGAAGCAGATTGCCATTTTCTTTGCCATGGGGTATTTCCGAACCAAGGATTGAATCTGTGTCTCCTGCATCGGCAGGAAGATTCTTTACCACTAAGCCACCAGGAAAGCATGTTTTTGCTGTTACTTTCTCATTTTCCTTACCTTATTGTCCTGGGTCCTTGTGCTTGACTATATTTTATATTTGACTGTGCTGATCACTGCCCTCAAAAAATGATTTCTAAGGATCTCCTGGCCCTAATCAGATTGATTATATTCTTTGCAGCCAAAGATGGAGAAGTTCTATACAATCAGCAAAAATAAGACTAGGAGCTGACTGTGGCTCAGATCATGAACTCATTATTGCCAAATTCAGACTTAAACTGAAGTAAGTAGGGACAACCACTAGACTATTCAGGTATGACCTAAATCAAATCCCATACAATTATACAGTGCAAGTGACAAATACATTCAAGGGATTAGATCTGATAGACAGAGTGCCTGAACAACTATGGACGGAGGTTCGTGACACTGTACAGGAGACAGGCAGCAAGACCATCCCCAAGGAAAAGAAATGCAAAAAGGCAAAGTGGTTGTCTGAGGAGGCCTTACAAATAGCTGTGAGTAGAAGAGAAGCAAAAGGCAAAGGAAAAAAGGAAAGATATACCCATTTGAATGCAGAGCTCCAAAGAATACCAAGCAGAGATAAGAAAGTGTTCCTTAGTGATCAATGAAAAGAAATAGAGGAAAACAATAGAATGAGAAAGACTAGAGATCTCTTCAAGAAAATTAGAGATACCAAGGGAACATTTCATGCAAAGATGGGCTCAACAAAGGACAGAAATGGTATGGACCTAACAGAAGCAGAAGAGGCGGCAAGAATACACAAAAGAACTATAAACAAATTTTCACCATCCTGATAATCATGATGGTGGGATCACTCACCTAGAGCCAGACATCCTGGAATGTGAAGTCAAGTGGGTCTTAGAAAGCATCACTACAAACAAAGATAGTGGAGATGGAATTCCAGTTAAGCTATTTCAAATCCTAAAAGATGATGCTGTGAAAGTGCTGCACTCAATACACCAGCAAATTTGGAAAACTCAGCAGTGGCCAAAGGACTGGAAAGGTCAGTTTTCATTCTAATCCCAAAGAAAGGCAATGCCAAAGAATGCTCAAACTACCACAAAATTGCACTCATCTCACATGCTAGTAAAGTAATGCTCAAAATTCTCCAAGCCAGGTTTCAACAGTATGTGAACCGTGAGGGTACAGATGATTAAGCTGGATTTAGAAAAGGCAGAGAAACCAGAGATCAAATTGCCAACATCTCCTGGATCATCAAAAAAGCAAGTGAGTTCCTGAAAAAATCTACTTCTGTTTTATTGACTATGCCAAAGCCTTTGACTGTGTGAACCACAACAAACTGTGGAAAATTCTGAAAGAGATGGGAATACCAGACCACCTTACCTGCCTCTTGAGAAATCTGTATGCAGGTTAGGAAACAACAGTTAGAACTGGACATGGAACTACAGACTGGTTCCAAATAGAAAAAGGAGTACATCAAGGCTGTATATTGTCACCCTGCTTATTTAACTTCTATGCAGAGTACATCATGAGAAACGCTGGGCTGGATGAAGCACAAGCTGGAATCAAGATTGCAGGGAGAAATATCAATAACCTCAGATATGCAGATGACACCACCCTTATGGCAGAAAGTGAAGAAGAACTAAAGAGCCTCTTGATGAAAATGAAAGAGATGAGTGAAAAAGTTGGCTTAAAGCTCAACATTCGGAAAACTAATATCATGGCATCTGGTCTCATCACTTCATGGCAAATAGATGGGGAAACAGTGACAGACTTTATTTTGGGGGGCTCCAAAATCACTGCAGATGGTGACTACAGCCATGAAATTAAAAGATTCTTGCTCCTTTGAAGGAAAGTTATGACCAATGTAGCTGCTGCTGCTGGTGCATCGCTTCAGTCGCGTCCGACTCTGTGCGACCCCATAGACGGCAGCCCACCAGGCTCTCCCGTCCCTGGGATTCTCCAGGCAAGAACACTGGAGTGGGTTGCCATTTCCTTCTCCAATGCATGAAAGTGAAAAGTGAAAATGAAGTCACTCAGTCATGTCCAACTCTTGGCGACTCCATGGACTGCAGCCTACCAGGCTCCTCCATCCATGGGATTTTCCAGGCAGAGTACTGGACTGGGGTGCCATTGCTTTCTCCGATGACCAATGTAGACAGCATATTAAAAAGCAGAGATATTACTTTGCCAACAAAGGACCGTCTAGTCAAAGCTATGGTTTTTCCTGTAGTTATGTATGGATGTGAGAGGTGGACTATAAAGAAAGCTGAGCACTGAAGAATTGATGCTTTTGAGCTGTAGTGTTGAAGACTGTTGAGAATCCCTTGGACTGCAAGGAGATCCAACCAGTCCATCCTAAAGGAAATCAGTCCTGAATATTCACTGGAAAGACTGATCCTGAAGCTGAAATTCCAATACTTTGGCCACCTGATGTGAAGAACTGACTCACTGGAAATGACCCTGATGCTGGGAAACACTGAAGGCGGGAGAAGGAGATGACAGAGGATGAGATGATTGGATGGCATCACCGACTCAATGGACATGAGTTTGAGTAAACTCCAGGAGTTGGTGATGGACAGGGAGGCCTTGCTTGCTGCAGTCCATGAGGTCACAAAGAATTGGGACACGACTGAGTGACTGAACTGAACTGACTGAAGAAAGAAGGTACCTTCCCCTAGAGAGAATCTGCATTTGACTTTGCACCTATTTTGTAGTGTCATCCATTCTAAAATCATTTTAAACTAGGGATTCCTTGATGACTCACAGATGGAAATTTGGACTGAAAATCCATGTCAAATCCCTATAATGTTCACATTATTTCAAAGCAGGTTTGCTATTTTCCTTGGTGCTATGCTCAATGTTGTGCTTCTGATATGCAACAAAGAATATGAAAAATAATATATATACATATATTTACATATAAAAAATATATATTTACAATATATATATGTATACAAAACAATATATATACATATATATATATAGGCAAGGCCATGGGCTCTGATTTATCATCCTCTAACCCAAGCTATTAAAACTTCACTCGATTTTTCTGGATCTAGCTTTCTCTCTTTCCACACAAAGCTACCAAATCCTCAACTTGATATTTTGTCAAAATTTGGTCTCAGACAAAGTAGACTGCTGTGCCTTATTTACTTTTCTGGGCTCTTGCTTATTTTTTTAACTTGTGGTTTAGAAATGTTGTTAACAGCATTCAATAATTTCTCATTTACAATGTAAACAATTGAAAAATAAACCTGTTATTCAATCCACCAATTCCCCTTCTGGGTACATATGCAAATAATAAAACGCTGGGACCTCAACAGATATTTGTATACCCCTGTTCACAGAAGCATTTATTCACACTAGCCAAAAGGTGGAAGCAACCCAAATATTCATCCAAAGATCAATGGGTAAACAAAATAGCAACTCAGAGCCTGAGTGTTGTAGGGGAATCTGTTCTTAGAGACTGGATGACTGCCTGGCTGAGTACAGGCCTAACTGCCCGCTCTCTCCCTAACAGGTTCTGAGCAGTGCCTGAGACCTTGCTCCACAGAGCTTAGGCGTGACACTGGGGACGTAGAAGTGGCCTACCCTGTTTCACTGAATAGCCTGTTTCAGGGAGGAGGAAGCGGAAGACATCTATCAATATGCTGGGTGAGGGGCATGGGGGTGTCAGAGAGGCAAGTGTGTTGTGTTACTATGTCAATAAACTGATTTAAAGTTTAAAACAATGTTCATACATAAAGTAGAATTTTATTCCCTTAAACAGAGAATGATGACATATGCTACAATATGGATGAACCTTGACAACATTATGCAAAGTGAAGCAAGGCAATCACAAAAGGACAAAAACTACATTTATATAAAATACCTAGCATAGTCAGCCTCATAGAGATATAAAATAGAATGGCGGTTGCTAAGAACCAGGAAGAAGGAAGAATGTGGAGGTATTATTTAATAGATAGAGTTTTAGTTTAGGAAGATGAAAAAGTTCTGGAGATGGATGATGGAGACTATTGACAAAAATGTGAATTACTTAATGCTCCTAAAACTTAAAAATGATTAAATGGTAAATTTTATGGTATGTACACTTTACCAGAATTTTTAAATTCTTACTCAAATGAATTTTCTTACCTTCACATTTACTTTAATACATAAAGTGAATAGTAAGTACTTTGTGATTTGAATAACATTAAACAGGGCAAGCCCTTACTCTTGAAAATCTCTGAGTTTAAAAGATGTTTTGTTCCTATTAAACTACATATAAAGGAAAAAAATAACAAGAATATTGGAAAAACAGAAAGATATAAGAAATAAAACTAGGCCTCACTTGACATGGGCTTCCCTTGTGGCTTAGCTGGTAAAGAATCGCCTGCAATGCGGGAGACCTGGGTTCGATCCCTGGATTGGGAAGATCCCCTGGTGAAGGGAAAGGCTACTCACTCCAGTATTCTGGCCTGGAGAATTCCTTGGGGTTGTAAAGAGTCGAACATGCGACTTTCACTTTCATTTGACATTTTACTCCCAGAGTCAGAAGCTCCACAAAAAATAAATTTTACATTGCTTCAATATCAATATCTCTTATTAAAACTTTTCCATTTATTACTATAATGTGAAATTATATATTTGATTAATTTTTAAAAGCTTTGATAATACTCTTAAATATGAGCAATGTAAAATAATCTGTTAAATTATTTTACATTACTTTCTCCTGCCATAAGGTTCCTCCATAACTTTGTGGTATGTACCTGTACATTTCCCATCTGCGGCTCTTTCTCTTCTCTTTATTTTAATAAAGATGCTTACATTTCTTCCATCTTAAAAACAAAAACACCTTCCTTGACTTTGTGTATTCATTTTATTTCAGCCTTTACAGTCAGCACCCTTGAAAATACAGTCTGGACTCCTCTCTATTTCACCTCCCATTCCATTCATAATCAACTCTTATTTCTGTCATGCCACACTACATATTCTTGCTAAAGTCTCAACTGATAAAACCAAGAGATATTTTTTAGTACCTCTCTTTGGTATCTAACACAATGACAACATATCCTCAAAATTTTCTTTCGGTGTTATTATTTTCTTATCTGTAATATATTCTAGTTTCTATGTTCCTGGTTAATATATTATAGTATATACTATCATAAATAGAATTTTTACAAAAAATTTTATGAGATCTGGAGTATTCCCCAAATCATTTGTTTCATATAGCAGTTTACTGTTATCTGGTAACAAGACTTATTAAAGATAAATTAGGCATTTAAAAAACTCAACATTCTAAATTCTCTCATCTTCTCTGAGTTGATGAAAGGGAGCTGTGTTACATTTTCTAGCAAATGTTAGAAAATAACTATTACAATCTTTCCTTCAAGGGAATATAACATTTTGATAGGAAATGTGAAAATAAGTGCAAAAAATTCATGTATAAAATATTTGGAAAAAAGTCTTCATTGTTGTCAAAAATAAACACATTAGTGAAAATAAAATTAATTAAAACATATATATCAGCACACTTCAAAATGCTAGAGAGTAAAATTTTATCTGCTCTTAAATCTATCAAATAATTTTAGGTTTTCAACCTGTTACAAACTTTCAGAAATAATCTTTCAAATTAGTTTGTAGGAACAACTACTTAACATCAAGAAAGATGGCAATTACTAACTGATTTCAATAAGGACCTTTGACTATATAAAGATAGGACTGAAAAAGTATCATGATTTGGTAAACACAGCCAATGTTACATTTCTTTCATTTGGATTTGTATATTTTTATGAGGTACGTTTTTCAACTATGACAGCTATTAAAACCAAATATTCAAACAACTCCACACAATTCCACTATTATTATATGGTATTTTAAACAATTACATGTTTAACCTACTAAACTGTTTAAGCTATTTACAAGTGAAGATTTTGTCTTCTTAATCATTGTGTTCCTAGGACTTTAACTATAGGGCATACAGCAACAGTTAAGCAATAAATACTTTGTGAATAAATGATCAAAAATATATGCAAGTACATTAAGATGAAAATTAGTACACACATACACATACATACCACACCCACGTGAGTATAATAACATAAGGCCTACTTAGGTAAACAAAATATAATCTAAAATTGACTTAGCCCCAAATCACAATTTGATGGTGCTTAGTGGCTCAACTTATAATTATGACTTTTTTAATGAGGAAACGTCCTCATAAATGAAGATATTATAATTATCTATTAGAACATATTAGAATCTTTACTTTCAGGAGAATCATCAGTGATACCAGGATTGAATATAAAGTCAACAAAAATAAAAGTAAAACCAACAGAATTACTGTTTCCATAATAGAATAATGTAAAAATGAGCCTGCACAAACAAAACTGTAAAAGTATTAAAAATTACTTTCAAAACAACAAATTAGAAATAAAAATAACAGCATTTTTAAGACTTAGTTTACATCCACTAGTCTCATTAAGAATCTGATAGCTACTTAGCATAATTTTCATTGTGGTATAAATTTTCCTTTCTTGTTATTTTTAATTTAATAATAAACCATATATAATTATTAATACAAATATTTCCAGTACTAAATTACACTTAATTCTTTATGGTACTTAAGGCAAAGAAGCCCACATTACAATTTTATTTGAAAAAAATGAGATGCACAAAATAATATTCTAGTAGCTTTTTAATTGTAATTTATCTTTAAAATGAAAGCTTAAAAGAGAAAAGTAAGCAAAATAAAGGAAACAAATGCTGTTCCCAAAAGAGGATTCATAGTATCTATATTTTTTGCTAACATGACATAATAAATTGCTAAGGATTGTAGGAATTACTCTATTAACTACATTTAGTAAAAAATTTATCTTACAAAAGCTGAGCTACAGAATGACTCATTTACAAAATGAGTAAAACTTAAGCTCAATTTTATGGATGGTATCTACCAATCAGCCTTCCATGCCCAAACTATATATAGGATCTTTTACTAAAATGAATTGCAACGGCAGTATGGAGCTGAAGACTATAAAATGTACAAAATGGAAGGCATATTAAATATGGCAGTACTACTGAAGCACATCATATCACTGTTTTTCTATTTAAGAAACATTACAAAACTTCCCGGAAAGCTTTCTGCCTCATTCTCAGGTTTACAGTTCCCTTAGTTATAAAAGTTTGATGTTATCTAAAAATGCATCCATGGTTTATTGATTGTACTCTAATAATGCTTAAGAAAAAAAAAGAAGTTACAGTACTTAAAAGATCAAAACAAAATAAAATAAGCAAAGCCAAACTGAGAAGTAAAACTAACTCACTGACACCTACCTCCTGGAAATGCCGTTAGCCAGACATTTATGGCTACACGATTTAGAAGAGAGGGGTGATGATGTAGGGGACAAGTTGAGAGGAGCAATCAAACTGTTGATGATTTCAGTCAACTGTGCACTCTGCAAGAAAATAGTAAACCTTTTACTGTTGCTACAAGAAATATGGTTAAATCTCAGACCTTTAGTGCCTATTAAAGTTTAACCTCTCATGAAACAAGTAAATGTTTGTTTTAGTACATATTTTACTCTATAAAGACAATTTATACCATTACTAATTTTTCCATTTATTATAAATAAATCTACATTTTTAAGTGCTCCTCTTTTTCCATATCCGTTTTTGCTCAGTTCCTTTGTCTACTCATCCTATCTTCTAAAACACTAAAAATTCTAAAAATTCAGCTGATACCATCTATAAAATATCTCCTTTGAGGTAGCCAAATTAATAAAAACAAACTCATAGCTATAATTTATTAAGTGCCAACTATATGCCAGGCACTATATTAAGCACTAAACATAGAATATTGCTATCTTTACGACTAACCTGCAAAGTAGATAATATTAAAAACTACTGATACTACTATTATTAAAATCAATTACAGATGAGGAAGCTGAAGAAAAGATAGATTAAGCAGCTCAATCAAGGATTATAAAATTGGTATGATGTGGAGCTAGGACAACCTGGTGCTCTGTGACAACCTACAAGGGACGGGATGGGACGGGTGGGAAAGAGGTTCAAGAGAAAGGGGAGATATATATATATACACACATACACACACACACACTTATGGCTGATTCATGTTGTATGACAGAAATCAACACAATATTATAAAGCAATTATCCTCAAATTAAAAATAAATTTAAAAGGAAAATAAATAGAGCTAGAATTCAAGCTTAGGCTTCCTTCTCAAATTTTTTCCTAATTTGAATATACCAGTTTTTTCAGATACCCCAAATTTTCATTCATTCTTATCCCAAATTTACATGTAATGTATTTGTAATATATAATAAATATTAATTATTCTCAAAACAATCACATATAACAATTATAATATGCATAAGCCATATCAATGGAAACAGTACATTTCTACAAAAGAGTGACACCTTTTTCATTACACATGTAATCTACTATAGTTCATTACAGAAAAAAGGGAAAGTATGAAGAGGTTTCAAAAATGAAAAGAAAAATAACCTGTAATAATATTTCACAGAGAAAACCACTGCTAATTATGTTGGTATATATCCATCTCCCAAGACAAAATTTTTTATTTTGAATATTTATGAGTTATTCATAAGAGGATTTAAATACCAGAAAAAGTTTTGGAATCAAAATAATTTATCAAAGATCTATTAAGACTATTTCCACAATCACTTTTTAATGAAATAATCCATATTCCAATGTTATCTTTCACTAAAATCGTCTATCAGTAAGTCAATCAAATACCCCACTCAGATCTATTAAGTGGTATCCCAGTTCTTTCCCCATGAAAAAAGTTTAATGATGAGCAATTTTGTTAGAAAACAAGATTTTCCAACCCTAGTATAATGAGTTGATCACCCTATTGCTATGTGCCAATGCTTGACATATTATATTTAAATAACTTTAATTATATCACTATTAGACTAGATATACTAAATATTTTAATTGTACTTAATGTCAAATGACCAACTTCAATAATCAATATCTTAAGAAATTGATATTCTTAAGAAACGTATTTAAGTAGAACAGTTTACAAAATCCACTCAAAGTCCACTCATACCTCACATTACCTGTTTTTCTATATTGCGAAGAAGTAGTGTAGGGCTACTTGGTGACATTTCGAAATCTTGTTCTGGTAAAGGATCTTGACTCTCTTGAGGAATCTGGGGAGTCCCAGAAGTGTTTAAGGAAGCTGGATGGTCTGCAAATTGTACTTGCTTTTTCAATATGTCTTTTGGAAGTCGACATTCTTCTAGGATCACTATCCCCTAGACAAACAGCAATTAAAGAGTTGCAATGAAAACAAATTGATTGCTGGAAGAACTTAAATGTTACAATGCATGTGAACCATGCTTTTTATTATTCCCTAGAAATCAGAAAATAGACAGTTGGAAGTACTCTTTTTTTTTTGAAGTGTTAACATTTTTTAAATTTATTTATTTATTTTAACTGGAGGCTAATTACTTTACAATATTGTAGTGGTTTTGCCATACATTGACATGAATCAGCCATGGGTGTACATGTGTCCCCCATCCTGAACCCACCCACACCTGCCTCCCCATCCCATCCCTCAGGGCTGTCCCAGTGCACCAGCTTTGAGTGCCCTGTTTTCATGCATCAAACTTGGACAGAAGTACTAGTTTAACTCTGTAAAAAAAGTCACTGATCTAAACTAAAATAACATGTATATGTTTGATGGATTAGCCTTGTAAAGTACTGTCATAAATTATATACAAGCAATTGCCTTTCTTATTGGTTTTAGTTATTAGCATTAAAAGCATGATACATTCAGAATAAAGAAAAAGTTGGAAGGAATGATGCTGAAGTTCCAATACTTTGGCCACCTGATGCAAAGAGCCAATTCATTGGAAAAGACCCTGATGCTGGGAAAGATTGAGGGCAGGAGGAGAAGGTGGCAACAGAGGATGAGATGGTGGATGGCATTACCGACTCAATGGACATGAGTTTGAGCAAACTCCAGGAGATAGTGAAGACAGGAAACCTGGAGTGCTGCAGTCCATGGGGTCGCAGAGTCGGACAAGACTGAGTGACTGAACAACAACAAATTTCATAAATTAAAATATGAAACTTACAAACATCCAAACAATAAGCTAACTTTATATTAACTCCTTTCAGAGCATTCTAAAGAACCCCAACACTGTTGTGGCCAGCCAGGAACCATGGATTGGACTGTACTATTGAGAAAAAGTACTCTCTAAACTAATCAAGTTCTCTTTGCTTGCAGAGTAGATGGATTAATAAT
>NW_011495032.1:32146543-32196256 GCF_000754665.1 Bison bison bison
TGGATTAATAATATAGACACAAGTTTTCAACTTTAAGGGGTATTTTCTGAAATGTAAGTAACTGGAGAAATGAGTAGGGATCTAGCTGCCTCTGTTCTCCCTGCCTACCATTCATACACACACATACTACTCAACTGGCTTGCTGAATTTTCTCCCCCATTTCCTATCATCTTCACTCCAACTGTCCTTATCCTTAGGTCCCTTAGAAGTAACAAAGAAATGAGAGAAAGGGGAAAAAGGAGTGCACAAGTGTCATTTGAATGGTTTCATAGTTCTCACCATAGTATTTCTTCCCTTCCTATCCCTTTTATTACACTTGCCCCTGCAAATAATACATATTATTATGAAACATTTAAGTGTGTGTGTGTATATTGTGTGCATATGTGTATATTACTATTTTTCTGGCAAAATGTCAGTAAGTTCCTATTGGCTAGCTGCAAAGGTATTAAATGCCTAATGTGGCTAAAATATATTATTGAAATCAAAAACAGACTAAAACAATTATACAAGTGTATAGTATTTCAAGATGGGATAAATTAAATTGCCATGGCTAGCTTATATCATGTATAAGTGCTATACATAGGGTGGAAACTACCTATAGATTATATGTTATATATCAATAATTTTAGTTTACACTATAGTTGAGAGAATATACCACTTTAGAATTAACATATTCAGATACTGTATTAAGTATCCACTTTAGTATTTTATAGTAATATATTACAAATGATGCTTAGTAAAAGTAACATTTCTTAAACTATACTTTTAACAGCACTAGTAACTTTTATAAAGATAAGGGAGTCCAACTGTTGATCCTACTTCAATGACTATTTTTATAGAACGTACAAATATGGCTCTCTAGAAATCTCAAGAAATGTATTTAAAAGTAGCTTCTGTTTTACTTGATATTTTAAAAATTAGATTTGACAGACATAGTATCATCAACCTCAAAAGTGCTTGAAAGTATCTGAAATATCTACCCAAAATTTGTACAAGTCTCTAGCAGGTTTTTCACAAGTACTTGTATACAAAAGAAGTATAAGTTTTCACTATATTATTTATAATTTCATTTGTTTTTATTACAGTTTATATTATGGGCCAGGCTGCTGTGAATTACCATGATTTTATTATCCCTACTTACAATATTGTTTCTAGGGGAAAATTGATTCTGAATTTCAAAAGTCCAATTTCCAAACCTTTAAAATACTACCTTTTTTTAAGTAGAAGGCCTGCTATCATTGATTGAATTAAGAAAAACATTTAAAAAATTCAGCAAGGGAATCACTCAATGCCAACTTCATAATCCATTTTGTTCTCTTAAACTGTTGCCCTGACAAAACTCTCATAACATAAGAATGGCCCACAATTTTTCTCTGCCATAACCAAGAACAGAGAAGAAAGTAAAGAAGATTAAATCCGCTGGAGGTATTGCAGAAATAAGTTTCTGTTCTTAAAAATCAGGAAAAGATATATGTGTTGGGTCACCATGATGGTTATTTTACAATGTTTGCTGATCATAACTCAATTAATCTGAATTTTTTTTTAAAAATCAGGAAAACAGTCTAATGATAGATGAAATAAGGTGAATAAAAAACACAAAAGTTTTTTAGAAGGATAAATTGGGTTAACTGAGACAAGTGAAAACTCTAGCATAAGATGAAAGCAAATCAGTTGCTCAGAGATGACAACCACTCCTGATAATAACACTAGAGAGATCCCCACTTCCACTCCCAGATTCCTCATTAGAGATGAAATAATATGAAAATATAAACAATTGCCTCAGTGTAACAGGAGGGAAGGGGGCAGTGCACCGCCTTTCAAAGAACGATACACCCATAGGACAAGACAAAAATTGGTTAGAACCAACCAGGCCAACCCACTCCAGTACTCTAGCCTGGAAAATCCCATGGACGGAGGAGCCTGGTGGGCTGCAGTCCATGGGGTCACGAAGAGTCGGACACGACTGAGCGACTTCACTTTATTTTTTCACTTTCATGCACTGGAGAAGGAAATGGCAACCCACTCCAGTGTTCTTGCCTGGAGAATCCCAGGGACGTGAGAGCCTGGTGGGCTGCCGTCTATGGGGTCACACAGAGTTGGACACGACTGAAGCGACTTAGCAGCAGCAGCAGCAACCAGGCCAAAGATGGTGGAATATTTGACTTCCAGTGGAGCTTGGGCCTCTTACACGCTCATGGCAATACAGTAGCATGCTAAATGACACACCTACCAGTGCCATGACAGTTCTAAGGTGAACCATAAAAGGTCAGAAAGTGGGCATCGTGCAATTCCTAGAAATCTCCATCCCTTTTCCCTAAATAGTTGGACTAATCTTCCCACATCCTAGCCTATGAAATTACCCAGCCCATAAAAACTAACCACATCATATTTCAGGGCCTCTCATCTTCTGAGACGGCCCACACTCTGTCTGTAGAGGGTGTTTCTCTCTAAATAAATCCACTTCTTACCTATCACTTTGTCTCTCTCTAAATTCTTTCTGCAATGAGACATCAAGAACCTGAGTCTCATTAAGTCCTGAGATCAGGTGTGATCTCAATTAAAAGACCGTGGGGTCAATTCCCAGTATGGGTTCTGGCTGGATTTTCATCTTGGCCTGTGGGTTCAAGTTCCATCTGAGATGCATGGTTTCATCAGTGACATTTTATATAAAGTCATCAAAACTAATTTCAAGCAAAAAACTTAAATGAAAAATTTTAAAGTAAAATACACAATTTAAGATGTGGAAGACCCTATTATAGGATAACAGAAGAAATCTAAAAGAGAAGCTATTTAATATAATTTAGCCAGTTTCTCCAACTAAGAAAAATTATTAAAAAAAAATTAAAGTGAAAAGAAGCTACTGTCTAAGTAAAAGCTGGAGCAGAGAATACGAGAAATATGGAAGCTGTCATGTGTTGACAAAATTGTTGCAAGAACAAGGAAGGGATGTTGCTAATACTCTTCTAAAAATTGAAGCAAAATTTACACCATCTGGACTGTGTCAAAGAATGGGCAATGACACATTCTAGGTCATCTGTCCCTTATTTTACCCTATGAAAACACTGTGTTTCCTGACCAGAGATACACAGTAACACTTATTTTAAAAAGCTATTTATAAGGTAGGACATAGAAGCAACCTAGACATCCACTTGCAGATGAATAAATAAGGGAGTTGTAGTACACACACACACAATGGAATATTACTCAGCTGTAAAAAGGAACACATTTGAGTCATTTCTAATGAGGTGGATGAAACTGGAGCCTATCATGAAGAGTAAAGTAAGTCAGAAACAGAAAGACAAATACTGTATATTAACACATATATATGGAATTTAGAAAGACGGTAATGACGATCCCACATGTAGGGCAGCAAAGGAGACACAGATGTAAACAACAGACTTTTGGACTCCGTGGGAGGAGGCAAGAGTGGGATGATTTGAGAGAATAGCATTAAAACAAGTACATTACCATATGTAGAGTAGATGAGGAGCGCAAGTTCCATGCAAGAAGCAGGGCACCCAAAGCCAGTGATCTGGGATAACCCAGAGGGACAGGGTGGGTAGGGAGGTGGGAGGGGGGTTCAGGATGGGGGACATATCTATGCCCATGGCCAATTCATGTTGATGTAGATGGCAAAAACCATCACAATATTGTAAAGTAATTATCCTCCAATTAAAATAAATTAATTTAAAAACTAAAAATGCTATTTATAAAAGAGCATCTCAATTTCTTTCCCTTCTCCTTATCTCTGAGAAGAGTTTTTTCCCCTTTCAATACACAATAAATAAAAAGTTCTGCCTCACTTACAATGCATTAAACCATTCTTTTCAGTTTCTGAACTATAATAATTCAAGAAGATATAAGAGCAAAAAGTTGTTTTGCCTATTCAATATAATAGTTAATAAATCAACTAACCTGCACATAGATAAGCAATTAAATATCTTGATTAATTTCTAAGAAAGGTAAGGCAAAACTATCAAAGTAAAGAAATATGTATTTTGATAGCATAATTATAATGACATTTTCCATAAAATAATCTGACTCTTATGGGAACAAAGGGCCAGACATACACCTAGCTTAAACCAAGAAAAAATTTAAAGCCATATAAAAGCCATATTATTGCTGGAAAGATTTATCACCTTAAAATAACTGACTACAAATAGATATTATATAAATACATAACCAAAATTCAAAAAGTGTTTCAACAACAAGTATAAAGCATTGCTTAGTTAGAACACAGAATATTAAAATACCCTTTCTCAAGTCAAAGCGAAATGAACCAGACTGTCTAGATTCAGATATAAAACTTAGTTATCAATTCAACCAGGAATAATTTTCTTGGAAATTTCCAAATTGCTTTAAACTGGATTTGTTCTTAGAACTCTACTGGCTATAAAAAACACTTGTGACATCTTTCAAAGAAAATGATCAACGAAGAGAACTTTTTTGGTGATCTTGAGAGGATTGGGAGATAGCCACAATTAAGGCCCAGCTGAAGATGGTTAAAAATGAGAAACAAACCGAATAGGACTTGCATCAAGAAATTATTCCTGAACACAGCTGCATCAAATTCAACAGACAGAATGGGTAAGCCTTTAGGTCTATGCTTCTGTCCACCTTCCTACAAACATCACCACCAAATTTTACAAAGTATTAAACAATATTCATGACTTGCCTAGCTTCTTCTCCCATCCCTGAACAACTCATACTTCCTCTTTTTTTGAATACAATACTAATTTGTCATTCCTAAAACAGATCATGTTGTTATATGCCTTCAATTCTTTTTTTTTATATTTATTTATTTTAATTAGAATCTAATTACTTTACAATACCGTGGTGATTTTTGCCATACATTGACATGAATCAGCCATGGGCGTACATGTGTCCCCCCGTCCTGAACCCCTCCCACCTTCCTGCCCATCCCATCCTTCTGGGTTGTCCCAGTGCACTGGCTTTGAGTGCCCTACTTTATGCATCGAACTTGGACTGGTCATCTATTTCACATATGGTAATATATATGTTTCAATGCTATTCTCTCAAATCATCCTACCCTCACCTTCTCTCACAGAGTCCAAAAGTCTGTTCTTTATATCTGTGTCTCTTTTGCTGTCTTGCATATAGGGTCATTGTTACCATCTTTCTAAATTTCATATATATGTGTTAATATACTGTATTGGTGTTTTTCTTTCTGACTTACTTCACTTTGTATAATAGGCTCCAGTTTCATCCACCTCATTAGACCTGATTCAAATGTGTTCTTTTTAATAGCTGAGTAATATTCCATTGTATATGTACCACAACCCTCTTATCCGTTCATCTGCCGATGGACTAATTTAGGTTGTTTCCATGTCCTTGCTATTGTAAACAGTGCTGTGATGAACACTGGGGTACATGTCTCTCTCAATTCTGGTTTCCTCAGGGTGTATGCCCAGCAGTGGGATTGCTGGGTCATATGGCAGTTCTACTCTCAGTTTTTTAATGCCTTCAGTTCTTTAATGAATTCCTTTTTCAGTTCCATAGGTTCATTAAGCAAATTACTATTTATCTTCCAAAGTCATACTAAAGCATCACCTGTTTACTGATGTTTTCTCTGATCTGCAAACACCTAAAGACAGAGTTAAGCACTCTCTCTATGCCACACCTATATCTTATTAAAACCACATATCATTCCACATATTGTATTATATTAAAATCAACTATATTTTACGTGCTGTATCTCTCCTACCAGAATATAAACTCATGATAGAATTTAAAACTTAATAATTGTTATTGACATGCAGACCCTAGGTGGGGTTAGACTAACTACATGGTTTGAGGACTCAATTTCCTTCCCTTCTCAGATTTTTTTTGTTTCAGACCAGCCAGCATCAACCTTACAATATTATCTCCATTATGTCCAGTTTCACTATGTAGAATATGGTTTCTCACAAAAACAAAGGTAGAAATTTTTTGTTTTTAGATTCCACATACAAGTGATATAATAAAGTATTTGTCTTTCTCTGTCTGGCTTACTTCACTTCATATGATAATCTCTATGTCTATCCTTGTTGCTGCAAAGTGTGATATTTCATTGTTATTCATTAAAATAATACAAATAAATTCATATACAAAACAGAAATAGACCCACAGACGTAGATAAACTTATGGCTACCAAAGGGGAAAGGGGGAGGGATAATTCAGTTTGGGATTAACATATACACACTACTATACATAAAATAGTTAATCAACAAGGACATACGTATAGCACAGGGAACTATATGGAATATTTTGTAATAAGCTATAAGGAAAAAGGATCTGAAAAAACAGATATATATGTATGTATAACTGATACACTTTGTTGTACAGCTGAAACTACACAACATTGTTAATCAACTACACACCAATATAAAATGCAAATTTTAAAGAATATGTTGGAATCAGTAGCATGGGGAAAGGGAATTGGATCAGGAAGGACTATATAAATAGTCCAACTGTAAAGTAATGCTTTATTATTCTAAAAACTACACCCCGAAGTGACTTAGCAGCAGCAGCAGCACACAGGTATTCATTATATTGCTTTCTAGAACTTTTTTATGTGTTTGCAATTTTTCTTGAAACAAAAAACTCTAAAGAGATTTCAATAAGATACACTCAGAATTTCACACAAGTTAAAATAAATGCCAACAAAGTCAGGCTTATAAAAAATGTGTATCATTTGCATTAACTGGAATCCAGTAAAGAAATTCTTTAACTGCTTGATATGATAAAATGATTGTGATAAATTTTAAAAATAATTTCAACTTATAGAATATATCAAATCTTACAACATTACATTTTCAGAAAGCCTAGTAACAATTATTTTATGTGGAGAGATGAGAAAAAACTAAAACCAGTATTTTTTTTAAAAACAGAAGAACACACAATACCTTGGAGGCACGAATCTGCCTGTGAACATCTGTTAGTTGCTGGATTTTGTATTCCAGCTCTGAAATCTGGGCTTGAAGCCATGTCCATCGGCTGCCAACTCTTGCTCTGTCTACAAGCCACTTCCATTCAGTACTACAGTTACTGTGAACAAGACAAACACAGATAGTTAAAGCACAAAGACAGTTAGGTTTTCACACAGATTGCTTAATAACTTCCTTGACTCTTGTCATACAATCCCAAATTTCTTTACAAAGCATCTAATTACTTTAAAGAATGGTACATCAGTTTTTCAAATATTTTATTTCCTTATCTTTCTATCCCACAAACACCTGTTTTCATTCAATACTGTGTACCTGGTAGGATAATCTCCTTGTTATTTAATATTTTATTAATGGTCAAGGGCTGAAACAGAAGTAGATCAGCAAAGGAAAAGAAACAAAAATGTCAGTACTAACACCATGCAAAAACTGTTACATGAGCCTTTTATATGTAAGCAGGTATCAAGTATAGGACAAGTCATTTGAACTGTACTAGATCTAAATCCATGTAACAAACCACACAGTACTCAATTTTACTATATGTAATTTTCATTTGCTAAAATAGGAATCAATATTTTTAAATGCCAAAAATTATCAAAAACAGGAACACTGCTACACACAAATATATAAATCTTGAGATGTTAATTAAGATAGTTGGTTAAAAACTTCATTCCTAGGATTCACAGTTCAGAAATGACAAAAAATTTATATCAAGTCTTTCTTTCATGAATATTTGAAAATGAGATTTGAATTTTATCTCCTTTATCTTTTGGCAAAAGCACTGCTCTAATCCACAGTTTCTGAGATTACATATTAATTAGTTTATGAAAATATTTCAACCATTCCAACTAGAAAACAATCAGTTCACAGCGGGGAGGAGAGACAGGGTTTGTGTGTATTTTGGATAATCAATTAGGAGCTTCATCCTGCCAGGGAAGAAACTGAAGACAGTATAACAGAAGAAATTGAAACTACAACTGAAGGGCAATAACTGCTGCTGCTGCTGCTGCTGCTAAGTCACTCAGTCGTGTTGGACTCTGTGCGACCCCACAGACGGCAGCCCACCAGGCTCCCCCATCCCTGGGATTCTCCAGGCAAGAACACTGGAGTGGGTTGCCATTTCCTTCTCCAGTGCATGAAAGAGAAACCTGAAAGTGAAATCGCTCAGTCGTGTCCGACTCTGTGTGACCCCATGGACTGCAGCCCACCAGCTCCTCTGTCCATGGGATTTTCCAGGCAAGAATACTGCAGTGGGGTGCCATTGCCTTCTCCAGGGCAATAACTACTTAATGGCAAATCACAAACTTCATGAAAAACATGTCTAAAAATTGCATTTATTGTCAAAACCCATTGAAGGCATGACACTGAAAGTGAACCCTATTGTAAACTATGGACTTTAAGTGATAAAGATGTGTTAATGTAAGTTCATAGATTGTTATACAAACACTACCTTTATGCAGTACATTGACAGTAAGGGAAGCCATATCTGTGTAGGGACAGGGGATATATGGGAACTCTGTATTTTCAACTCAATTTTGCTATAAACCTAAAACATCTCTAAAGATTAAACTTTATTAATTTTTATACATATAACCATAAAGAAATATCTTTCATATAAACTTTAGCCAGGGAAAACATTTAAGAGATCATTTCTTGTCAGAGAAACAGAATTATTATAACTCTACTACATAGAATTTATTTATTATAACAGATTTTTATTATACCAGTGTTCTCAAAATGCTTTTTATTCCCCAGATTCTAATTATGTATACAATGTGACTGACTGCAGAGACTGACATATAAATTAGGACTTCTTTTGGTATTATCCATTTACAGTTACTACTGTGATTCTGCAAAACTTTTAAATAACATTTTCATAACTATAGGCAAACTAAAAATGCCTTTTCAAAATAAATATTATCTATGAATAGTGTAATAATACTAACTGCCGTTCATGAAAGAAGTGAAGAAGGCAAGGACCGTATCATGCAGTAGTCGCACAAGTGAGGGTAAAGTGCTGGATTTTATGCTAAAAGGAAGTTATTCACAAGATAGTAATACAATTTTTTTTCTGAGCACTCAAGCTGCTAGGTAGATAATGTACTGGGATATGAGAATAAATAAGGAAACCAATTAGGACACCATTTATAAAACCATTTATAATAATCTAAATGAGGTACAGATAATGTGATCTCTAAATATTTCATGTACTGTCCTACATATCCCAGCCTTAACTGCACTTAGGTTGGAGCCATGTCACTAGTTCTGACCAACAGACTGTGAAAAAAACTGATATAGTTATTCCCAGTCCACCTGCTCACCTAAAGCTATATAGTGCAGATATTACAGCTACAAGGTAGAAGAGGGTCATAGCTCACACCACACTGGACTTCATGTAAGCCACTGTAAACTTTTGCTGTGCTAAATTACTGAGATTAGAAGGTTAATTTGTTACTCCAGGGCTTATTCTGACCAAAAATATGAAAATGGCCTGGACTGGAAATGAGGTGAAAGATAAAGAAGAAATGAAGACTAGAGGATGGATTCAAGATTGATTTAAAGTGGATAGATCTTGAAGAAGTATGATGAAGCATGGAGAAATCAAAGACGATCTTAAGCATTCTTTCATTAAATTTTACTCCAGTCAGAAAATTTTCCTATAAAATACAACTCGGTAATCAAACGGATTATTAGCTCATGGAAAAATAGAGACAAATAAAAATTTATAGAGTTGATGTTAGCCCATGGTGGTGGTGGTTTGGTTGCTAAGTTGTATCCGACCCTTGTGACCCCATGGACTGTAGCCTGCCAGGCTCCTCTGTCCATGGGATTCTCCAGGCAAGAATACTGAAGTGGGTTGCCATTACCTTCTGTAGAGGATCTTCCTGACCCAGGGATCGAACCCAGGTCTCCTGCACTGCAGGCAGATTCTTTACTGCCTGAGCTAGCAGGGAAGCTCTTCTGCTTCTGTTAGGTCCATACTATTTCTGTCCTTTATCATGGCCATCCTCGCATGATATGTTACCTTGATCTCTCCAATTTTCTTGACGAGATCTCTAGTCTTTATTCTATCATTTTCTGCTGTCTTGCACTGTTCACCTAAGAATGCTTTCTTATCTCTCCCTGCTATTCTCTGGAACTCTACATTTAGTTAGGTTTATCTTTCCCTTTGATTTCTCTTCTTTTCTCAGCTATTTGTAAAACCTCCTCAGGCAACCACTTTGACTTCTTGCATTTCTTTTTCTTTGGGATGGTTTTGGTCACCGCTTCCTATACAATGTTGCAAACCTCCATCCATAATTCTTCAGGCACTTTGTCTACCAAATCCTTTCCCTTGAATCTATTCATCACCTCCATTAGATAATCATAGGGGATTTGATTTAGGTCACACCAGAATGGCCAAGTGGCTTTCCCTACTTTTTTTCAATTTAAAAAGCCTGAATTTTGCAATAAGGAACTCATGATCTGAGTCACAGTCAGCTCCAGGTCTTATTTTTGCTGACCTCCATCTTCAGCTGCAAAGAATATAATCAATCTGATTTGATATTGACCATCTGATAATGTCCATGAGTAGAGTCATCTCTTGTGTTGTTGGAAGAGGGTGTCTGCTATGACCAGTGTGTTCTCTTGGCAAAATTCTGTTAAACTTTGCCCTGCTTCATTTTGGACTACAAGGCCAAACTTGCCTACTTGACTTCCTACTTTTGCATTCCAATCCCCTCCAATGAGAAGGACATCTTTTTTTGGAGTTAGTTAGTTCTAGGAGGTCTTGTAGGTCTTCATAAAACCACTCTACTTCAGCTTCTTTGGCATTAGTGGTTGGGGCATAGTGTTGGATTACTGTGATGTTGAATGGTTTGCCTTGGAAATGAACCAAGATCATTCTGTCATTTTTGAGACGGCACCCAACTACTGCTTTTCAGACTTTTATGTTGACTATGAGGGCTACCCCACTTCTTCTAGGGGATTCTTTCTTTGAGCAAGGGATTCTTGCTTGAAAATAGGTCTAAAAAATAATTATATTGTAAATATGTTACAGATAAGTATATGGCTATTTCATTCAAAGGAGATTAACACCTGTTGTACCTCAAAGACAAAACATGTTTTTGTAAACAATTTATATTATCAATGATGTAATGGCTCATATGGGCTTCCCAGGTGGCAGAGTGGTAAAGAATCCACTTGGCAATGCAAGAGACGTAGGTTCGATCCCTGAGTTGGGAAGGTCCACTGGAACAGGAAATGGCAAGCCACTCCAGTATTCTTGCCTGGAAAATTCCTTGGACAGAAGAGCCTGGTGGGCTACAGTCCATGGGGTCACAAAGACTCGCACTCGACTGAGCACACATACAATAGCTTATGTAACTTACAGTGTAACAAATAAGAACAAAGCTGAAGCAAGAAATTTAAAAGAATGTGAAGCATACCCAGTGTCTAGACTCCTCAGTTAGCATTAAGCTTGGCCTGTCAGACCACTAAGAATTTGACTTCCTACATCTCTCTGGAGTAGGTTGAACTGATCACAAACCACCACATGCCTTCATCTTCACTGGAAATAGGAGCTCCTACTTCTAGTGACGATCAGGGCAAATACACCCATGAGTGGACCTGGGCAGTGAGACTGGGCAGTCAGTCCTCAGAAAGGCAGTATAAGCCTTCAATCCTCATCTTTGCTCATTTGCAGTCACCATTTAAGTTACTGATGGAAGTAAGTACAAGCTGATTAACCCAAGTCATTTTGAGTACAATACCTACTGGCACTAACTTCTGCTTAACATCAGGAATCTATATCACTCTTTTGCTGTTATTTTTTTTCTCTTTTTACATCACTATTTTAACCCTGAAATACAGTTTGTTCCTCAGAATAAGACAGAGCTTTCTCATATTACACTTTGAGTTACCAAGACTTAAAGAAAAACTTGCATAAATTAATCTTGCCTTTAATAGAGTCTGTTAGCTTAGTAATAAAAACGAGTAAACTATGATTTAAAAAAAAAAAAAGATCCAACTGTAAAATAATTACAATTCCAAGAATAATAAGATTTATCCTGGGAAAAAAATATACATAAAATTAGGCCAAACTTCTCTGCTGTCTGCACACCTAGGAAGAACTTAGCCTTTCCTGGAATTTCATTCCTTTAGATGAAGGGATAGCACCCTTTCTGTAAAGAGGGAGACATGAAATATTTGTTTTATGGGCCACATGGTCTGTTTAGTAACTGCTCAACTCTGCTGTCATAGCATGAAAGCTACCATAAACAAAAGGGTGTAACCATGTATCAATAAAACTTCGTCTCCAAAAATAGACAATAGGCTAGATTAGGTGCATGGGCTATATAGTCTTCCAATCCCTGATGTAGAACATGTTTTCATATGACTTCCCTTAATGAAATGTCTTTTTAGCTCTTTCGCTCATATTTAATTAGCTATCTTACTCATATAAGACTATAAACTGTATATAAGTATATAAGGCCATACACACTGTAAATGCTTACAGCTCCCAATCTGTAGCTTGCCTTTCATTTTCCTAAAGGTGTCTTTTGAGCAGCAAAAGATTTCAATTTTGATGCAGCCTAATTTTTCAAATGTTCCTTTATGGAAAGTTCTTTTTTATGTCCTAAGAAATATTTGCTTAACACAAAGTCATAACGATTTACTCATGTTTCTAAAATATCTTACAGCTTTAACTTCTAGATCTATAATCCAATTCAAGTCAAGCTCTGTGTATTGTATGAGGTATGGTCCAGATTCATTATTTTCCATAGGATATCTAGTTCCTGAATCATTTGTTGAAAAGATTCTATAATCCTTTAATAGAAAAAAAAAACTATCCTGGAATAGATAAAAGACTACCCATATGAATACTATATGTTGTATATATACTTACATACACACAGAGAACCCTAAGGATATCTTTCCATCATCTACCTACCTACCTACCTACCTGTGTCAACACCATGACCCAGTATCACACTATCATTGTAGTTTAGTGTAATTCTTAAAATCCAGTAAATTCTCCAACTTTGCTCTTTCCCAATATTGTTTTGACAATTCTAAGCTTGAGAATCAGCTTGACAGTCTCTTTAAATAAATGACCAGCATTTTGAATAGGACTGCATTGCATCCATAGATCTATTGGTAGAGAATTAACATCTTAACAACACTGAATCTTCTAATCATGTATAAGGTATTATTTCTGTTTATTCAGATACTGGTCATTTCTCTCAGCTATGTTGCATGCAGTTTTGAAATTTTATCTCTATGTATTTCATGTTTATCAGTTCAGTTGCTCAGTCGTGTTCGACTCTTTGCAACCCCATGGACTGTAGCACACCAGGCTTCCCTGTCCATCACCAAACTCCTGGAGCTTGCTCAAACTCATGTCCATCGAGTTGGTGATGCCATCCAACCATCTCATCCTCTGTCATCGCCTTCTCCTCCTGCCTTCAATCTTTCCCAGAATCGGGTTCTTTTCCAGTGAGTCAGTTCTTTGCATTAGGTGGCCAAACTATTGGAGTTTCAGCTTCAGCATCAGTCCTTCCAATGAATATTCAGGACTAATTTCCCTGAGGATTGACTGGTATGATCTCCTTGCAGTCCAAAGGACTCTCAAGAGTCATCTCCAACACCACAGTTCAGAAGCATCAATTCTTCGGCGCTCAGCTTTCTTTATAGTCCAACTCTCACATCCAAACATGACTAATGGAAAAAACCATAGCCTTGACTAGATGGACCTTTGTTGGCAAAGTAACGTCTCTGCTTTTTAATATGCTGTCTAGGTTGGTCATAGCTTTTCTTCCAAAGATCAAGCGTCTTTTAACTTCATGGCTGCAGTCACCATTGTTCATGCTTATGGATGCCAGTATGTAGCATTCATAAATTGTTTGATGTCAGAATATAAAAATATAGTTGACTTTTATATGGTGACCCGATATCCTTTGATGCTGTCAAATTCACTTAGAGGAGTTTTAGTACCTTCCTCATAAAGTCCTTAGGATTTTCTATGTATTACTATGTCAACTGCAGATAGTTTTATTTTTAATCGGATTCCTTTTATTATTTTTATCTTACTGCACTGGTTATGAACTCCTGTATAATGTTAATTATAAGCTGTGTAAGTGGACATTCTTACCTTCTTCCTAATCTTATAGAGAAAGCATTCAGTCTTTTATCACTAAATGTAATGTTAGCTACAGATGTTTTATAAATGTCCTTTTTCAGACTGAAGAAGTTTCTGTCTATTCTGGGTCTGCTGTGAGTTTTTATCATGAGTAGGTTTGAATTTTGTCAAATGCGTCTGCTCAAAAGGGAGGCTTATGTCATAAACTTTACACTTTCCTTCTTCTCTAATGTAAGAATCTGTAACTTTAAATTCTTGTCTAAGAATCTGTAACTTTAAATTCTTGCATTTCTTTAGTAATCTAATAGCTGTATCTTACAAAATGTGACATACTATATTTTCATTATCATTCTGTTTAAAACATTTTAGATATTCTCTTGTGATTTCTTTGATCCAAGCAATATTTGGAAATGTATAATTTAATTTCGATATACTTTAGACATATATATTTGCCATTTTCTATCACTTCTTTCCTTTGTGTAGACTGAGTTTTCACTCAGTATCATATTCATTCAGCCTAAATAACATTTTAAGATTTCTTATAATATAGGTATACTGACAGGAAATTTTCTTACTTTGCTTATTTGGAATGTTATTTTGCCTTTGTTTTTAAAAGTAATTTTAGGTTGAGTTTTTTATTCCTTTCAGCCCTTTAAATATATCATTCCATTGCTTTCCAGCTTGCTTATCTTCTGATGAGAAGTCGGCAATGATTTTTTTTTTCTTTGCTTCCTTATGTGTTTTTTTTCCTCCTCTTACTGCTTTTAAGATTTTCTCTACATCACTAGCACTTGGCGATTTGACTGTAATACACCACAATGTGGTTTTGTTTGTAATCGTATTTATAACTTGAGATTCTTAGGTCTGCAGTTTTACGTCCTTTTAAGTCTTGGAGCACACTTGGAGAAGGCATGGCACCCCACTGCAGTACTCTTGCCTGGAAAATCCCATGGACGGAGGAGCCTGCTAGGCTCCAGTCCATGGGGTCAATAAGAGCTGGACACAACTGAGCGACTTCAGTTTCCCTTTTCACTTTCATGCATTGGAGAAGGAAATGGCAACCCACCCCAGTGTTCTTGCCTGGAGAATCCCAGGGATGGGGGAGCCTGATGGGCTGCCGTCTATGGGGTCGCACAGAGTGGGACACGACTAAAGCGACTTAGCAGCAGCAGCAGCAACCATATTTTAGATATTTTAAAGTCTTTGCCAACTAATATCTGTCATTTCTGTGTCTGTTTCTATTGAAGATTTTTCTTCCTCTTTGCACGTCTAGTAGTTCATTGTGTGTGTGTGTGTCTGTGTATGAATGTATGGAAGCAAATACACACACATTTATTATGGAAACTATGGAGAAGGCAATGGCACCCCACTCCAGTACTCTTGCCTGGAAAATCCCTTGGACGGAGGAGCCTGGTAGGCTGCAGTCCATGGGGTCGCGAAAAGTCAGACACGACTGAGTGACTTCACTTTCACTTTTCACTTTCATGCATTGGAGAAAGAAATGGCAACCCACTCCAGTGTTCTTGCCTGGAAGATCCCAGGGATGGGGGAGCCTGGTGGGCTGCCGTCTATGTGGTCACACAGAGTCGGACACGACTGAAGTGACTTAGCAGCAGTATGAATATAATATTGTCGAATGTATAGATTTTATGATCTTCCTTTTAAAGAGAAAATATTGTTTCAAGGGATTATTATTTATTGTTCAACTTCATTGTTTTCAGCTTTCTGCAAAAATTTGTTAGAGCAAGTATAGAGTAGCCATTAGTCACTAGGTCAAACTCAGCCTTACTCTTTGAGGTATCACCAATCTGGGGCCTCTACTGAACGCTCCAGATGTTCAACAAAGTGTCTCCACTCTGCTTATAAAGAACTCAAACATCTCTCAACCTTGTATAAGCACTGGAAATTTTTCAGATTACAATTTCCTAAGAACTTTATGGGTGCCCTTATGGAGTTTTACCTACATATGCACAGCTTAGTGTTTAACAAAGGTCTCAAGAGGACTACATGAAGATTTATGATGCTCTTTGAGTACTTAAATCCATCTTCTTTAATATTCTGATCTAATGATTCCAGCTATCTCAGCCTCTCCAACTCTAATGTTTATTTCAGTCAAGCAAGACCACTGTGCTCTATTTGGCTTTCCTTTCCCTGCACCAGATATTTAAAAATGCCTCTAGGCAGAAAACAAGGGCAATTATAGGGCTCACTTCATCTGTTTCTCTTTTCTCAGGAATCACTGACTCTGACCTTTGCTGCTTTATATCAATTTTCTGAAAATAACGACTTTCATATATTTCTGTCTCATTTCCCAGATATTTACAGTCAAAGAGAACAAATAGTACCAGTAACGGCACTCCGTTACGGCTAGAAATCAAAGAACTTTATTTAATATGCATTTGTGTGTGATCTCTCTAAAATGTCTATTTTGTTTCAAATACTCAGAATTTCATTGCCTTTAAAAAAATAAAAAGCAGGGACTTCCCTGGTGATCCAGTGGCTAAGACTCTAAGCTCCTGATGCAGGGGGCCCAGGTTCCTCCCCTGGTCAGGAAGCTAGATCCTACATGCTACAACTAAGATCCAGTGCAGCCAAGTAAAAAATAAGTAAGTATTAAGACAAACAAACAGAACTACAGTTGCAGGTTAAGACCAGAATCTTAACAAAAAAAAACATTAAAATCGATTCACAGGTTTCTTTTTCGAGTGTTCTTGGACATTTCAAGAAAGCAGAGCTGTTTATCCATCATCTATCTACCTTTCAACTGTTCTATAAGAAATAGTTAAATTATGTTTGAGCCACTACAGTTTTAAGTCTCTTTCTTACAACTTAGCCTTTATGCTAAATGCTACAGAAATTCTTATGACCAAAAGAGTGATTATAAGATAAACCCAAAGCATGTGTATTAACTTAGAGGTAGGGACAGAAAGCAGATAGGAAAGAGACAAAAGTTGACGATCCTTTTTTACTTCACTATACCATATACACTACCTTGGCAAAATATCATTTAAAGAGAGACCCAAGTGCCTAACAAGACAATAGTTCCAGTAAAAGCAGCTAGAAAAAGTCATAATGATGTAATGTAGTGATGGTTCCTTGGTGTTTTAATCCTCATAAACAAATCAATTTAGGCAAGAATTAGTTCAGCTGCAAGAGAAAAAAAAAGAATACAACTGCTTAGGGAGGCTCTCTCTGACTACTTCTAACTTAATGAATAATCCAAGAATACAGGGCACCTTGAAGGAGTAGAAAATCCAGTTGCTTCTCTGCTGCTAACAACAACAAAAAATGTATAACAGCAACAAAAAAATGCATTTCAATAATCTCTCTTAAGAGTTCTAGCCACATAATGGGAGCCAGCCTAGGAGCAAAAAGTCAGATTAATCCCTAATCAAATGTACTGTTTCAGGTGGCCACAAGGTAGCAGTCATTAAGATGAGGGAGCGGTGGATGGTCTGGGGAAAATAACTAATTAACTAGTTTGTAGGCTAAGCAACTATGAGCAAGGGAGATTTTTGGTTTTGATATTTTTACATACAGCTGACTGGAGGCAAACGAAATTAAAAACTACATTTTTGAGGCAACTCTATTAGTAAAAAGACCCCACAAGTTACCATGCTCTACCCAGAAAGTCCAAATTTGTACTAATAGGACACAGGATGAGAATCTTGTATGAAAGGAATTTTTAAAGTTAATAGTCTGTTAAATTGTCTTCTCTGTGCTTTAAAAATCCTTGCATAATGTCAAACATTAACAATTAGGGACATACAAATTCATACATAGGAGATTAATGATTTTTAAACCAATAAAAACATATTTGCTAAAGAATAGTCTGAAGTCATGCATGTGATCAGTTCAACAAGCACTGTGTGTGTGTTTGCATATGTGTACACACACGTTTATATGCATGCACAATTCTTTTGTATAGGAAGCCAGGACATGGTATAATGTTACCAAAGTATACACTGCATAAAGGCAAATAGACGGGGGAAAAAATGGAAACAGTGACAGAATTTATTGTCTTGGGCTCCAAAATCACTGTGGATGGTAACTGCAGCCATGAAATTAAAGAGGGTTGTTCCTTGGAAGACAAGCTATGACAAACCTAGACAGCATATTAGAAAGCAGAGACATCATGCCAACAAAAGTGTGAATAATCAAAGCTATAGATTTTTCAGTAGTCATGTACAGATGTTAAGAGTTGGACCACGAAGAAGGCTGAGCATCGAAGAATTGATGTTTTTGAACTGTGGTGTTGGAGAAGACTCTTGAGAGTTCTTTGAATTGCAAGGAGATCAAACAAGTCAATCCTAAGGAAATCAACCCTGAATATGCATTGGAAGGACTACTGTTAAAGCTCCAACACTTTGGCCACCTGATGCAAAGAGGCGACTCATTGGAAAAGACACTGATGTTTGGAAAGATTGAGGGCAGGAGGAGAGGGGGTGACAGAGGACGGGATAGTTGGATGGCATCATCGACTCAATGGACATGGGTTTAAGCAAACTCTGGGAGAAAGTGAAAGACAGTGAAGCCTGGCATGCTGCAGCCCATGGGGTTGCAAAGAGTCAGACACAACTGAGTGACTGAACAACAACAAAAATAGCTGGGTTACAATAACAACCCAGTTATATCAATGGACAGATCATCCACACAGAAAATCAACAAGGACAAACAGTCCTTAAATGACCCAGACTTAACTGTTATTTATAGAGCATTCCATCTGAAAGCAGGAGTATACACATTCAAGTGCACACAGAACATTCCCTAAGATAGATTACATCCTGGACCACTAAGCAAGTCTTGGTAAATTTAAGAAAACTGAAATCACAGCAAATGTGTTTTTGGACCACAACACAATGAGGCTGGAAATCAATTACAAGAAAGAAAAAAAAAATGCCACAAACACACAGAGGCTAAGCCACATGACACTAAACAATCAGTGGGTCACTGAAGAAATCAGAGAGGAAAATTAAAACATCCTTAGAGACGAATGAAAATATGACAATCTAGAACCACGGGATGTAGCAAAAGCAGTTCTAAGAGAGTAGTTTATAGCAATACAATCTTACCTCAGGAAACAAGAAAAATCTCAAATAAGCAACCTAACGTTACACTTAAAGCAAACAGAGAAAGAATACCAAGCAAAACCCAAGGTTAGTAGAAGAAAAGAAATCATAAAAATCAGAGCAGAAACAAATAAAGTAGATGCTAAAAGAAAAAATAGAAAAGATCAATGAAACTACAAGCTGGTTCTTTGAAAAGATAAAATTTATAAACCTTTACCCAGACTCATCAAGAAAAAAAAGGGAGAAGGCCCAAATTAATACAATCACGAATAAAAAGCAGTTATAACTGATACCATAGAAGCAGAATGGATCATAAGAGCCTATGATGAACAACTATATACCAATAAAATGTACAACCTAGAAGAAATGGATACATTCTTAGAAAGGTACAATCTCCCAACACTGAACCAGAAAAAAACAAAATATGAACAGACCAATTACCAGTGATGAAGTTGAATTAGTAATTAAAACTACCAAAAGCAAAAGTTTGGGACAAGATGGCTTCACAGGTGAATTCTACCAAACATTTTCAAACTATTAAAAAAAAAAATCACAAACGAAGGGACACTTTCTGAATTCACTCTCTGAGGCCACTATTGCCTTAATACTAAAACTGGACAAAGATATCACAAAAGGAGAAAATTATAGGCCAATTTCACTGAAGAAAATAGATGAAAAATCCTCAAAAAAAAAAAAAAAAAATACTAGCAAACCAAATCCAACAATACAGTAAAAGGATCATACACCATAATCAAGTGGGATTTATCCCTGGGATGCAAGATTTTTCACTATCCACAAAAGTTCAAAACTGCACGAACAAAGTGAAGAATAAAAATCATATGATCATTTCAACAGATGCAAAGGAAGTTTGTAACAAAATTCATTTATGATAAAAAACTTTTCAGTAATTAGGCTTAGAAGGAACTGACCTCAATATAATAACGGCCTATATGATAAGTCCAGAGCTAATGTCATACTCAATGATGAAAGGCTGAAAGCATTTCCTCTAAGATCAGGAATAAGACAGGAATGCCAACTCTCACTACTTTAACATAATTTTGGAAGTCCTGGTCACAATAATCAGAGAAGAAAAAGTAATAAAAGGAATCCAAACTGGAAAACAAGAAGTAAAACTCTCAGTGTTTGCAGATGACATGATGCTATATATAGAAAATTCCAAAGACACTACCAGGAAACTACTAGAGCTCATCAATGAATCTGGTAATGTTGCAGGATACAAAATTAATACACAGTAATCTGTTGCATTTCTATATTCTAAAAGAGAAAGTAAGGAAACAAGCCCATTTACCATTGCATCAAAAAGAATACTTATGAATAAACCTACCTAAAGTAGTAAAATACCTATACTCTGAACACTGTAAGACTCTGAGTGAAAGAAACTGAAGATGACACAAACAGATGGAAAGATACACTATGTTCTTGGATTGGAAGAATCAATATTGTTAAAATTGGCCATACCACAAGGCAATCTACAGATTCAGTGCAATCCCTGGCAAATTACCAATGGCATATTTCACAGAACTAGAACAAAACATTTTGAAGTTTGTATGGAAACACAAAGACCCCAAATAACCAAGGCGATTTTAAGAAGAATATAGCTGAAGGAATCAGGCTCCCTGACTTCAGACTAAACCACAAAGCTATAGTAATCAAAACAGTGTGATTCTGGCACAAAAACAGACACATAGATCAATGGACTAGGATAGAACACCCAGAAGTGAACCCATGCACTAATGGTCAGTCTATACAAAGGAGGCAAAAATACACAATGGAGAAAAGACAGTCCCTTCAATAAATGGTGCTGGGAAAACTGGACAACCACAAGTAAAAGAATGAAATAAGAAAATTCTCTAACATGATATACAAAAATAAACTCAAAATGGGTTGAAGACCTAAATGTAAGACTAGATACTATAAAATTCTTAGAGGAAAATATAAGCAGAACACTCTTTGAGACAATTCACAACAGTATCTTTTTCAATCTGTCTCCTAGAGTTATGGAAATAGAAAAAAAAAATGGGACTTAATTAAACTTAAAAGCTTTTGCACAGCAAAGGAAATCATAAACAACACAAAAAGACAAACTACGGACTGAGAGAAAATGTTTGCAAATGATGCTACCAACAAGGGGTTAATTTTCCAAATTATACAAATGGCTCATACAGCTTAATGTCCCAAAAAAAAAAAAAAATCAAAAAATAGGCATAAGACCTAAATAGACATTCCTCCAAAGACTGTTTAGTTGCTAAGTCATGTCATGTCCAACTCTTTTGGGACCCCATGAACTGTAGCCCACCAGGCTCTTCCATCCACTGGATTTCCAGGCAAGAATACTGGAGTGGGTTGTCATTTCCTTCTTCAGGGCATCACCCCAACCCAGGGATCAAACTTCCTGCATTGGCAGGCAGATTCTTTACCACTGAGCTACCAGGGAAGCCCCAAAGAAGACATACAAATGTGCCTGCTAACTGGCATACGAACTGATGCTTAATATCACTAATTAAAGAAATGCAAATCAAAATTACAATGAGGTGTCACACACACCAATCAGAATGGCCATCATTAAAAAGTCTATGAATAATAAACACTGGAGAGGGTGTGGAGAAACAGGAAGTCTTCTGCATGGTTGGTGGGAATATAAATTGGGGCAGTCACTATGGAGGACAGTATGTAAGATCCTTAAAAACTAAAAACAGAGCTACCATATGACCCTGCAATCCCACTCCTGGGCATATATCCAGAGAAGACACTAATTCAAAAAGATGAATGTACCCCAGTATTCATAGCAGCACTATTTAAAATAGCCAAGATATGGAAGTAACATCAACAGATTAATGAATAAATAAGACCCCCCTACACACACACACACCTATACATGCACACAAACAACAGAATATTACCCAATCATAAAAAGAATTAAAATACTGCCATCTGCAGCAACAAGGATGGACCTAGAGATTATCATATTAAGTGAAGTCAGACAAAGCAAGACAAATATCATAGGATATCCCTTATATGTGGAACCTTAAAATACAATACAAATGAACTTATTTACAAAACAGAAATGGACTTATACAGAAAACAATGTTATGGTTACCAAATGGAACAGCAATGGGGCAGGGAGATAACTGGGAGTTTGGGATTAACATATATACACTCAGGTCAGTTGCTCAGTTGTGTCTGACTCTGCTACCGCATGGGTAAACAACAAGGACCTACTGCATAGCACAGGGAACTATATTGGGTATCTTAAGTTAACAATATATTAACAGTCCTATTAAGGTTGCTTATTCCTTCTTGTTTGCAATTTGGTAGACTGTACCTTTCAAGGTACAATCTATAACATTCCTATATAACAACCTATAATGGAAAATAATCTTTTTTATATATACATATACACTTGACATACATATGCACACTTGAAAGTAACACAACATTGTAAATCAATTATAATTCAAGTTTTAAAAAAGGTTTTTGTCTGTGTGTGTGTGTGTGTGTGTAAGGCCAACAGGTCCAAGGGAGAATTGTAACCACTAATCTCACTAATAAATAACTGCTATACTAAAAACAAAACAAAACAAAAAACTAAACTGAAGAGAGAGAGAAAGTTAGGCTATGCTAACACTAAACAAAAGAAAGTCAGAGGGACTTCCTTGGTGATTCAGTGGTTGGGAGTCCGCCTGCCAATGTAGGGGACAAAGGTTTGATCCCTGTTTCGAGAAGATCTCACATGCTGCCAGGCAACCAAGTCCGTGGGCCACAACTACTGAGCTTGCGCTCCACAACAACAGAGGCCACCACAGTGAGAAACGCACGCACCACAGACAGACAGGAACCTCGCTCGCGGCCACTAGGGGAACGCCCAAGGGCAGCAACAAGACCCAGTGCAGCCAAAAGAAGTAAATGTCATAAATAAATATACTAAAAAGAGAAAGTAGGAGTAGCTATGTTAATTTCAGACAGGACAAACTTCACAGCAAGAATGTTATCATGAATAAAGAGGGGTATTAGATAATAATAATACCTTGAGAAGGTAACAATCTTCAATGCATATTCAATGCTAACAACAAGAACAACAAACCCATATCACTCTGTGAGGCAAAACTGACGGACGATTGCAAGAAGAAATAGATAAATCCACTACTATAATCAGAGACTTTAACATTCCCTCTATCAGAAATGCATTGATTCAACAGGCAGAAAATCAGTAAAGACAGAGGTGAACTCAACAGCACCAGTAATTACTAATAGCTGGATATAATTGATATCTATATCCTACTTCACCCAACAATAGCAGATTACACATTCTTCTCAAGCTAACATTAAATATTCACCAAAAGAGATCACATTCTGGGTCATAAAACACACTTCAACAAGTTTAAAAAAAACAGAAATTATATAATGTCTGCTCTTAGGCCACAAAGGAATTAAATGAGAAATCATTAACAGAAAGGTTAACTGGAAAATCTCAAAATACTTGGAGATTAAACAACACACTTCTAATTAACATGTGAACAAAGAAGAAACCTCATTAGAAATTTTAAAATGCTATGAACAAACTGAAAATGCAAATACAAGTCATCAAAACTTGTGGGATATTATCACTTTTGTAATTAAAAATATAAGGCTCCTCCGTCCATGGGATTTTCCAGGCAAGAGTACTGGAGTGGGGTGCCACTGCCTTCTCCAAATAAAAATTAAAGAAAAACAAAAAAATTGTGGGATACAGTGGAAACATTGCTTACAGTGAATAGCATAAGAGAAAAACAGAATATACAGCATTAAATTCACATATTGGAAAATAAGAGAGATCTAAAAATCAACTGTCTAAGCTCCACTTTAGGAAACTAGAAAAGGAAGAGCAAATGCAATCCAAAGTAAGTACAAGGAATAATAAAAATCAGAGCAGAAATCAAATGAGACTGAAAACACAAAATCTAAGTCCACTAATTTGATAACCTAGAGAAAATGGGCCAATTCCTTGAAAAGTACAATCTGCCAAATTGCAAAAAAAGAAGAAATAAACAATATGAATGGGACTGTATCTGCTAAAGAAATTAAATCAATAATTAATAACTGCCCAAAGCAGAAACCGCCAGGTCCAAATGAGTTCACTGACAATTTCTACCAAAAATTTAAAGAAATTTTACCAATTCTCTAGAAATTATTTCAGAAGATAGAAGCAGAGGAACTATTTCCTAACTCATCTATGAAGCAAGCATTACCCTAAAACCAGATAAAGTTATTACAAGACGTCTACAATCTCATGAAAATAAACACAAAGAACCTCAAAATATTAGTAAATTGAATTTAACAATGTATAAAAAGACTTAAATACCATAACCAAGTGGGATTTATTCCAGTATGCAAAACTGGTTCAAATTCAAAATCAATTAATGTGATCCATCACATCAACATGATCATATCATTATCACATCATTATATCATATCACATCAAAAAGAAAACAATCACAGGAACATATCAATAGTTGCACAAATAGCATTTCAGAAAGTACAACACAAACAATGAAAACTCAAAGTAAACTAGGAATAGAGGGAATTTCTTCTCTTGATTAAAACTGTCTACCAAAAAACTACAGCTACATCATACTAAATTATAAGACATGAGAACCTTTCCCATTAAGATCTGAAACAAGACAAGATATTCCCTCATCTCTCCTTCTCAACAATGGGTACTGGAAATTATAGCTAATGCAATAAAATAAGGAAATAAAAGATACATAGGTTTGTAAGGAAGAAATAAAACTGTTCCCAGATGACATGGTTATTTACGGGAAAAATCCAAAAGAATCATGTTTTAAAAGCCTACAACTAATACGCAATTATAACAAGGTTGCAGGATACAAAGTTGATATAAAAAATCAACTGTTATCTCACATACTAGAAATGAAGGGGCAGAATTTGAATTAAAAACACATTACTATTTACATTAGCACCTCCAAAAATGAAAACAGTTCAGTTCAGTCGCTCAGTCATGTCCGACTCTTTGTGACCCCATGGTCTGCAGCATGCCAGGCTTCCCTGAACATCACCAACTCCCAGAGTTTAACCAAACTCATGTCCACTGAGTCGGTGATGGCATCCAACCATCTCATCCTCTGTCGTCCCCTTCTCCTCCCGCCTTCAATCTTTCCCAGCATCAGGGTCTTTTCAAATGAGTCAGTTCTTTGCATCAGGTGGCCAAACTACTGGAGTTCCATCTTCAACATCAGTCCTTCCAGTGAACACCCAGGACTGATCCTCTTTAGGATGGACTGGGTGGATTGCCTTGCAGTCCAAGGGACTCTCAAGAGTCATCTACAACACCATAGTTCAAAAGCATCAATTCTTTGGCACTCAGCTTACTTTACAGTCCAACTCTCACATCCACACATAACTACAGGAAAAAACCATAGCCTTGACTAGACAGACCTTTGTTGACAAAGTAATGTCTCTGCTTTTTAATATGCTATCTAGGTTGGTCATAACTTTCCTTCCAAGGAGTAAGTGTCTTTTAGTTTCATGGCTGCAATTACCATCAGCAGTGATTTTGGAGCCCCCAAAAATACTCAGCCATTGTTTCCACTGTTTCCCCATCTATTTCCCATGAAGTGATGAGACTGGATACCATGATCTTAGTTTTCTGAATGTTGAGCTTTAAGCCAACTTTTTCATTCTCCTCTTTCACTTTCATCAAGATCTTTAGTTCTTCTTTGCTTTCTGCCATAAGGGTGGTGTCATCTGCATATCTGAGGTTATTGATATTTCTCCTGGCAATCCTGATTCCAGCTTGTGCTTCATCCAGCCCAGCGTTTCTCATGATGTACTCTACATATAAGTTAAATAAGCAGGGTGACAATATACAGCCTTGATGTACTCCTTTTCCTATTTGAAACCAGTCTGTTGCTCCATGTCCAGTTCTAACTGTTGCTTCTTGACCTGCATAGAGATTTCTCAAGAGGCAGGTCAGGTGGTCTGGTATTCCCATCTCTTTCAGAATTTTCCAGTTTGTTGTGATCCACACAGTCAAAGGCTTTGGCATAGTCAATAAAGCAGAAGTAGATGTTTTTCTGGAACTCTCTTCCTTTTTCCATGATCCAGTGGATGTTTGCAATTTGATCTCTGGATCCTCTGCCTTTTCTAAAACCACCTTGAACATCTGGATTTTCACAGTTCACGTATTGCTGAAACCTGGCTTGGAGAATTTTAAGCATTACTTTATTAGCGTGTGAGATGAGTACAATTGTGCGGTAGTTTGAGCATTCTTTGGCATTGTCTTTCTTTGGGATTGGAATGAAAACTGACCTTTCCAGTCCTGTGGCCACTGCTGAGTTTTCCAAATTTGCTGGCATATTGAGTGCAGCACTTTCACAGCATCATCTTTCAGGATTTGAAATAGCTCAACCGGAATTCCATCACCTCCACTAGCTTTGTTCATAGTGGTGCTTTTTAAGGCCCACTTGACTTCACATTCCAGGATGTCTGGCTCTAGGTGAGTGATCACACCATTGTGATTATCCAGGTCATGAAGATCTTTTTTGTACAGTTCTTCTGTGTATTCTTGCCATCTCTTCTTAATATCTTCTTCTGTTAGGTCCATACAATTTCTGTCCTTTGTTGAGCCCATCTGTACATGAAACGTTCCCTTGGTATCTCTAATTTTCTTGAAGAGATCTCTAGTCTTTCCCATTTTATTGTTTTCCTCTATTTCTTTGCACTGATCACTGAGGAAGGCTTTCTTATCTCTGCTTGCTATTCTTTTGAACTCTGCATTGAAATGGGTATATCTTTCCTTTTCTCCTTTGCTTTTGGCTTCTCTTCTATTCACAGCTATTTGTAAGGCCTCCTCAGACAGCCAGTTTTCTTTTTTGCATTTCTTTTTCTTGGGGATGGTCTTGATCCCTGTCTCCTGTACAATGTCACAAACTTCCATCCATAGTTCATCATGCACTCTGTCTATCAGATC
Organism: Bison bison bison; assembly: GCF_000754665.1. Taxonomy (NCBI): domain Eukaryota; kingdom Metazoa; phylum Chordata; class Mammalia; order Artiodactyla; family Bovidae; genus Bison; species Bison bison. The sequence continues at coordinate 32,173,664 of NW_011495032.1, forward strand.
TAGTCCCTTAAATCTATTTCTCACTTCCACTATATAATCATAAGGGATTTGATTTAGGTCATACCTGAATGGTCTAGCGGTTTTCCCTACTTTCTTAAATATAAGTCTGAATTTGGCAATAAGGTGTTTATGATCTGAGCCACAGTCAGGTCCTGGTCTTGTTTTTGCTGACTGTATAGAGCTTCTCCATCTCTGGCTGCAAAGAATATAATCAATCTGATTTCGGTGTTGGCCATCTGGTGATGTCCATGTGTAGAGTCTTCTCTTGTTTTGTTGGAAGAGAGTGTTTGCTATGACCAGTACGTTCTTAAGTATAAATCTTACAAAAAGTATATATGATCTACATGAGGAAATACAACAAAACTATGATTAAAGTTATCAAAAAAGAACTAAAAAACTAGAGAGATATTCCATATTCAATGATAGGAAGAATCAATATTTTTAATATGCCAGTTTTTTCCAAACTTGCTCTATAGATTCCATGCAATCCTAATCAAAATCCCAGCAAGCTGTTTTGTGGAAATGATAAAATGATTCTAAAGTTTATATGGAGAGGCAAAAGACCCAAGATAGCCAACACAATATTAAAGGAGAAGAGCCAAGTCAGAGGACTGAAATAATCCATATTCAAGATTTAATATAAGCTACAGTAATCAAGACAGTGTCGTTTTAGCAAAAGAACAGATAAATAGATTAACAGAACCTGATACAGAGTCCCCAAATAAATCCACATAAATACAGTCAACTGATCTTTGACAAGAAGTGAAGGCAACACAGCAGAGAAAGAGCAATCTTTTCAATATATAGTGTTGGAAAACCTAGACATTTCACATGGAAAAAAAAATGAATCTAGACATGCACCTTATACTCTTTCCAAGAATTAACTCAAAATTGATCATAAATATAAAACACAAACTATAAAATTCCAAGAAGATAACTTAGGAGAAAATCTAGATGACTTTGCATATGGTGATGACACTTAGACACATCAAAGGCATGATCCATGAAAGAAATAATTGATGAGCTAGACTTCATTAAAGTTAAAAACTCCTCTGTAAAAGACAGTTGTAAGAGAATGAGAAAACAAGCCATAGACTGGGAGAAAACACTTGGAAAAGACATATATAATAAAAGACTGTTATTTGAAACATATGAAGAACTCATAAAAGTCAATGCAGTTAAAAAGTAGGCAAAAGACTTGAATAGACACATCACCAAAGAAGATATATATAAGTAGGCATATGAAGATATTCAACATCCTATGTCACTTGGGAATTACTAATTAAAACAACAATAATATACCACTACACATCTATTACAATAGCCAATATCCAAAACACTGACAACATCAAATGCTGGCGAAGATGTGGAGCAATAGGAATTCTCATTCATTGTGGGCTGGAATGCAAAGTATTACAGCTACTTTGGCAAACAGTTTGGCAGTTTGTTTACAAAACTAAACATACTCTTACCATATAATCCAGCAATTGGACTCCTTGGCATCTACCCAAATGAACTGAAAATGTATGTCCATACAAAAACCAGCATGCAGATGTTTATAGCAGCTTTATTCATAACTTCCAAAACCTAGAAGCAACTGAGACATCTTTCAACAAGTGAATGGATTAAATAAACTGTGGTTATATGCAGACAATGGAATATTATTCAGTGCTAGAAAGAAATGAGTTATCAAGCCAGGAAAATATGGGAAAAACTTAAGTGCCTAGTACTAAGAAGCCAATCTGCAAAGGCTACACACTGCCTTTCTTATAGACCTGCAGAAACTGAATACTCAGTTCCAACTATATGACTTTCCAACTATATCATTCCAACTATATGACTTTCTGAAAAAGGCAAAACTACGGCGGTAGTAAGATTAGTGGTTGTCAGGGCTTATGAGGGAAGAAAGGATGAACAGACAGAACAAAGAGGATTTATGAGGGTAGTAAAACCATTCTGTGTGATACTACAGTGATGGATATGTATCATTAACAATTTTGTCCAAACCCATAGAATGTACACCACCAAGGGTAAACCCTATATTGAACTGTGGACTTTGGGCAATATTGATGTGTCTTTGGAGGTTCACTGACTGAAACAAATAGTACAGCTACGGTGGGAATGTCAATTGAAACAAACAGCACCACTGCAGTGGGGGATGTCAATCTGGGAGGAAGTTGTTTGTGTGGAGGGGGAAGGGAGCACACGGAACTCTCTGTGCTTTCTGCTCAATATTGCTGTGAACCTAACACTACTTGAAAATGGATTTTATTAGTTAAAAAAATAATACAAACCAATGAGCTTATTTTAACTGAAGTATTACTTTCCTCAACAATGTGCTATACCACAATATGAAGTATTTACCATTTTGTAACTAATAATGTTTCACAATTTTTTGATTTCTGCTCTTTACTTCCCTTTCATCACAAGCTGTCACTCAAATATCACTGCAATTTCTCTAGGACTGTCTTCCATTCAACTTTTTCTGTTTCTCATACAAGTAAAATAAAACAAAAAAGAATCAGACATTCCCCATCTATTTATAAAGTACGGAGAATTTAAAAGGTGATAAATACAAAAATAATTTGTCAACGTGATATTATACAAACTTTAAATACTCTTATTTGCAATTCATTAATACAGTATTACTCATCTCTTTACTCTCTGAATGTCACACTGAGTTCATACTCCTATTTATCAAATTCCTCAAAGGAACATTCATCACCTGATTTTTTTCCTTTCTACTGGCAAAATAGGAAATGTTTAGAAAACTGAGTATTCAATTTCTGCGGGTCTATAAGAAACTACTTTGTTTTTTCCTTTCAATCCGGAGTCACCTCACAGCTTTTAAGCAAGCATCAACAATACTCCTTTATTTCTTAGTGAATATCTGATTTTGTTTAAAAGAATTTCCTTATCAAGAGAGCCAATTTACAAACTGAAGTAAACAACTCAAAGAAAATTTCAGTATATGGAAACTAAGTTGGAAAAATTAAGAGATTTTTCTCCCAACATCAAAGATGGTTGAATGATTTGAAAAATATTGGCAGATTTTCTCAAATAAGACAGGAAACCATGTTTCTTCCTTTTTTCTTACAAGCTTGGAGGATCAGAACATGTTTGTGTTAAAAATCTATGAGTTTTCCCACATCCATCTTGGAAGAAAGTAAATAACCATCATTTCCCAGAGGGAGGAAAAGAAAGCCAGAACTCTAAGCCCTTACCACCAGATAAGAGCTAACATAATTGCAGCAGATTCTGTCTGTGACCCACACACATAACTTCATAACTTACCAATTCACATACACAGACCTGACTTCCAAATGCCAGCACTTGCATTTCTTTATAGGCTTTTTCAGAACAGAACTGCCAAGGAATTGGAATTAACACAAATAGGAATAGTCTTAACTCAGTAACTGATGCATTTCATATATAAATAAATACTCCAGCTTCTTTGCCTCTCAAATGGTTAACTTAGGTATGTATTTTACTCTGTTTCCCCAAGTTTCCCATGGGATATTAAGCTCCAGTTTTCCAAAACTATAAATCGCTTAATAAGACACTCTATATTGGCTCTCAAATCAGTGCCTTATTACATATAGGTACATTATTATTTCATCTAATCATCTCCAGAACTCTTTAATGTACACCAAAATAGGAGGAATCTGATTCAGTGGGTTAAGGATAACCTAACCATTGCTCAGTCACAGAGCAAGCCATGATTGTAACACAGTATATCCAGAACTTGTGTTCCTTCCACAAAGGAACAGAACACGGAGGGGGGATTCCATTCAAATAGGATTATATCTCAAACCTACAAAAAAAGTCCTGCTATCTTGATTTTCAAAGTAAACTGACTCTAAAAAAGTGTTCAATGCATACTAGTCTTATTAAAGTATATCAGTAATGTCATTATGAATTATATATATTTAAAATAACTGGTAATGGGCAATATGAGTACTTTCCAATTTCCTAAAACAATCATATCTCTTCACAGGTAAATTTCCTGATGAGAGTGATGGAGTAAAGGAATTTGTTTTTCTTATACACACTATAAACTAAAAATCAAAAATAAATAAGACACTTGTAATTATATAATTTAAGATTTTAAGAAAATATAATATGTTTTATCAATTTTACTTATCAAAATTAAAATGCTATATATTAGAATAATGACATTTAAATGTCCACATTTTGGCATATTTCATTTATTCATTCAACATACACTTATGCTGGTTCTAAACTGTAGAAAATACACCTTGTGACTAGTTTGTTACTACAGACCAAGGAAAAAAGGAGGAAAAATCAAGTAAAGATAAACTTCAGAATGGAAGGAGAAATGATAAAAAAAATAGAGAAATTTTACAGATTGCTAACCTCAATTTTTGTAGCTTTACAACTACATATACAAATACAGAAAAATTCATTCATTCACTCAACAAACACCAAAAAACTACTGAAAAGTCGACAATGCTAGGAACTGGGTATACAATGACAGAAAATAGTAGTACTTGCCCTAAGTTGCTTAAAATTAAGTTGTTTAGCAAAGGAAACTACCAAAACATCAAAAGGCAGAATACTGAATGGGGAAACATATTTGTAAATGATATATTTAATGAAGGGTTAATATGCAAAATATACAAAGAACTCATACAACTCAACATCAAAAACAAAAAACTTGATTAAAAAATAAGCAGAGGATCTAAATAGACATTTTTTCAAAACAGACACAGATGGTCAACAGGTACATCAAAAAGAGCTCAACATCACTGCAAATCAGAGAACTGCAAATCAAAACCACCATGAGCTATCACCTCGTACCATTAGAATGGTTATTATCAAAAAGACAAGAAATAACAAGTGCTACAAGGATGCAAAGAAAAAGGACCCCTGTGCATTCTTGGTGAGAATGTACATTAGTGCAACCACTATGAAAAACAGTATGGAGGTTTCTCAAAAAATTAAAAATAGAACTACTATATGATCCAGGAATCCACTTCATGGTATTTATCCAAAGAAAACAAAACACTAACTCAAAAAGATACAGGCACCCACATGTTCACTGAAGCATTGTTTACAATAGCCAAGATATGGAAGCAACCTAAGTATCCAGCCATAAGTGAATGGGGAAAGAAGTTGGTTTATACATAAACACACACACACATGCAGTGGTATATCATTCAACCATAAAAAATTAAATCTTGCTGTATGCAATAATATGGATAAATCTAGAGGGTATTACGCTAAGTAAGTCAGGCAAATACCATATGACTTCATATATGGAATCTAGAAGGGCAGGGTGTGGGGTGGTGGGGTAAAGAAGTGAAGGGGATTAACCTCCATTTATAAAATAAATAAGGCATGGAGATGTAATACACAAGGAATATGGTTGGTAATATTGTAATAACTTTGTATGTGGACAGATGGTTACTAGACTTTGTGATGATCACTTTAAAATGTATGTAAATGTCAAATCACTATACAGCATACCTGAAACTAACATAATACTGTATATCAATTATGTTTCAATAATAAAAAATCCTGCCCATTACCTCTAACAACAACAAAGTAAATAATCTACATTTACCTACTAAATATTAATAACAAAAATATTAAAAACAAAAAAGTAAATAATCTACATTTACCTACTAAATATTAAACTGAATTAGTTCAAAAGCATTATAAATAGAAAATCTGATAAATTTGGGGGCTTTCTTCAGAACACGTGGGCTTAATAATATAAGCATCACTGATATAATGTTGACAAAGCTGCATGGTTCCATAGAAAGTCCAGAGGTTTAAAGTTTCATATACATGGGGCAAGAAGCCTAGCTCCATCACTTAATTGGTTTTTTTACCATAGGCAAGTCACTTATTAAGTGAAATAAAGATAACAAAAATTACCTCCCATGGTTGTTGAAAGGATTAAATAATAATGTCAAATGTAAAGTAAATAGCACAATGCCAGTTAAAAAAAAAACATGTCCTCAATAACTATTAGCTCTCACATTCAAATACATTTCAAATATCATGAAAATAGAACACTAAAAGCCTGGAATGGTCACTTTGTTTTATATTTTACTCTTCGCTAGAAAAATTAATACATTGACTTTCTGTTTACTAGTAAAGATTAATGTATTCGCTTCCCTGGTAGCTCAGATGGTAAAAAATCTGCCTGCAATACAGGAGACCCAGGTTCAATCTCTGAGTCGGGAAGATCCCCTGGAGAAGGAAATGGCAACCCACTCCAGTATTCTTGCCTGGAAAATCCCATGGACAGAGGAGCCTGAAGGGCTACAGTCCATGGGGTCGCAAAGAGTCGGACACAACTGAGCGACTCTCACACACACACACATTAATGTATTCCGCTTCTAATTCTCTAATAATTCTTATTTATCTTTGAAAATTTGATAAAAATGATGAACTTCTTCCTCCCCAAATACCACACAGTATTTTACATCAATTTAGGGACATTAATAGGTTCTATGAAAGCTAGACTAAAAACTACATCTAGCTGTTTAAAATAAAACTAATTCAAATTGAATAAAATTAAAAATTTAGTTCTTCAGTTGTACTGGCCACATTTCAAGTGCACAGTAGCCACAGGGGGCTAGTGGCTAGGATACACAGACATAAAACATCCATCATCCCAGAAACGTCTGCCAGAGCTGTTCCGGAGTATTAAAATAGTATGATGAGTAAAACTATTTTTCTCTAAGTTTGTTTTGTTTCATAAAATATCTAGATACCACTCTTTGTGGCAGATTCCCAAGAGGATCAAGGCTGTGAATATTTTGCCTACGAACTAGGGTCCAGCAAATAAGAAGCACTGAATAGTTATCTAATAGATGACATTATAATTTTGTTTTGATTAATCTAGCAAAAATTGACTAAGCTGGTAAAGACCAGAGCTGACAGCTGTGAATATGAGTCTGTAAATAGCTAAAATTTTTTCTAAGTAGCAGGTCAGCTTATACGTACTACCAACTGACTCCTGAAGCCAATGAGGGCTCCCTATTCTGACTTTAAATTTTTTGAACCATACATTTTGGCTAGGTTACTTGAGCAAAATTGTAAGAGCTGTCTATATCCTATTCCATTGAAGAACAGAAAAAACACATACTTACAGCTAATTATTTTTCACTATTCCTATAAGGGTTTTTCCTAGATAGAGCAATTGGGTAACTTATTTTTAAATAGTATGTATATATTCACACAGTCATTTTTAACAAATGAAACATTTTTAAAGTTCACCAAAGTTTTATAAGTTAGAGATTATGGCATTAAGATTTTAGAAAATTGCTTTGCTTTTAACATATTTTGAAATCAAGAAAAAGTTGCTGCTATACACAGAACAGTAAAAGGTCTAATAATAATTTTGCACTTACACTGACACATTTTTCCTAACGGTATACTCATCCAAATCGTCATCAGAGCTGCTATCAGTTGCATCAGAATCCAGACCCTCTTCAACATGAGACAACAGCCCTGTAGCAGACAGTGCAAATCTTTGGATTTCTGCAGCTGTACACCGTGCAAAGCCATTTTTTGTGTCATTCCACAATTTAGTCTCTGCAGTCAATATGTTGATGTCTGGCTTAATTTCAGTGCATTTAGGTAAACTGTTATCCAAAATTGTGGTAGGTTCATGAAAAATCTTTACTTTGGGGAGCTGATGTTTCATAGAAAATTTCATTTGTTGACCATAGTGCTTAACAACATGCTTTGCCAGGAGCATCTGCAAATGTTTCTGAGTTCTTCTAGCCTGGCTAAGTAAAATTTTCTGTTTACTTACACACTGAAGTAAACGAGCATTCACTTCCTCCTCCTTTTCAGCAGCGGAGGAACTAATAGGCACATATGAGTGGTCAGGTCCAATTTTGTTTTGAGCATGGTGCAATAAACCCTTTTTAATCTCACCACCACTAACTTTATCCAGAAGTGCATTCTTTTGGTACCATTTACAGTTTTTCAGTTGTACTTTATCTACATTAGTGTCTTTGGTTACATTTGAATCCAAAATAATTTGTACATCTGTCACGCATGGACTTGTGGTATCTGACAGAGGTTCCTTTTTGATGAACTCTTCAGAATGAGAATGACAAATTTTACTGAGCTGAATACTGCCGCCATTACACAGGATGTTTTTCAGCTTATTGCAGTTGGGTTCCCCTAATTTCTTTTGTTTATAATTCTCATTGTATTTATTTAACGTAGTGTTAGAACTCATTAAAAGAACTGTCTGGTAATGTTTTGAAGACTGAGGGGAGCCAAAATGTTTCAAATTCACAAAATTAGTGTTAAGAGTAGGTTCAGGAGTTGGAAATCCCAGCATCTGAGAGAAAGTGTCTCCTTTTAGCTTTTCATCTACAGTCCTTGGACTTTCCATGCATAGCATCTTGTCCGATTCCATGGTATTCGGTAAAGATGAAAAGCAGATACCCTTTGTTGCTGCCTCCCTCAGAGCCGGGGTCATGGCGAATCCTGCAGATAATTACTGGAAACCTAAAATAACATAAAAATAAAAGATCAAATATCAAGAAAAAAGTTTTATGCTTATACTATTACCAAGGGTAACGCTTTCAATGTCTCTGGTTAAAAAGTGAATGGAACCAAACTCTTCCTTAATTTGCCAACTCCTAACATTATCTCTGCTCTTTGCTAGTTCATAAGGAATTTAATAAGGATTATTCTTTACTCTGACTATAGGCCTACTACCCAAAACTTCAATGAAAGATGTATTGTACCTAGTACATAAAAGACAAATATTTGTGAATGCAATTATATCTCAAGATTTCATTTTTTTGACAATGATTAGTGATAGTCAAAAGAAAAAAAAAATCCATCCTGGGATTCATACTTGAAAATGTGACTTGATCCCACATTTCCAAACAAAAATATATTTTTATAAAATATAACTGTTCAAAATTTTCATTTCTCAATTTAAACTTCACAATTTGAACAGTATTAATAACTAAAACACAGAACTGAACCACAAACAAAAAAGTATATAATTGGAAATTCCCTGGTGGTCCAGTGGTTAGAACTTCATGTTTTCACTGACAGGGCCTGGGTTCAATCTCTGCTAAGGGAATTAAGATCCTGCAAGCCTCGTGGTACAGCCAAAAAAAAAAAAAAAGTATATTATTTCACAGGTGCTAAAAAATAATGTAGTGAAAACTAGCCTGATCCACAATGTGAAAATTTTTTTTCTAAAAAAATCTGCAATCATTATTTTCTTTTCACAAATGGATACTCATCAGTTATCATTACAGAAGCTCTTACTCCTGCCTGAAAACACAGTAGGGGATATTACAGATGACACTAAAGATTAATCCCATAATTAAACAAATTTCATATTATTTTATCAAAGTAAAAAGTATAAAATTACATATTCTGACATAAAAAAGGTAATTTAGTACTTAATTTAAAAATTATGAAGATTAAAGAGTTAGTGAAAACATTTTATATCATTAACAATCACACATTTTCGAAGATACTTTGGAACTATAACACTATAATTTCTGTCTCAAAACACATGACAGTAGCCATTTAAATAGCCAAATTCATATAAGCCAAGTCCCCGGACTTAGCTGTAACTCTCGATCCTTCATTCTTGTTTAAAAACACAAAACCAAAATCATATTCTCTGCAAAGACTAACAAGAATTATCAAAAGGAAAAAAAAGGCACAAAACGTTTATGAAATTAGAATAAAAATCTATACAGAGGGTTAAAAGTGACAGACTAGGAAAAGATATTTGCAACATATATCAACAAAGGATTAGTATCCAGAATACATAAAGAACTCCTAGAAACAAGCAAAAGTTACAACAGTCAGATACTTCAGAGATGATGACATTCAAATGATCATTAAACATATACTCAATCATACCAGTAATAAAGGAAATGTAAATAAAGCAAGAGATGAGTTTTCTAATCAAATTGAAAAGAGAGTTTTAAGTCTGAAAATATCACTTGCCATGGGAATGTGGGTAAATAAGACTTCTCACATCTATCTGAACCACAATTTTATGCTAATTTGACAATAATGTGAAAAGGTGCATAAGAGATCAGTGTTTGTATGAGAAAACCACTCTTTCAAAGTAACCTACATATTTAACAATAAGAGAATGGACATTAAAACATGTGGAATGCTAGGTAGTAGTTAAAAAATGAATGAGCTAGATCTATATATATCAATATAGACAAACCTCAAAAACAAAATAATTTTTTAAAAAATGGTGCAGAATATATATACTATGGTGCAGTGGTGGTGGTTTAATCGCTCAGTTGTGTCCAACTTTTTGTGATCCAATGGACTGTAGCCCATGGGCTCCCCTGTCCATGGGATTCTTCAGGCAAGAATACTGGAGTGGTTGTAATTTCCTTCTCCAGGGGGATCTTCCCGACCCAGGGATTGAACCCAAGTCTCCTGCATTGCGGGCAGATTCTTTACCGACTGAGCTATGAGGGAAGCCCATACTATGGTACCATATAAATAAAATACAAACACAAACTATACCATATTTATGTATATATACATGTGTGTGTTTAAGTGTTTACAAGAACAAAAGAGGAACCAGAAAAATACCCACCAAAGTTGTAACAGTAGTCAGGTAAATTGCATGAAACAGAACTAAGAGTGCTGCTTTAAGACAAGTTGAATTTTAACTATAAAATTTTATTACTTAGGGGAAAAAGATTCAGTGAAAAATGAACGAATGTTAATGGCTGTTAATTCTGTGCAATAAAAATATTTGCCTATTTTATATTTTACTGTTCAATGTCTCAAAAAATAAAGAGATTTCTGTATAATTTTCTGTGTCAATTTATATACTTTTATATGTCTCAAAAATAATAAATCCTATTTATAAAAGATTTTTAATTTTTCCAAAAGCAAAACAAATAGGAAAAAAATAGCCAGAATATTGGATTTTCTTTTTAAAAATATATTTTGCACTTTTATGAAAAACAGAAAAATATTAAAAAAGCTAGCACTGGGAAATTTTTTTTTCAAGATTCTGTCTGTCACTTAATGCAATGACCATAACTTCTAATTTATAGATATTAACAATTGTGTTTAGATAATTACATTGCTCTCTGAGGGAAACTGCCCTAATCAGTTCTCTCTGAGGTAGTTATACTCAAAAGATACTATACTCTATCGCCTCCTTACCCTTTCTCCTTTAGAAATTTGAAAAGGGTACGAAGTATGTAATCAAAGTGGTGGGCAGCAGGACAGGGGTGAAATAATGAGAAGCAGTGGATTTCTTATTCCTGGATAAACTAGAAATAAGGGAAAACTAAAAATAAGCAGAAAAAGATATACCGATTATTAGATAAGAACTAGAGTTGATAGAAAAAAGAGAAAACAAAGAAATGTAGACATTGAGAGTGGCTAAGAAACATTTATGGTAGAGATCTAGAATAAAGCATACACACAAAAAACTCTGGTAGGGCTAGGGCTTACTTGGTATGATAGGCAGGTTCTAAAATGATCTTAATAATCCCAGTTTCCTGGTATTCATGTCTTTGTGTAATCCTTTCTTCTTGAGTGTGGAGTGGATTTATTGACTTCATTGTGGACTGGATTTAATGACATTCTTTTCTAGCAAATAGAATGTAAAAGAGATAATGGGATGCCACTTTTAAAATTAGGTTACAAAGAGATCGTGGCTGCCATCTTGTCACCCCCTCACTCACTAAAGAACACTAACTGCCACGCTGTGAGCTGGGAAGACTCTCATGGCAAAGAACTACTGACTTCAGCCAATAGACAGCAATGACCTAAAGCCTGTCAACAGTCATGCCAGTGATCTGAGAAGCAGTGATCCATCCTCATTCCAGCTTTCAGATGCCTGTAGCTCTAACACCTTGACTGCAGCCTTGGGAGAAACTTTGAGCGAGAGGCACTCAGGAAAGCCATGCCTATATTCTTGACCCACAGAAACTGTGAAATAGATGTTTTAAACCATAAAATTATGGATAAATGTGTTATATGCTATGTGCTACATTAGTTTAGTTCAGTTCAGTTGCTCAATCGTGTCCAACTCTTTGCGACCCCATGGACAGCAGCACACCAGGCCTCCCTGTCCATCACCAACTCCCAAAGTTTACTCAAACTCATGTCCATTAGTCGGTGATGTCATCCAACCATCTCATCCTCTGTCATCCCCTTCTCCTCCTGCCTTCAATCTTTCCCAGTACCAGGGTCTTTTCCTATCAGTCAGTTTGCATCAGGTGGCCAAAGTATTGGAGTTTCAGCTTCACCATCAGTCCTTCCAATGAATATTCAGGACTGATTTCCTTCAGGATTGACTGGTTGGATCTCCTTGCAGTCCAAGGGATTCTCAAGAGTCTTCTCCAACACCACAGTTGAAAAGCATCAATTCTTTGGCACTCAGCTTTCTTTATAGTCCAGCTCTCACATCCATACATGACTCCTGGAAAAACCATAGCCTTAACTAGATGGAACTTTGCTGGCAAAGTAATGTCTCTGCTTTTTAACATGCTGTCTAGGTTGGTCATAACTTTCCTTCTAATGAGTAAGCATCTTTTAACTTCATGGCTGCGGTCACCATCAGCAATTATTTTGGAGTCCCAAAAAATAAAGTCAGCCACTGTTTCCACTGTTTCTCCATCTATTTCCCATGAAGTGATGGGACCGGAGGCCATGATCTTTGTTTTCTGAGTGTTGAGCTTTAAGCCAACTTTTTCACTCTCCTCTTTCACTTTCATCAAGAGGCTCTTTAGTTCTTCTTCACGTTCTGCCATAAGGGTGGTGTCATCTGCATGTTACTGATACTTCTCCCGGCAATCTTGATTCCAGCCTGTGCTTCATCCAGCCTGGCATTTCTCATGATGTACTCTGCATATAAGTTAAATAAGCAGGGTGACAAAATACAGCCTTGATGTACTCCTTTTCCTATTTGGAACCATTCTGTTGTTCCATGTCCAATTCTAACTATTGCTTCCAGACTTGCATACAGTTTTCTCAAGAGGCATGTCAGGTGGTCTGGTATTCCCATCTCTTTTAGAATTTTCCACAGTTTATTGTGATCCACATAGTCAAAGGCTTTGGCATAGTCAATAAAGCAGAAATAGATATTTTTCTGGAACTCTCTTGCTTTTTTGATGATCCAGCAGATGTTGGCAATTTGATCTCTGGTTCCTCTACCTTTTCTAAAACCAGCTTGAACATCTGGAAATTCACAGATCACGAATTGCTTAAGCCTGGCTTGGAGAATTTTGAGCATTACTTTGCTAGCATGTGAGATGAGTGCAATTGTGTGATAGTTTGAGCATTCTTTGGCATTGCCTTTCTTTGGGATTAGAATGAAAACTGACCTTTCCCAGTCCTGAGGCCACTGCTGAGTTCTCCAAATTTACTGGCATATTGAGTGCAGCACTTTACAGCATCATCTTTTAGGATATGAAATAGCTCAACTGGAATTCCATCACCTCCACTAGCTTTGTTCATAGTGAGACTTCCTAAGGCCCACTTGACTTCACTTTCCAGGATGTCTGGCTCTAGGTGAGTGATCACATCATCATGATTATCTGGGCCATGAAGATCTTTTTGTACAGTTCTTCTGTGTATTCTTGCATTCTCTTCTTAATACCTTCTGCTTCTGTTAGGTCCATTCCATTTCTGTCCTTTATTGAGCCTATCTGTGCATGAAATGTTCCCTTGGTATCTCTAATTTTCTTGAAGAGATCTCTAGTCTTTCCCATTCTATTGTTTTCCTCTATTTCTTTGCACTGATCACTGAGGAAGGCTTTCTTATCTCTGCTTGCTATTCTTCCGAACTCTGCATTCAAATGGGTATATCTTTCCTCTTCTCCTTTGCTTTTGGCTTCTCTTCTATTCACAGCTATTTCTAAGGCCTCCTCAGACAGCCAGTTTTCTTTTTGCATTTCTTTTTCTTGGCGATGGTCTTGATCCCTGTCTCCTGTACAATGTCATGAACCTCTGTCCATAGTTCATCAGACATTCTATCAGGTCTAGTATCTTAAATCTATTTCTCACTTCCACTGTATAATCATAAGGGATTTTAGGTCATACCTGAATGGTCTAGTGGTTTTCCCTACTTTCTTCAACTTAAGTCTGAATTTGGCAATAAGGAGTTCATGATCTGAGCCACAGTCAGCTACCGGTCTTGTTTTTGCTGACTCTATAGAGCTTCTCCATCTTTGGCTGCAAAGAATATAATCAATCTGATTTCGGTGTTGACCATCTGGTGATGTCCATGTGTAGAGTCTTCTCTTGTGTTGTTGAAAGAGGGTGTTTGCTATGACCAGTGCATCCTCTTGGCAAAACTCTATTAGACTTTGCCCTGCTTCATTCTGTACTCCAAGGTCAAATTTGCCTGTTATTTCAGGTGTTTCTTGAATTCCTACTTTTGCATTCCAGTCCCCTATAATCAAAAGGACATCTTTTTTGGGTGTTAGTTCTAGAAGGTCTTATAGGTCTTCATAGAACCGTTCAACTTCAGCTTCTTCAGCATTACTGGTCCAGGCACAGATTTGGATTACCATGATTTTGAATGGTTTGCCTTGGAAACGAACAGAGATTATACTGTCATTTTTGAGACTGCATCTAAGTACTGCATTTTGGACCCTTTTGTTGACTATGATGGCTACTCCATTTCTTCTAAGGGAATCTTGCCCACAGTAGTAGATATAATGGTCATCTGAGTTAAATTCACCCGTTCTGGTCCATTGTAGTTCACTGATTCCTAAAATGTCGACGTTCACTCTTGCCATCTCCTGTTTGAGCACTTCCAATTTGCCTTGATTTATGGACCTAACATTCTAGGTTCCTATGCAATATTGTTCTTTACAGCATTGGACCTTGCTTCCATCACCAGTCACATCCACAACTGGGTGTTGTTTTTGTTTTGGCTCTGTCTCCTGCGTGCTACATAGCAATATGTGATTAATGCACTGGGCTTTAAAGATTTGGGGATTTTGGACTCTGGAAGGTCTAGCAATATCACAGTTCCTGTTCTAGTATTTCCATTAAGTTTTTCTATATTCTATTCTCAAGTGAATCCTTATTAAAAACACACACACACACCAAAACCCTAGCCTGAAAGTCTCTCTACTTTGCAACCAAAAGAACTTCACAAAATTAGCTATGTCTCCTATAACTAAAAAAGGATAAACTATGTTCATGTAGCTTTAGTGTAAGACACAAGTGCATTTATTCCAACTTTTTAATTAAACATACAATCATTATGCATAAGTTTACTAATTGAGCATTCTAAACTCTATCACTTCTAACTACCTCCACATGACATAAGCAACTACACTTATTACTAACATTTCAACTGCTTGAACTTTTTTTGTTCACTACTCTGTATTTTGTTAACTACTCTGTCTTCAACATGCGAAAGTATCTGAGATATAGCAGATACCTAATAAATATTTGGTTAAAAAAAAAAAAAGTGGTTGCCATTACACTTAAAATCCAAACTTGTTCTTATCATGGCCTATAAAGTTCTTCACTATCAAGTCCCTGACTACTTCCCCTCTTAGTAACTTTCTCCACAGGTTGCTACATTCCATAAACAGTGGCCTCTGTGCTATTCTTGAGCACAGAAAGTCCTTGCTTCAGAGACTTCCTATTTACCATTCTCTCAGTCTGGAACAATTTTCCACATATAAGATGGCTGGCTCCCTCACTTCATTCATGTCTCTGCTCTAAAGTCACCTCCTCAGAGAGTCCTACCTTAACTAATTATTTACAATAGCCCTAGCACCTCATTTCACGATTCTCCATTCCCCTACACTGTTACATTGAGCCTCAGAACACTAATATCAGAACCTGACACTCTATTACATTCTAAGGAAATAATACAATTTAAGGGCAGAACTCAGTTTTGTTCAATGTTCTAATCTGCAGCACTTAAAACAATGTCTGGTACATAATAATTGTCAGATATTTGTTGGCTGAATAAACAGTCATAATTTTTAAAGGTATTCCAGAACTTATGTAGTAACAACAACTATTTCAGTTATCATTTTTAAAATAAAATTAATTATTTAAATGCACCATATCAAAAGACTAAAGAAAAAAAATTAAAAGCATTTGACAAAAGGAAATGGCAACCCACTCCAGTACTCTTGCCTGGAGAATCCCATGGACGGAGGAGCCTGGTAGGCTGCAGTCCATGGGGTCACAAAGAGTAGAACATGGCTGAGCGACTTCACTTTCACTTTTCACTTTCATGCATTGGAGAAGGAAATGGCAACCCACTCCAGTGTTTTTGCCTGGAGAATCCCAGGGACAGGGGAGCCTGGTGGGCTGTCGTCTATGGGTCACACAGAGTCAGACACGACTGAAGTGACTTAGCAGTAGCAGTGTGTGTTCATAATCAGGAAAAAAACTCAGCAAACCAGGAAAAAGAGGGAAGTAGCTTAACCTGACAAGGAACATTACTCAAAAGCCTAGCAACAACTTCATGGTTATGATGAAAGACTGAATACTTTAATTGTTAAGACTGGGAATGAGGCAAGGTGTCTGTTCTTATTACTCCTATTCATCATCACATTGGAGGTCCTAATTAGTGGGACAGATGAAGGAAAAGAAACAAGAGTCACATATATCTGGAAAGTAAAACTGTGTCTACTCATTGATGACATGATTTTCTACATAGAAAATTCCATGCAGACATGATCACTCACTCAGTTGTGTCCAACTCTTTGCAACTCTATGAACCATAACCCCACCAGGCTCCTCTGTTCATGGGATTTCCCAAGCAAGAGTACTGGAGTGGGTTGCCATTTCCTTCTCCAGGGAATCTTCTTGACCCAGGGACCTTCTTCTTCTTGACCTCTGTCTCCTGCATTGCAGGCAGATTCTTTACCACTGAGCCACCTGGAAAGTCCTAAAGGGATCTATAAAAAAAGCTCCTAGATGTAATGAGCTTACTAAGGTAGCAGATAAAAAAGTCAAGACACAAAAATCACTTGTATTGCTAAATATTGGAAATGAAAAAAAAGAAAATTTTAAAACAGTAATAATTTCAATAGTTTAAAAATATTAAATACTGAGGCGTCAATCTAACAAAAAATGTGCAGGATCTACACACTAGAAAAGTACATCATGTGAAATGCTTGGCTGGATGAATCACAAGCTGGAATGAAGACTGCCAGGAGAAATATCAATAACCTCAGATATGTAGATGATACCACTCTAATGGCAGAAAGTGAAGAAGAAATAAGAACCTATTGATGAGGGTGAAAGAGGAGAGTGAAAAGCCGACTTAAAACTCAAAAAACTAAGATCCCGGCATCCGGTCCCATCACTTCATGGCAAATAGATGGGGAAACAATGGAAAGAGGGACAGACTTTATTTTCTTGGGCTCCAAAATCACTGCAGATGGTGACTGCAGCCATGAAATTAAGACGTTTGCTCCTTGGAAGAGAAGCTATGATAAACCTAGACAGCATATTAAAAAGGAGAGATATCACTTTGCTGACAAATATGCATATAGTCAAAGCTATGGTTTTTCTAGTAGATACGTATGGATGTGAAAGCTGGAAAATAAAGAACACTGAGCACTGAAGAACTGATGCTTTCTTATTGTGGTGCTGGAAAAGACTCTTAAGAATCCCTTGGACACCAAGGAGATCAAACCAGTCAAGCCTAAAGGAAATCAACCCTGAATATTCATTAGAAGGACTGATGCTGAAGCTCCAATACTTTGGTCATCTGATGAGAAGAGCCAATTCGTTGTAAAAGACGCAGATGCTGAGAAAGACTGCGGGCAGGAGGAGATCAGGATGACAGGGGATGAGATGGCATCACTGATTCAATGGACATGAGTTTGAGCAAACTCCAGGAGATCGTGAAGAACAGGGAAGTCTGTGTGCTGCAGTCCATGGGGTCCAAGTCAGACACAACTTAGCATCTGAACAACAACAAGATTGCTCATGGATTAATTATTCAATATTGTTGCAATGTTAATTCTCCTTAAACTGATATATAGATTTAACACAATCCCAGTCAAAATCTTGGCAGGAATTTTGTTAATATCAATAAGCTGATTCAAAATTTGTATGGAGCATTTTCCAGATGGTCCAGTGGTAAGGAGTCTGCCTCGCAATGCAGGAAACACAGGTTTGAGCTCTGGTCCAGAAAGATTCCACATACTGCAGAGCAACTAAGCCCATGAGCCACAACTACTCAGCCTGTGCGCTGCAAATGCTGAAGTTCACATGCCTAGAGCCCATGGGCCCATCCAACAAGAAAAGCCACCAGAACAACAAGCCCATGCAAAGCAACGAAGAGTGGCCCATGTGCAGCAAGTAAAGACCCCATGCAGCCAAAAGTAAATAATCAACAAATTTAAAAAAATCTGTATGGAAAGAGAAAGCAACTAGAATAGCCAAAACAAGAATGAAGCTAAAGGACTCATAATGCCTATCTATTTACTTTGGTCAAAATAAGCATGAATTGGCCAAAAATGGACACAGATCAATGGGAAAAAATAGCTGTTAAATAGACCCACAGGTATACAGTCAATTGATTTCTGATAAAGATGTAATGGCACTTCAACGCAGAAAGACGGTTTTTAAACAAATGCTCTGGAACAATAAGGTACCCATGTGCAAAATTCTGAGCCTTAACCCATATCTCATACCTTATACAAAAACAGTCACATACGTCAGAATGGATAGACCTAAATGTAAAACTTAAAGCCATAAAATGTCTAGAAAAAAATAGGAGAAAATCTTTGTGATATTGGGTTGGGCAAAGTTTTTTTTTTTTTAACTATGACACAAAAACATTTGTAAGAGAAAAAATTGGTAACTTGGACTTCCTCAAAATTAAACAATAAAATAAACATCTAACAACTATTTAAAACATAATAATTGAGGAGCCTTTGACATAAATATACAAAAGGCAGTATGTCTAGGAATTAGTGGAAATCAGATGTGCATACTCCTGAAAGTCACAGAGTTTACCATTCAGGTTAATTCAGAAAAATGGTTTCAACTATTATACAGTTTTAAATTGTAACCATTTTCAACTGTGTATTATTTTCTCTTATGCATAATAGACATCTGTTTAGAGGCAGAGCACATGAAGAACACTGATTTGAGAGCATAAAATAATAATTCTGCTAGTTCACCTCAAGATATCTTCACTAGTTCCATACGCTGTATTCCACATGATCAAAATTATTTTATAACATCTAAAATCTCCAGTATTTTGGAAGCCAATTTAAGACATTGAGAATAACTACAAGACCACCTGGTTTTCATTTGGGTATAAATCCATCGATACCACAACTTATTTATAGAGAAGTGCTTATGACTGGCAGCTGAAAACCTATTTCATTTTTTAAAAACAAAACATTTCCCCAAAATACATGGAAATTAACCAGTTGACTTTTTAAAAGCAGAAAATGAAGAAATTTATTTTTTCTCAGAAATATAGTTTTGTCTATTTCTGGTGGAAGCTGAATTTTATTTATTTTTCGTTGTTGTTTAATCGCTGCTGCTGCTGCTGCTAAGTCACTTCAGTTGTGTCCGACTCTGTGCGACCCCATAGACGGCAGCCCACGAGGCTTCCCCGTCCCTGGGATTCTCCAGGCAAGAACACTGGAGTGGGTTGCCATTTCCTTCTCCAGGTGATCTTCCCAGGGATTGAACCCACATCTCCTGCATTGCAGGCAGATTCTTTACCACTGAGCCACCAGGGAAACCCACCTTCATTAAATGTATATTTGATCTAAGATCAAACATTAAACCATTCAGTTAATGCACACAATAACTGAGAAGCATGTTAAGAGACACTATGTTAGGTACTAGGAAGATGGCAGTGAGCATGACAAGTAAGGTTTCTATTCTTACAGAGCTTACATTCTATCCAACAAATGGTAGACAGAGAACACACAAATAAGAAAATAAAAAGGTAAGACGTAAATAGGGGTCTCATTGTTTTTATAAAAATCAAAGTAGAATAACAGGGCATGAGTATGTTGCAGTAGGAGTTAACTTAGATTTGTTGATGAAGGAAGTCTCTTGATGAGATCTGCTCTAAGACTAGAAATTACTAAAATCTAACCAAGATTTCAAGTAAGAACTTTTCAAGGAAAAAAGACAATTCATACAAACCTTTAAAGCAGGAATAAATTTGGTATGTTTGAAGAAGAATAATTATAAACTTATCTAGAACATGAGCCAGAGAAAGGAGCCCAGGATCATGCCAGGGAGTTCACTCACATTTATCTGAACAAAGGAAGAGGCATTATGGGGAGAAAGAAGCCTAAAAGAAAACTTAGAAAGTTCAGCTGGTGGGAATTCCCTGGCAGTCCAGTGATTAAGACTTTGACTTCCCAATGCAGGGAGCACAGGTTCAATCGCTGGTTGGGGAACTAAGATCCTGCTTGCCATGTGGTATGGCCAAAAAAAAAAAAAAGAAATGCTAGAGACTAACACCACTATAACTGAAGTAAGAATGCCTTTGATGGACTCTTTAGCAGACTGGACATGGCTCAGAAAAGATCTGAGCTTGAGGATATATCAATAGAAACTTACAAAATGAAAAGAGGATAGATGGTGGTGGGGGAGGGAGAGGTTGGGGGGTGAGGACACATAAACAAGAATATCCAAGAATTGTGGGTCAACTAAAAAAGGTGTTAATGTATACACATAATGGGAACAGTGAAGGGGAAGAGAAAAGAAATATTTGAAGCAATAATGACTGAGGATTCCTCCAAATTAATGTCAGACATAAAACCACAGATCCAGCAAAGTCAGAGAACATAAAGCAAGATAAATGCCAAAAGTAAATTATATAGCATAAGTCATTCAATACATGAAGCACTGTATTAAAATTAAAGTACACAAAATTATATATAATAGCCAATATAATTGGAGAAGGAAATGGCAACCCACTCCAGTTTTCTTGCCTGGAGAATCCCAGGGACAGGGGGAGCCTGGTGGGCTGCCATCTATGGGGTCGCTAAGAGTCGGACACAACTGAAGTGACTTAGCAGCAGCAGCCAATATAATAGCCAATAGTATTTAGAATAATAGCTCATTAAAATTTTATCACTAAAAATTTATCATACATTTTCCCCACTAGAATGAAAGCTGTATGAAAGCAGGATGTGAATGTGTTCATTCACTGCTGTATCATAAAATATTGTTGGGTACATAGCAGGCCCTTAATAAATATTTCTTCAATAAACATCATCCAAAATAATAAAATCATTTAAAAATTTCAAGGGGACTTCCCTGGTGCTCCAGTGGCTAAGATTCTGCGCTCCCAATGCAGGGGGCCCAGATTTAACCCTGGTCAGAAACTAAATCCTGGATGCCACAACTGAGAGTTCATGTGCTGCAACTAAAAGATCCTGCATGCCACAGAGGTCCGGTGTGCCGCAACTAAGACCCAGCACAGCCACATAAGTAATAATTATAAAAACATAACAAAAATGTCAAGGAAACGGGTTCATAAGGTACTTTACTGTGAAAAGAATCTCAAGGCTAGGAAATACAACATTGCTGTCCAATAGAAATATGACGTGAGCTGCACATGTAATTTAAAATGTGCAGACATATTACAAAAAATAAAAAGAAACATGAAATTTTAACTTCATTGTTACCCATTATATACAAAATATTATGACTTCAACCTGTCAGGATAAAAACATCCTTATGAGATATATTATTTTTTGTGTGTGCTAAAACCTTAAAATACAGTGTTTATTTTACATTTAGCACAAAGTCTATATGGACTAGCCACATTTCAAGCGCTTAATGTTAATAGCCACATGTGGTTAAGGATTACTGTACTAGATAGTATAAAGTATATAGTACCCCTAAAGAAAACATGAATCAACCATTAACTAAAACATTTCAGTTCCAAAGCATAATAGCAGCTTCAGATCAGTTCAGCTCAGTCGTGTCCAACTCTTTGCAACCCCATGAATCGCAGTACGCCAGGCCTCTCTGTTCATCACTAATTCCCGGAGTTCACCCAAACTCGGTGATGTTTGGGTGACCCAAACATCATCAAGTCGGTGATGCCATCCAGCCATCTCATCCTCTGTCGTCCCCTTTTCCTCCTGCCCCCAATCCCTCCCAGCATCAGGGTCTTTTTCAACGAGTCAACTCTTCACATGAGGTGGCCAAAGTATTGGAGTTTCAGCTTTAGCATCAGTCCTTCCAATGAATACCCAGGACTGGTCTCCTTTAGGATGGACTGGTTGGATCTCCTTGCAGTCCAAGGGACTCTCAAGAGTCTTCTCCAACACCACAGTTCAAAAGCATCAGTTCTTTGGTGCTCAGCCTTCTTCACAGTCCAACTCTTACATCCATACATGACCACTGGAAAAATCATAGCCTTGACCAGACAGACCTTTGTTGGCAAAGTAATATCTCTGCTTTTGAATATGCTATCTAGGTTGGTCATAACTTTCCTTCCAAGGAGGAAGCGTCTTTTAATTCATGGCTGCAATCACCATCTGCAGTTATTTTGGAGCCCAAAAAAATAAAGTCTGACACTGTTTCCACTGTTCCCCCATCTATTTCCCATGAAATGATAGGACCAGATGCCATGATTCTTCG
>NW_011495032.1:32196370-32204437 GCF_000754665.1 Bison bison bison
TAATAGCCAGGACATGGAAGCAACCTAGATGTCCATGAGCAGATGAATGGATAAGAAAGCTGTGGTACATATACACAATGGAGTATTACTCAGCCATTAAAAAGAATACATTTGAATCACTTCTAATGAGGTGGATGAAACTGGAGCCTATTATACAGAGTGAAGTAAGTCAGAAAGAAAAACACCAATACAGTATACTAATGCATATATAGGGAATTTCGAAAGATGGTAACAATAACCCTGTATGCGAGACAGCAAAAGAGACACAGATGTATAGAACAGTCTTTTGGACTCTGTGGGAGAGGGCGAGGGTGGGATGATTTGGGAGAATGGCACTGAAACATGTATAATATCATGTGAAACGAATCGCTAGACCAGGTTCGATGCATGATACAAGATGCTCGGGGCTGGTGCACTGGGATGACCCAGAGGGATGGTATGGGGAGGGAGGAGGGAGGGGGGTTCAGGATGGGGAACACGTGTATACCCGTGGTGGATTCATGTTGATGTATGGCAAAACCAATACAATATTGTAAAGTAATTAGCCTCCAATTAAAATAAATTTATATTTAAAAAAAGAATATTCAGTTTCTAATTATGCAGATATTGGGTGGGAAAAACAGTAACTGGATCTTACCTAAATCTAAGAAATTTGTTTTTAGTTGCTAAAATACTGTGTTCTATTTACTCTTGGCACCACTATCATCTTTTATGATATTTATTTTATATACACCCAAGATACTCAAGCAAAATAGGTTCCTTCTCTAAAAAGAATTTAGTCAGTCCATATATATAAGACTTCAAAGAAATTGGAATGAGCAAAACTGAGAAAAAACAACTTCCTTAACCACAACATACAGAAACTAAAATAGTAACCTAACAGGATTTAAGAAGCAAAACTGCAAAAAATCTTATCACCCTTTCAAAGGTGACAAGAAAGCAACCAGATAAATTATTTTAACTATTGGTGGTTTAGACAGTAAAGAATCTGCTAGCAATTCATGAGACCGGGGTTCAATCCCTGGGTTGGGAAGCTCCCCTGAAGAAGAGAATGGCAACCCAGGCCAGTATTCTTACCTGGAAAATTTCATGGACAGAGGAGCCTGGCGGGCTACATTCCATGGGTCACAAAGAGTAAGACACGACTGAGTAATTAATACCGTCACACTTTCTCTTTAAGAAGCAATAGTTCTAGATAATCCAAAAATCAATTATATTTGCCAGGTATGAACTTTGCTTTCATGTTTTTTACAAGAGTTTTCAACCTGCATTCTGAATTAAAATTAATCATCATTCCTTAGCACATCTGCAGCCCAGAAATTTTAGGCACAATGAACAAAAAACCAAAAACCAATCCACTGCAAAACTGTTACAGATAATCCACAAAGCAAACAACCCTACAGCAAAAAGTCCAGATTTCAATTTACATTTTCTTAGAAGTATCATAAAAACTACCAACCAGAGACAATTTCAGTAAGACATGCCAAAGTTTATTCCTTTAAATTATAAGCATTTAAAAACTACAAATAAAAAGTTTTTTCTTCCTGGTTACTTTAAATTTATTATAAATAAAACCAAGTTAATCCAAAAAATTGGGGGGACTGTAAAGTTAGGTCTACAATTTAATCCAATATTCACTGTGAATTAAGGAAGAAGTCAGTTGTTCTGATGTTTACATTACTACAAATAAAAAGTCTTGCCCTGTTGTCTCCAAAATGCTTCCATTAGTGACTTAATCTTTAGGATTTATAAATCATATTTATGAAATTTAGCATTAATTAAACACAATCTAATCCCTTGGACATCATGAGCTTTAGTAAATACTATCATTTTGTTGCTGTTTAGTCACTGAGTCACGTTTGACTCTTGTGACCCCATAGTCTGTAGCCCACCTTGCTTCTCTGTCCATGGGATGTTCCAGGCAAGAATACTGGAGTGGGTTGTCATTTCCTTCTCCTGGGCATCTTCCCAACCCAGGGACTGAACCTGCATCTCCTACGTTGGCAGGTAGATTCTTTATCACTAAGCTACCAGGGAAACCCAATATCATCATGTCATCTCTCAAAAGCTGCATGTACACAGTGAGATAATTATATCAATAATTTTTGAGTTGATCCTGACACTAGTAACCAGGTCTTTACAACTACTATTTAAATATAGGCAGGTCACATATACCAAATAAATTTTGGCATTTGGGCTAAAGAAAATCAAAAGTTTGCCAATCTAGTCCATTTTCAGAGTTGAAACTAAAAATCTAGACAATCTAAATAAGACCCACCCATCCTTCTGAGAATGAACATTAAAAATTAAAAACCAAATCTGATTTTCCAGCCCCTAAAATACTACTCCAGATTTGATTATGACTTACATTCTAACATGCATATGTATATTCCATAAAGTCCATGGAAAATATCGTATCAATATCTACTCCGATATTAAATGTATTCTCTCAACTGAAATATGGATAATCCTAATTTTCTTCAGTGCAACAATATAAACTAGGAATAAAAGTACCATAAAGAAAGCAGATTCATCCTTAAGTTAAAAGAAAGTGAAAAGACTACCGATAGATAGAAGTGAGAACTCTGAAGCAGAGACAAACATTAAATTGTTTCCAAACTTATAACTTTAATGTGTTTCATATAGTCAATCCATTATAGTAACAGTGAAGGAGTAGGAAAAAAGCATAACTTCTTTTAGGAAATTTTGAGCAGCTCTTTCAAACATTACTGAAATACAACAGGGCTAAAGTTCTGAATTTGTAACTCATAATGTTAAATTAAGTCAATTAAACCAATTAAGTCAATAAAAGTAATGAGAATCTACACTGGTATAACTTTATTCCTGAAAAATACAGGAATTACTGGAACATGCAAATACAAAATACACTGCTGTGTTTTCAAGATTTCTTTATACCACAAATGGGCATTTTTAAATTACAGCAGAAAGCACTGCAGTAATTGGCATGACCAAGGTACAGTTAGCTCAGTACTTTGTATTCAATAATGTTTATAGCTAGAACTCCTTCCACTTCGAAAACTATGCCTAAAAAGGAATTCTCTTTGAAGACTAAAGGAATTTAATTAAAGATAAAGCCACTTGGGTGGCCACAGAACACATCAAACAGATCATAGTTCAAACTTCAAGCAGAATTATTACTATTCAGTTACAAAAGCATGACTCATAGGAATATAAATGAAGAGTCATGTTTTTTTCTGTGTACATCAACTTAGATCCAGAAATTCACATTAAAATTTAGCGCTATCACATTTGCTCAATATATACATTTCAGCTTCAACTTAATTTCAAGTGGTTAAACACTGATTAATGACCTACTATTAAATAAAAACAAATTTTTAACTACTTTAAATAACATGCTTGAAAATTCTTGATCTTAAAGAACCAGAAATAATAATTTAAAAGTTCATTAGAAATATAACAAAGCCTTTATTTTATAAATGAATGCATTTTTCCCAATTCTGCAAGAGAACTGTCACATTCAAAACCTAAAAATATTATCAAGTATTTAAAAACTTTCACTATAAATTGTCCTCAGATTTCCATTACAGACTGTCTCCAGGCAAGTACAATATCATTTTTTAAGACTTGCTGAGAGTTGGACTGTGAAGAAAGCTGAGCTCCGAAAAATTGATGCTTTTGAACTGTGGTGTTGGGGAAGACTCTTGAGAGTCCCTTGGACTGCAAGGAGATCCAACCAGTCCATTCTAAGGGTGATCAGTCCTGGGTGTTCTTTGGAAGGACTGATGCTAAAGCTGAAACTCCAATACTTTGGCCACCTCATACGACGAAGAGTTGACCTATTGGAAAAGACTCTGATGCTGGGAGGGATGGGGGCAGGAGGAGAAGGGGACGACAGAGGATGAGATGGCTGGATGGCATCACCAACTCGATGGACATGAGTTTGAGTGAACTCTGGGAGTTGATGATGGACAGGGAGGCCTGGCGTGCTGCGGTTCATGGGGTCACAAGGAGTCGGATACAACTGAGTGACTGAACTGAACTGATTTGTTTATCTCACACAGAATAACAAGCACAGTTCAGTGAAATCTCTTCAGAACATGTAAAAAGGAAAAAAAAACAAAACCTCTCAGAAATGAATACACCTTCCTTTCCTTTCTAAATCAAACATACTGAAAGTAAGACTGTATTGATGACTGAGGGTCATCACTAATGTACCATGTTCCATTATAGTCCTTTAATATAGTAATAGTAAGGACTTTAAGGCTAGAGGTGTAACAGATGATATGTTTTAAAGTCAGTAAACTGGTTGCTAATTTCCTATTGACTGTCACTTCAGTTGCAAGCGGTTTCATTCCTTCACTGCTGATTGTAACCTGAAGAATACAATCAATAAACAATCTTCTACACCAGAAAGAAAGCTTTTGGCCTCTATCAACTATTGTACAGACAATTTAAAAAAACAGTAAGAGAGATAAATAACTGAGTAAGTAAAAATTATTCATAACAAATAAGATTTATGTGGTAGATTAAAGATAGGCTTTATTTTGTTTTTAGTTACTAAGTTGTATCCAACTCTTTTGTGACCCCACCGAGTATAGCCCACCAGGCTCCTCTGTCCATGGGACTTCCCAGGCAAGGATACTGCAGTGGGTTGCCATTTCCTTCTCCAGAGGATCTTCCCAACCCAGGGACTGAACACAAGTTTCCTGTATTGCAAGGAGATTCTTTGCCACTTTGCCACCAGGGAAGCCCCAGGTTAAAGGCAGTAAAAGATGTTAGAGCCAATTCAGAGATGTGCTATCAAGAGCATCTATATAATGAAGCAAAGTAACTTCAGACACCAGGCTTTTTTCCTTTAAAAACAGAAAAGGCTATAAGTGAATCTGGAACAATTAAAGTAAAATTTGTAATCGAATTCCACACTAGACAGTTGAATGAATAAAGGAAATGAAATAGTCTAAGTTATTATGATAAATGGCATCAAAACTGGATGGAATTACTGGATAATGCAGCAGTTGCATAATGGGCAGTCACTGGCAGACAACTGTGATAGATCAAGAGGCCCCACCTGAACAGAGAGGTACTCAAAGTAAGGAATAAAACAGTAAGAGTATATTGCCAATAAAGCACTCATAACTAAGACAAAAAAGCAAGATATAATTTCCTGAAAAATTTCAGAGATCAAAAAGATAAATATTAATAGTCAACTTGCAAGTGTTTATTAAGCATCAACTATGTAATTGCACTTATCAAATATGAAATATATTCCTCTTCCACAAGGGGCTTCTAAGAAAATAAAACACATATATCACAGACACACATGAAAAAAAATTTATGCTAATGAAAGCAAGTTCTTTTGTTTTATTGCTAATACCAGATGATGAATAAAGATGTAATATGAGGCACGCTCATACACTAGATGAGTATTAATACTCAGGAAGGCAATTTGGTGATGTTACAAGAGCCTTAAAACACACACACTTCCACCAATAATTCCTCTTTTACAAATCTAGGAGAAATTTTTTTCCAAAGCTTTACATAAAAGGCTGTATTCTCTGTAGTGAAATTTATATCAGCAAAACATTAGAAACATCCCAAACATGTGCCAACAGGAAAAATTTTAAATATGATAATTATACGATATAACACTGAGCTTCCAAACATAATTTTTTCAAAGACTAAGGACATGGAACAGTTTATGAGGTAGAGTTAAAATACCACATAATCCTAGTTTTAGGAAAAATGTGCAAATATTCATTGGCACATAGAAATACAAATTATTTGTATTTTTTATTATCTGCACCTGTTTTCTTTCCCCAAATTATTTATATTAAGATTTAAAAACAAGCAATTATTATTTGAAAAGGTACATAACACACACACAGAGTAAATGTTAAAAAAAAAAAAAAATCAGTGTGATACAACTGGCCTGGATTTAGAAAAATTTCATGTAAAAAAAGTTAACCCAGAAGGGCTGGGTAAAAGAAGTAATGATTATCTAGATTAAAACTATGAGAAATGGCAGAAACCTTGACACTGATCTGATTAAGTGGGAAAAATGGGAGAATCAATGATAACAATTACAACAGATTTTAAAGACATTCAAATATATGCTATTTCATCATTTATATTCTTCTAAGATGCTGGCTTAAAAAAAAACGGACTTCTGTTAAAAAAAAAACGTATTACCTGTCAATTTCTGTATGTGTAGTGTTGATAAAGATTACAAACACTTTTACTAACACAAAGCATTTGATTCTCATAACAACCTCTTAAGGCACGGACAGTATTACGAAACTATTTAGAAGAGGATACAGAATCGGAGAGGTTGTAACTTGCCCAAACAAGCTAGTAAGAACTGGAAACAGCAGAGGCCACTCACTGCTAAGCAATTTCTCAAGCAATCCACAGTCCAGAACACCAAGTTTTTTGCTAATGTTTAATTATTTTTAGAGCCACTTTTTCCTAGTCAAAAATACTGTCGATTTTGTCTACAGTAGTGGTAAATATCTTCAGTTCAGTTCAGTCGCTCAGTCGTGTCCGACTCTTTGCTGCTAAGTCGCTTCAGTCGTGTCCGACTCTGTGCAACCCCAGAGACGACAGCCCACCAGGCGCCCCCGTCCCTGGGATTCTCCAGGCAAGAATACTGGAGTGGGTTGCCATTTCCTTCTCCAGTCGACTCTTTGCGACCCCCATGAATTGCAGCACGCCAGGCCTCCCTGTCCATCACCAACTCCCGGAGCGCACTCAAACTCACGTCCATCGAGTCGATGCCATCCAGCCATATCATCCTCTGTCGTCCCCTTTTCCTCCTGCCCCCAATCCCTCCCAGCATCAGAGTCTTTTCCAATGAGTCTTAGGTTTTATCGCTAACAAACCTGCCCCATCCCTCGGTATTAAAAAAAAAAAAAATTCCCACTGACGCAAACTCAGCATGAACTTAAGCAAACTGGTTAGGGCGGACGGAGGACAGACGAAAGAACTATCCTCTTAAATCTCGCCAGTTGACCAAAGTTTGGATTATCAAAAAGTAAAAAGAGTACCGCGCAGCAACAAAGACCAGCACACCAAATATAAAAAAACAAATTTTAAGTAAGATGCTTTCCACAGTTAAAAAAACAAACAAAATCTATCCCCCCAGACCGCTGATGCGGGGTAAAAGAGTGAATCTGCACGGAGAAGAGCCAAAGCGGGCAATGAACGAACCAAATAGTACTAGTGAGTAAGAAAACACCACAAGAAGGTCCATCCAGTGCCCTTCCTCCCTATAAAGCTAGCCTCTTCTTCCTTTCCAGTAGTTTAATAATCGGAACACTGTCCTTTATTTCTTGCTACCAAACACCACACATCCTCAAGTTTTCCGGCAATACATCAATCCCTTCAGCACACAAACTTGCAAACACCATTCCTCAACAATTCTCTAGATTCCCCTCCATCCCACGTAATTCTAAAGGCCAAATCAACGTCTGCCTAGATAAAGTGGAAACAAATAAAACAACGGTCCCATCTAATACAAACAGGTCCGCCCTCAGAGATTCCCCAAAGCCGGCGTCATCACAATCGCACTCAGCGAGGCGCGGCCGCCGAGGCAAGGGACGGACCCGGGAGACCACGTGTTCGGCCCTCGGCGCACGCGCCAGCCAAAACAAAAGGGAGGACAGCCAAGCCCCGCCCCTGCTCCCACGTGACAAAGTCTAGATCCGCCCCTCCCCTCCCTCCACCCCTTCCCTCCCCTTAGCTCTGCCAAGGCTGTTAGGTTTAGCCGTTTAAATTTGGCTGCGGTCCGACCCTACCCTAGAGCGCGATCCTGTGCCGGGACCCAGAGTCCAACAGCTCAGAAGATTCGGGGGGCGAAGGGGCTGCCGGTCGGTCGCCTGGCCCCCAAGTCCACCCAGCGGTCTTCGCTCTCCCCTCCCCGCGGGGCCGCAGTCCCCGGCAGAGGAGACCCACCCCCCTCAAGCCCGCCACTGAGACGCCGGCCACTCGCCTGCTGGGGCGCCCTGGCTCCCCTCCGCCGCCGCACCTTCGGTCCGGCCGTGGTGGGGAGCCAGGGCGAGGTGATCTGTAGCTGCCCACCCTCCTCCC
>NW_011495032.1:32204537-32205049 GCF_000754665.1 Bison bison bison
CCGCCAGCTGCCCGCAGCTCCGGGCGGCTCGGGGGACGGAACCTTGCCGAGGTGGAGGGGCAGTGGGCGGGGCGCGCCGCTGGCCAATGGCAGCGGGGGAGGGGCAGCGCCATGCAAATGAGCGCGGGTGGCGGGGAAACCCAGGCAGGATGCTATGCCGGCAGAAGCGGCCAGGAGCGTTCTGGAAGTGGCTGGAGCGCTGGCGCCCGAACCCTGCTGCAGAGGCGCGGCCGCTCCCTTGGGGCGGGCTCCGCACTGCTCCTGCTTCCTACTCACCGCGGTCCTCAGCCAGCCGGGAAAAACACATACACACACTCACACATACAGACACCAGGAATACCGCCCGGCGACTTCCCGCCCCTGCTCTGCTATTTCTGTACCACCACGACAGCAAAAACAAAGCGAGAGGATAGTCAGGCTGCTCTACACCCTGCCGCCCGCGCTGGCTCCTGGCGGCCAGACCCCCCTCCCGCCCCGCCACTGGAGGGACAAGTTTTAACAAAGCTTTGTCA
>NW_011495032.1:32205149-32230580 GCF_000754665.1 Bison bison bison
CACTGTTGCCAAGTCTATGCGTGTCCCTGCGTTTGCTTTTCTTCAGGTTTTGCGCTCGAATGCAAAGTCATAATTCTGTACGATCCTAGAAGGGCCCTGGGAGAGAGTGACAAATCTGCCTTGAATCTGAGTCGGTTTTATTGGTTTAAAAAAATTATAAATCAGGAAAGGTCAGCTCAAACATTTAAAAATCTGTACAGAGCTGGTTTAAGTGCCGTTGTAGTTAACTCCGTTCTGCAGTAGCACAGTCAATTGACAGAGTTTTTACGTGGAGATAGTTGGCCAGGGACACACAAAAACGTCGCTGAAAAGTTTGCACCTGGCCCGGCGCTCCACTCACCACGAAACTACACCCAGGCATTTCCCTAGCCACGCACTCAAGTTTTGTGTGTGTGTGTGTTTTTAACATAACTGAGCACTAAATATAGCTCCTTAGGCTGTAGATGGATTACAGGCTTTCCTAAACACCTAATTTACACGTGAAATGATACGGGGAATGAAGCGCACTAGAGACAATTGACTATTTCTGCCGTATTAATAGGATAACATGGCAGGGGTGGTGGGCGGGGCAGGAGGATGGAATCCAAGGAACTGGAGTTTTCACAAACCTAAAACAACACAGATTACTGAAATTGGAAAATTACACACTTGTTCTTGGTCTTTAATAGATTGTGACAAAACTGCAATGGTTTTTATGACAAACTGCATTTATAGGAGAGAATACTGCTTAAAAATTGCTCAAAACAATAATTGCATCTTCATATGGGATAAGAAAAGTATTTCAGAAATCGATGTACCATCATTGGGATAAAAACTAAGTGAATGTTGTGAAAACAATTGAATCAACAAATATTTTTTGGATATTCAAAGGGCTGTCCTATCCCTGGGGACAGGGATTAAAAAAAAATAGATAAGGCATTAATTTTTTTTAAATGAACATTTAATTTTTTTTTAATGACTTACTGAGAAGTCACGCAAGTATTAACAATAATTCAAAGATTTTTTTATTTGGTCTGAGTATTTTAAAAGACTTTGGGCAGTGAAGGAAGAAAGGAATCACTAGTTCAGAGGATAGTTAACGTTGAATTTTTAAAATTTATTTATTTTAATTGAAGGCTAATTACTTTACAATATTGTAGTGGGTTTTGCCATACACTGACATGAATCAGCCATGGGTGTACATGTGTCCTTTGAATTTAAGTAGAGGTTGTGTGTGTCATATTATTGGGCTGAAAAGTGCTGTCATTACTAGATTGAGAAAACCTCTATAGGTCTGGAGATATAGCACTAATCAAAGTTCCGTCCCCATGGAATTTATAGCAGTGATACAGAAATTAAGCTTTGCAATTACACAAGTAATAATTTAGAAGGCATTTTTATATACATTATTTAATTTTCCAATACTCTAAGTTTTTATCTTATAGTCAATCCTGCAGTCTGCCAAATTTGCAGAACTTAAACTTTTCAATTTATTGAACCACCACACAAATAAAACTTTTTTACTTCTTTTATATTTACAATACTTTAATAGGAATTGGGGGGTGGGAAATTAATAATACAAAATGTATCTTTGATATAAAATGTAGAAAAGGACAAAGATGAAAATCATAATCATCTGTAAGACCTGCTGTATTTTATATATGAGATGACACTGCATACTGTAATTTTTACCCCATTTAACTACATATTAAGGACTTGACCCTTGACACAGAATATTAATCTAAAGCTTGATTTTAATATTTATAGCATGTGCATGCCAGTTTTGCAGAAACTGTAGAATATCAAAGCTGCTTAATAGGGAAATTGACATACTGAACCATTTGTTCAATTGTTTATATTATTCTGAAAAATACATGCGGTTACTTTTTAAAAATCAAGGATATATTGTCATTCAGAAAGTACATTAAAAGCATCCTGATTTCCAAGAAAAATATAACATTGGGTAGGAGACTTATAGAACCAGCAAGAAAAAGGAGACCAGAAGGCACCATTCTTGCTGACATAATTATTACCTATCTGGAAGCATGTAAAAGTGTCCAAGTAAGCAGTATTATAGTGATTTAATGAGATAATCTTTTTTAACACTGGTTTGTATTCAGTCACAGCTTTCATTAAGTAAACATGTGTGCAGCACTTATATGTAGCTGACATGATAAACGCTGGTGATACAGGAGAATTTAAGCAGCTTACAGCCAAAAAGAGGGTAAAAGTACTTTTCTATCCCCCTTCTTTGCTGTTTTTCTCCATGGAACTAATAAAAATCTAATTTAACATCAATTTTGATTCTTTTTGTTGTCTAAGTCAAATGCAATCTCCATGAGGTCAGTCACTTTTTCTGCTTTTCTTACTGCTGTATCCCCTGAACTCAGGACAGGTCCTGGCAAATATAGGTTTTCAGTATACATTTGTTAAATGAATATATGCATTTAGTTCTCACATTCTGCAAAGTGAGTGTTATATTCATTTTCCAAAGTGAGTGGAAAAGAAAAAAAAACTCAATGAGGTTACATAATGTAATATATCCAGATTCTCACACTAAAAAAATGGCCAAATTTGGAATTTGAAAAACAGACCTGCTTGTCTCCAAAGCCAGCATTCTTTCCCCATTACCTCTCATAGAATAGAACACTAGTTTGGAAGCCTGAACTATTATTTCTCTATATTTCCATACCCAGGGCAACTGTCCTCCACTGTCATATTCTAGTATATTCAATTTGTTTTTATAATCAAGTTTAGAAAGTGAAATAGGAGAAGTAGCAGGCCTAAAAGTGGTCATTCCTATTCAGGATAGATTTAGCTTTAACTAGCCAGAATCATCAAGTGAAATGGGGGCTGGATGAAGCACAAGCTGGAATCAAGATTGCAAGGAGAAATATCAATAACCTCAAATATGCAAATGACACCACCCTTATGGTAGAAAATGAAGAACTAAAGAGCCTCTTGACAAAAGTGAAAGAGAGTGAAAAAGCTGGCTTAAAACTCAACATTCAAAAAGTGAAGATCATAGCATCTGGTCCCTTTA
Organism: Bison bison bison; assembly: GCF_000754665.1. NCBI lineage: Eukaryota > Metazoa > Chordata > Mammalia > Artiodactyla > Bovidae > Bison > Bison bison. The sequence goes on from NW_011495032.1 coordinate 32,208,172, forward strand.
CTTCATGGCAAATAGATGGGGAAACAATGGAAACAGTGACAGATTTTATTCTCTTGGGCTCCAAAATCACTGCAGATGGTGACTGCAGCCATGAAATTAAAAGACTCTTGCTCCTTGGAAGGAAAGTTATGACCAACCTAGACAGCATATTAAAAAGCAGAGGCATTACTTTGCCAACAAAGGTAGGTCTGTCTAGTCAAAGCTATGGTTTTTCCAGTAGCCATGTATGGATGTGAGAGTTGGACTATAAAGAAAGCTAAGCACTGAAGGATTGACGCTTTTGAACTGTGGTGTTAGAGAAGACTCTTGAGAATCCCGTGGACTGCAAGGAGATCCAACCAGTCTATCCTAAAGGATCTCAGTCCTGAATATTCATTGGAAGGATTGATGCTGAAGCTGAAATTCTAATACTTCGGGCACCTGATGTGAAGAACTGACTCATTGGGAAAGACCCTGATGCTGGGAAAGACTGAAAGCAGGAGGAGGAGAAGGGGACAGGGGACAACAGAGGATAAGATGGTTGGATGGCATCACTGACTCAATGCACATGAGTTCGAGTAAGCTCTAGGAGTTGGTGGTGATGGCCAGGGAAACCTGGCATGCTGCAGTCCATGGGGTCACAAAGAGTCGGACACGACTGAGCGACTGAACAACAACAGTAACAAGAAGCCAAGATCAACAAATAAACAGACAAAGGATAGGGGTAAATAGCAAGAGCTATAGATTCTTCTTGGAATGAGGGCAGGATGCAAGAGTAGTCAGAATTGATCCATGACTTTAGAGAGACCAAAAAATGACTCCCTGTGTATACAAATATTCATAGCACCTTTTTTCAAAAGAGCCCCAAGCTGGAAACAACCCAAGATCCATCAAATGGTGAAAAACCATTTGTGGCACATCCATATAATGGAATGCTACTCAGCAACAAAAAGGAAACAAACTATTGGCACACAGGACAACATACCTGCGTCTCAGACAGTATGCTAAGTGAAAGAAGCCAGACACAAAAGAGAATAAATATTTTATTTATATAAATAAACATTTATATAAAGCTTTATCTACAAAAGACAAATTTAAACCATAATGACAGAAAGCAGACCAACAGTTGCTGAAGCTGAGGTAGGGGGATCTGAGGGGGATGGGTATATGACGTAAAGGAAATACTCTATCTTGATCATGATGGAAGTCAAATGGGTACATGCATTTGTCAAAACTCATCAATATGTATACTTAAAAATAGGTACATATTATTGTATGAGAATTGTACTTCAATAAAGTTGATTTTTAAAACAAGGGCTTTCTGATGAAGGTTGTGACCCAGAAATCTCAAGGAGTTTTAAGTCCAAAATCTAGACAGGCAGAAAAATTAAAAACTAGGCTACATCAGTTATGTGTGAAATGCATTTGAAAACTCCAAATAATGGCTTAAAACCACAAGAATTAATACTCCTTGTTACATTTTATTGATTCTGACACATTTTTTTTCACAGCAATAACAAAGCAATAGAACAAGAATGTTTGATTGGCAGTGGGTTTTTCTTAATAATATATAATGGTGCGTCTTAACAGTTAATGAAACATGTTTTGTTTTTCTAAAACATTTATTTATTTGACTGCACCAGGTTTTAGTTGTGGCACATGGCATCTTTAGTTGACACATGTGGGATCTAGCTCCCTAACAAGGGATCAAACCTGGACCCCTTGCATTGGGAGTGCAGCATCTTAGCCACCAGACCATCAGGTTAAATCTCTGAAACATGTTTAAAAAAAAAAAAAATGTTGAGAGACAGCCCAGAGCTGATATTTCAGCTCCACAAGGTAACCAGGAATGAAGGTTCCTTCCTATTATTCTCTTCTGCCATTCTCAACCCTGGCTTCCATTCTCAAAGTGACTTCATGTTGCCTGAAGGCTACTGGAACTCCAGTCATCATATTTATTTCTCAAGCAGCAGGCAAGAAAGGGATAGAAAGCAAACTGGGCCTCTAAGGTGACTTCCCTGATGTTCCTCTCAACAATTCTACAAATGTGCATGTAGAGTTGCATGGGAGACTAGGAAACACAGCTAACCTTGAACACATTGTCACCTCTTGTGACAGTCATGTCCAACTCTTTGAGACCCCATGGACTGCAGCACACCAGGCTTCCCTGTTCCTCACCATCTCCTGGAGTTTGCTCAATGTCAAACAAACAGACTGACAAGAGATTTTGAACTACATTCCCCTTTCAGGCTCTGTGGCTGTGTCCATTATTCTTTTTAATAGATATAAGTCTGCAAAGGTCGATTAAGACCAAAATATGGACGTTTAAGTAAAGGATGTAAAGTTATTCTGCAGGTAATAGTTGAACCATTGAAGAGTTTTGCATAAGGAAGTGAAATGATCAAAGTGTTGTTTTCAGACACCAATCTCATAGGTCTTTACACTAAACAAGCACACCCAGAAATACTGGTCAGAACTCACTACAGCTGAAAAACTATCCCAATATTCTGACTCATTTCATATGAAGTATGCATATCATGGCAGTTTCTTGGGATCACTGAGGTGTTATATATTGTAACAGCAGTTTTATATCCTCTATTACATACAACATATAAGAACAAATGGATGTTGTATCAGTCATGGTGGGTTATGATCAAGTTATAATACAATAACAAACAGTCCCCAAATTACAGTCAATTAATGCACAAAAAGTTTATTTGTATCTCACACAAAGTTTGAGGCCAGGTAACTTTTCAGAACACTTGCCTTCCATAAGTTTTATCTTTATTCTATGCTTTGATCATATGTCACCCCTACAACATCTCTACAATTGCTGCCACAGGGTAAGACACATACCTCACTTCCATCCACAATCCATTGGCAAGAACTAGTCACACAATTACAATGGAACCAGGAAACAGAAACCTCTCATGTGCCCAGAAAGGAGTTATGTGCATAGATGAATATTAAAGCTTTCTACTACAAAAGTCATGTCAAAAAATATAGTTAAATGGCACCAACAAATGAAACCATATTCAATTGGAGATGTGACAATCTTCAGGCACTGATCTTAAAAAAAGAGGATCTTTATTCCATAATTTTCCTTTCCTAACATTTTCCTGTTTTTCATGCTCATATGCAGTCCTCCTCCCAGTTCATGAGCTCTGAGTGAATCTGCTTCTATTTCCATGTCCCAAAGTAGGCTCCAGTTTGCTTAAGCCAAGTAAGGCAGTCCATTTCCTTTGGCACAATCATTGGTTCGGAGATAGGCATGTGACTAAAACTAGCTGCTGAAATTCATTCTCCTGGGCTAGTTTTAGTCACCTATACATCTATATGCAAAAACTAAAAATGTACCTTGACATCTCACCCCTAAAAACATTACTGAATTGAACATAGATCTAAGTGAACAACATAAAGTATAAGATTCCTAAAAGAAAACAGGAGAAACTTTATGACTTGAGTTTGAGCAGAGTTCTTAGGTACACTAAATGTGTAATCTAGACAAGAAAAAACTGATACATCATAATTCATCAAAATTAAAAACTTTTGCTCCAAGAGACCTACTATTACAAGAATGAAGGAACTAGCTACAGATAGAGAGAGATCTGGGAAAGGACTTGTATCTCTAGGAGTACAGATATGGGAAAGGACTTGTATCTCTAGGAGTACAGCCAGAGCCTGACAACCTTGCACGTTTCCACACAGACCACAAAGGCAACGCTTGGACAGCAGCTGAATTGTGACAGAATGCCATAAGGCCTTGTCAACCTCCTGGTACAGGAGAGCATGGAGACATGGGATGTGCTGCTACAATGCTGTTTCTCACTTACTCTCCAAGTGAGGGGGGCTGTCATGGGCCAGGGTCTCATTGTTTCCAGATTTTGGTGGAGTCTGAGGCTTTCTGCCTCACCATCCATAACGCAAACCTGCAGTTATAAAATTGATTAGCAGCATGCTGGAATGGAATCCTCCACAGGAGTGTCCCATCCTTCTCATTGCAGTCGTCCGGCGTCTTCTGTTTGTGTCATCCTGTGCAAAGGCCACAGAGGGCTGGCACCTTTGGCTATTTATCTTTGCATTCTCTATGAAGCAAAAAACTGAGTATGTAAACGGCTCATTGCTTCTTTACTGGCTGAATCTGTCAGCCTAAATTTGCCTGGTGCTTAACAGTATTCAGTTCAGTTCAGTTCAGTCGCTCAGTGGTGTCTGACTCTTTGCAACCCCACACCCCAGGCCTCCCTGTCCATCACCAACTCCCGGAGTCCACCCAAACCCATGTCCATTGAGTCGGTGATGCCATCCAATCATCTCATCCTCTGTCTTCCCCTTCTCCTCCTGCCCTCAATCTCTCCCAGCATCAGGGTCTTTTCAAACGAGTCAGTTCTTCACATCAAGTGGCCAAAGTATTGGAGTTTCAGCTTCAACATCAGTCCTACCAATGAACACCCAGGACTGATCTCCTTTAGGATGGTCCGGTTAGATCTCCTTGCAGTCCAAGGGACTCTCAAGAGTCTTTTCCAACACCACAGTTCAAAAACATCAATTCTTTTGCACTCAGCTTTCTTTATAGTTCAACTCTCACATCCATACATGACCACTGGAAAAACCATAGCCTTGACTAGACGGATGTTTGTTGACAAAGTAATGTCTCTGCTTTTTAATATGCTGTCTAGGTTGGTCATAACTTTCCTTCCAAGGAGTAAGCGTCTTTTAATTTCATGGCTGCAATCACCATCTGCAGTGATTTTTGAGCCCAAAAAAATAAAGTCTGACACTGTTTCCACTGTTTCCCCATCTATTTCCCATGAAGTGATGGGACCAGATCCCATGATCTTAGTTTTCTGAATGTTGAGCTTTAAGCCAACTTTTTCATCTCCTCTTTCACTTTCATCAATAGGCTCTTTAGTTCTTCTTCACTTTCTGCCATTAGGGTGGTGTCATCTGCATATCTGACATTACTGATATTTCTCCTGGCAGTCTTGATTCCAGCTTGTGCTTCCTCCAGCCCAGCGTTTCTCATGATGTACTTTATTAGAACATATAAAGAACTCTCAAAGCTTGATGTTAACAAACAACCCAACTAAAAATGACCAAAAGATCTGAACCAAAGAAGATACATGGAAGGCAAATAATCACATGAAAAGTTGTTCAGTATCATTAGACATGAGGGAAATGCAAATTAAAACCACAGTGAGATACCACTACATAGTATTAGAATGTCTAAAATAAAAATAATAAAACCAAGTGCTAGAGAAGATGCAAAACAGTTGGAACTATATTGCTGGTGGGAAGGCAAAGTGGTGCAAGAATTCTGGGAAAACAACTCTACAATTTCTTATAAAGTTAAACATGCATTTACCTCTGTGACCCCAAAATTCCTCAAAAATCAAAATGAATGAATACATAAGCAGTGGTATATCCATACAGTGAACTACTATTTAGCACTGAAAAAGGAATGAGCTATTAATTCACACAGCATGAATGAAACATAAATGCATTTTGCTAAGATGTTCTTAAAAAGTTACATATTATATGATTCCATTTATATGAGTCTCAGAATGACAAAAATATAATAAAACAATGAATATATCAGTGGTTGTCAGGGGTTAGAGGGCTTTCCTGTGGCTCAGTGGTAAAGAATCTGCCTGCCAATGCAGGAGACACAGGAGACGTGGGTTCAATTCCTGGGTCAGGAAGATCCCCTGGAGGAGGAAATGGCAACCCACTCCAGTATTTTTGCCAGAATAGCAAGAGGACAGAGGAGCCTGGCAGGCCACAGTCCAAGGTTTGCAAAGAGTCAGACAAGACTGAGCGACTGAACAGGGGTTAAAATTGCAGAAATGATGTGACTATAATGGGACAGAGGTAGTTTTTTTTTGGTATAATAGAACTGTTCTGTATCCTGATTATGGTGGTGGTTGCACAAATCTATATATATGCTAAAACTCAGAGTACAAAAAAAAGACAATTTTATCATCTCTAAGGCAATGGCACCCCACTCCAGTACTCTTGCCTGGAAAATCCCATGGATGGAGCCTTGAAGGCTGCAGTCCATGGGGTCGCTGAGGGTCGGACATGACTGAGCGACTTCACTTTCACTTTTCACTTTCATGCATTGGGGAAGGAAATGGCAACCCACTCCAGTGTTCTTGCCTGGAGAATCCCAGGGATGGGGAAGCCTGGTGGGCTGCCGTCTATGGGGTTGCACAGAGTCAGACATAACTGAAGTGACTTAGCAATAGCAAGAGCAATGTATACCAAAACAAGCAAATGTGCTATATATTAATTAAAAAATAAAATGTAAAAAGGAAGAATGAAAGAGAGAGAAGGGAAGACTGTTATAAAAGAGGGAGTTCCCTGGTAGTCTAATGGTTAGGATTCCAGGCTTTCACGGCTGTGGCCCAATTTCAGTCCCTGGTCAGGAAATGGAAATCCCACAAGGCACTTGGTGTGGCCAAAAATAAATAAAATTTAAAAGTTAAAAAAAAAAAAAGAAAAAGACTAATGCCTAGTATTTGGGACTTTCCAGGCAGGCCAGTGGTGAAGACTCTAAACTTCCACTGCAGGGGGCACAGGTTCAATTCCTGGTCAGGGAAACAGGATCCCACATGTTGCACAGCAAGCCACACCCCCCCCACCCCAAAACAAAAGAGAGAGAAAGTGAGAGATGTAGAAGACAAAACCAAAAATGCAATCTGTGGATCTTGCTTGGATCCTGATTTGAACAAACCAACTACAAAGGGCATTCTTGATACAACTAAGAAAAATTTACTGTTAATCTGTAACTATCTTTTAAAGTTTTTAAATTATGATCTTGGGCTTGTGGTTATATACAAAAAAACTTAATCAGTTAGACACACATTCTGAAGTATATATGTATGTGAAATAGGATTACGTCTGGGATTTACTTTAAAATTATTGAAAAAAGGGGCTTTGCATTGGCAAATGTTGAAGCTAGAGGCTCATTTCACTACTTTCACTATTTTTTGAGTGTGCTTGAATTTTTATGTAATTTTTCTTAAAATTTGTCATGATAATGAGATTTCAAAAAAGGATATTTGAAAGGAGAACTCCTTTTCAACATTTATTATAAAGCAGAAGACAGATCAGCCTACAGTTGACTTCCACCTCAATGTCAAATCTTTCCAATGACTTCAAATAAATAAATGCTGTGTGTGCCAAAAATAATACTGACATATGAAAAAAGCAGCCTCCTAGAAATCTTATACCGTGAGCAATAAACTACTAAAATTACTAGATTAGTAAAGATTTTGCTGTTAGATTTTTAAAACAGCAAATCAAAATAGCTTCTTTTATATAATGTCATTTTCAATGACACCATCAAAGAAACAAAGGGCAAAAATAATTTTAGGGCAATAATTATGATTTTAAAAATCTGAGCCAAACCCCAAAATTACCCAGGCTTTTTCATTCTCATTAATTATTTACACAGTGTGGCTTTCCTGCTGTGTGGGTCCAGTCTGTTCTTTTGAGCATGATTATTATTTATCATTTCTTGAGCACTTAGCACTGCGTGAGATACAGATGCTAAATTCCTTCCCTGGAGGACAACAATCAAAGCCACACAAGCAAAATATAAAGATTAGCTATTGAAGAAATGAAAACTAAATAAAAAGCTAAGGAACACACTCTAAGCTCCCTGTTTTGCTTTATGCTTTAAGTTCATGATACAACACTTGATTCTTTGGAGGGAGTGCAAAAGAAGACTGAATTTGCCAGATAAAAAACTAGCTTAAAAGAAATAGAAACACAGATTTCAGGGATCATTCTAGGAAATATCCTACCTTAACAATCGTTTTACCTTCTGATAAATACAAATTACAAGAACCTACTCCCAGGATGCAGCAGTGCGTGCATGGGACCTTTTGAACTGAACTGAACTGACTGTCTGCTTAAGGAACGGCTTCTCCCAGTCTGTGTTCCTGATGAGTGTCAATCACAGTACACCTTTCCCCTACTTTATAATGACGTTGTGCTGAACTATGTAGGCCAGGAGCTGCTGCTGCTGCTGCTGCTGCTGCTGCTAAGTCGCTTCAGTGGTGTCCAGGAGCAGCCCAAGGTTATTTTTTACAGGTCCTGTAATGAAATTTCTCTGCAGTGTCCATTGGGCCAATTTGTAAAGAAAAGTAGACAAACGGATGCAGTCTAAGATCTGGCAGACTAAACTCCAGAATCAGGCCCTTAAGTTCCTACAGTTCTTTAGATTATATGAACTCCTCTACAATTCATTTTAGCCAGCACACTCAAGTTTTTGCTTAGGATAGTCTGAATTGGATTTCCTTGTCATTTGCTCCTGAAAGAATCCTGACTCAGAATTTGCACAAGGTCCAATAGCTGCTAAATGGTAAGACATCATTCAAACCTAGGTTTGTCCAGCTCTACATAGTAGGCATTTCCTGTTAGGTTCAGTTCAGTACAGTTCAGTCGCTCAGTCGTGTCTGACTCTTTGCAACTCCATGAATCACAGCACGCCAGGCCTCCCTGTCCATCACCAACTCCCGGAGTTCACTCAGACTCCGTCCATTGAGTCGGTGATGCCATCAGCCATCTCATCCTCTGTCGTCCCCTTCTCCTCCTGCCCCCAATCCCTCCCAGCATCAGAGTCTTTTCCAATGAGCCAACTTTTCGCATGAGGTGGCCAAAGTACTGGAGTTTCAGCTTCAGCACCATTCTTTCCAAAGAACACCCAGGACCGATCTCCTTTAGAATGGACAGGTTGGATCTCCTTGCAGTCCAAGGGACTCTCAAGAGTCTTCTCCAACACCACAGTTCAAAAGCATCTTCAGTGCTCAGCTTTCTTCACAGTCCAACTCTCACATCCATACATGACCACTAGAAATACCATAGCCTTGACTAAATGGACCTTTGTTGGCAAAGTAATGTCTCTGCTTTCTAACATGCTGTCTAGGTTGGTCACAATTTTCCTTCCAAGGAGTAAGTATCTCTTAACTTCATGGCTGCAATCACCATCTGCAGTGATTTTGCAGCCCCCAAAAATAAAGTCTGACACTGTTTCCACTGTTTCCCCATCTATTTCCCATGAAGTGATGGGGCCGGATGCCATGATCTTCGTTTTCTGAATGTTGAGCTTTAAGCCAACTTTTTCACTCTCCTCTTTCACTTTCATCAAGAGGCTCTTTAGTTCCTCTTCACTTTCTGCCATAAGGATGGTGTCATCTGCATATCTGAGGTTATTGATATTTCTCCCAGCAATCTTGATTCTAGCCTGTGCTTCTTCTAGCCCAGCATTTCTCATGATGTACTCTGCATATAAGTTAAATAAGCGGGGTGACAATATGCAGCCTTGACGTACTCCTTTTCCTATTTGGAACCAGTCTGTTACTCTATGTTCAGTTCTAACTGTTGCTTCCTGACGTGCATATAGGTTTCTCAAGAGGCAGGTCAGGTGGTCTGGTATTCCCATCTCCTTCAGAATTTTCCACAGTGCATTGTGATCCACACAGTCAAAGGCTTTGGCATAGTCAATAAAGCAGAAATAGATGTTTTTCTGGAACTCTCTTGCTTTTTTGATAATCCAGTGGATGTTGGCAATTTGATCTCTGGATCCTCTGTCTTTTCTAAAACCAGCTTGAACATCAGGAAGTTCATGGTTCACGTATTGCTGAAGCCTGGCGTGGAGAATTTTGAGCATTACTTTACTAGCGTGTGAGGTGAGTTCAGTTGTGTGGTAGTTTGAGTATTCTTTGGCATTGCCTTTCTTTGGGACTGGAATGAAAACTGACCTTTTCCAGTCTTGTGGCCACTGCTGAGTTTTCCAAATTTACTGGCATATTGAGTGCAGCACTTTCACAGCATCATCCTTTAGGATTTGAAATAGCTCAACTGGAATTCTATCACCTCCACTAGCTTTGTTCATAGTGATGCTTTCTAAGGCCCACTTGACTTCACATTCCAGGATGTCTGGCTCTAGGTGAGTGATCACACCATTGTGATTATCTTGGTCATGAAGATTTTTTTTTGTACAGTTCTTCTGTGTATTCTTGCCACCTTTTCTTAATATCTTCTGCTTCTGTTAGGTCCATACCATATCTGTCCTTTATTGAGCCTATCTGTGCATGAAATGTTCCCTTGGTATCTCTAATTTTCTTGAAGAGATCTCTAGTCTTTCGCATTCTGTTGTTTTCCTCTATTTCTTTGCATTGATCGCTAAGGAAGGCTTTCTTATCTCTCCTTGCTATTCTGTGGAACTCTGCATTCAGATGCTTATATCTTTCCTTTCCTCCTTTGCTTTTCGATTCTCTTCTTTTCACAGCTATTTGTAAGGCCTCCTCAGACAGCCATTTTGCTTTTTTGCATTTCTTTTCCATAGGGATGGTCTTGATCTCTGTCTCCTGTACAATGTCACGAAGCTCCGTCCATATTTCATCAGGCACTCTATCTATCAGATCTAGTCCCTTAATCTATTTCTCACTTCCACTGTATAATCATAAGGGATTTGATTTAGATCATACCTGAATGGTCTAGTGGTTTTCCCTACTTTCTTCAATTTCAGTCTGAATTTGGCAATAAGAAGTTCATGATCTGAGCCCCAGTCAGCTCCTGGTCTTGTTTTTGTTGACTGTATAGAGCTTCTCCATCTTTGGCTGCAAAGAATACAATCAGATTTTGGTGTTGACCATTTGGTGATGTCCATGTGTAGAGTCTTCTCTTGTGTTGTTGGAAGAGGGTGTTTGCTATAACTAGTGTGTTTTCTTGGCAAAACTCTATTAGCCTTTGCCCTGCTTCATTCCGTACTCCAAGGCCAAATTTGCCTGCTACTCCAGGTGTTTCTTGACTTCCTACTTTTGCATTCCAGTCCCCTATAATGAAAAGGACATCTTTTTTGGGTGTTAGTTCTAAAAGGTCTTGTAGGTCTTCATAGAACCGTTCAACTCAGCTTCTTCAGCGTTACTGTTTGGGGCATAGACTTGGATTACTGTGATATTGAATGGTTTACCTTGGAAATGAAGAGATCATTCTGTCATTTTAGAGACTGCATCCAAGTACTGCATTTCGGACTCTTTTGTGGACCATGATGGCTACTCCATTTCTTCTAAGGGATTCCTGCCCGCAGTAGTAGATATAATGGTCATCTGAGTTAAATTCACCCATTCCAGTCCATTTTAGTTCTCTGATTCCTAGAATGTCGACGTTCACTCTTGCCATCTCCTGTTTGACTACTTCCAATTTGCCTTGATTCATGGACCTGACATTCCAGGTTCCTACGCAATATTGCTCTTTACAGCATTGGACCTTTCTTCTATCACCAGTCACATCCACAACTGGGTAGGTTTTGCTTTGGCTCCATCCCTTCATTCTTTCTGGAGTTATTTCTCCACTGATCTCCCGTAGCATGTTGGGCACCTACTGACCTGGGGAGTTCCTCTTTCAGTATCCTATCATTTTGCCTTTTCATACTGTTCATGTGGTTCTCAAGGCAAGAATACTGAAGTGGTTTGCCATTCCCTTCTCCAGTGGACCACATTCTGTCAGACCTCTCCATCATAACCTGCCCGTCTTGGGTGGCCCCACAGGGCATGGCTTAGTTTCATTGAGTTAAACCAGGCTGCAGTCCGTGTGATTAGATTGACTAGTTTTCTGTGATTATGGTTTCAGTGTGTCTGCCCTCTGATGCCCTCTCGCACACTTATCGTCTTACTTGGGTTTCTCTTACCTTGGACGTGGGGTATCTCTTCATGGCTGCTCCAGCAAAGTGCAGCCACTGCTCCTTACCTTGGATGAGCGGTATCTCCTCACTGCCACCCCTCCTGACCTTGAACGTGGAATGGCTCCTCTAGGCCCTACTGCACCCACGCAGCCACCGCTCCTTGGACTGTTTATCCTACAGATGTTTAATTCCTAAAATGTAGTTTCCTTTAAGATTGGGAAAGGAGCTGGGGCTGGGGTAGGGTGCTTGATCTAATTCTCTATCATTTCCTGGCAGTTGGTGTGAGGTGAAAACGACAAATACAGTAATACCTAACAAGAATTTATTTTCACCCGTTTTTTAGATTTACTGAACAAGAACTCAAGTTGGCAATCATACAAAGTTCTACCCAAGAGCAAATCAAAGTTATGTAAGACACTAAGACAGAATGGTATAAAAGGATTTTCTGTTCTCTCTGCTCTATCCAGTTGTAATGACTGCATCAAAAAACAATGTTTAATATCCACAACACCAAATAAAATATTGAGGTTTTCTAAGTTGCACAAGGATACATCTATTTATTTACATTTAAAAACTACTTTATTCTCTGTCTCACCAATACATGCAAAGGAAAACAAGTACTAAAATGATGCTGGCAGTTTACAAATTAATGGCCTATTTTTTGGTAATAATTAAATTAAATGTCATTTCCTCATTTTCCTATTTAAGATACTTCATTTCCTTTATTACCTTTATCATGATTTGAAATTATTGTTTATTTACTTCTTACCTCATTACAACTTGTTTATTCACTTATGGATCTTGCCAATTTTTTAAATCATAGTTTTCATCAATTTAACAGCCTGGCTTATAGACAACAACACAAAGTATAAATCTGTTAAAATTAATTAAAAAATTATACTGCTCCCAAATAAAAGTCACTGTTTTGGTACCTATAAAATACACCAATATCTTGAAACTATTAAGGATAATGGTGTGTGTGTTCTCCTAGCAATTAAACTGGAAATCTCTTGAAAGCCCAGGTGTCAGTGGTTTAAGGAACCAGTGGAATTCTCTTGTGGGGATTTGCTTAGCTGAGTCCTAGTGGTTTTAAGGCCCTAAGGTAGGAGGCTTCCTGCTTTAACCTAAGCAGCGCTTCACACATCAAGATTTCACATGGACTTGGCATAAGCTTTGGACTGAAGAAAGTGTTTTATTACTTAAAAACAGGTTTAGGGGTAGGGTGGTAGAAACCATGTTCTGGGGAATTTGGAATAAAAGATATCTAAACTTATTTTGCATTCTCAATTACATTTATTCTTCTTTTTCAAAATCAATGTGCTGTAAAAAATTTAATAGTATAATAAAAAATTACTTCTGCCTCAATTTTAAAGACCTAGGCATTTATACTCTTAGAATTTTAGAGATAAATGAAACATTAAGGCTTCTAGAATCAGAGAATCTTTGCCATTTAGCTATGCAAAAAATTAACAGTTTAAACCTTATATTGGGAAACTTTATGATCTTTGGATATTTGCGTTTGATTTCCTTCTCTATAGAGAGAACAGATAAAAACTTGTTTAGTGTTCCCTCCCTTTCCAGGTTGAATTTTATCTTGAGTAGATTTAAAACAAGATTAGCTGTAATAGGATTCCGGGATGTGGGCAGATGTCTACTGGTCATGGATGATCTCTCTTGCAATCAGCTCCTTCATTATTTCATTGGTACCACCATAGATTGTCTGGACACGGGCATCCACATAAGCTCTGGATAAATAAGAAGATGATTAAAGGAATAAACAAAGGATATTAGAAATTATAAATTTTGTCTCACCAGGTAACTATTAATTACTTTACAGTGTTCATTTAATGAAATTCAAACAATAAAAGTTCTTCATAAATTACTTTTTTTCAGTATGGCATTCACCCTAGATTGGTATGATTATAAAATTCTATTCAGATATTGATCATTTGCATAGATTTGTTTTAGTTTGCTTGAAGAGAGTACAAATTCAAAATAATATTTCCAAGTCTGTTTCTTTTAATTTTGTAAAATTCAGCACATATAATAAGATCCTAAAAAGTGCTATGTTAAATTTAGAAATGAATACAATGTCTTAATAGCTTGTTACCTTTAATGTTTCCCCCCAAAAGTTGAAATCTACTGGTTTTATTTAAAAAAAGAGAAAAGTACATGTTTTCTAACATCCTTTAGAGTCCCACCAATACTGCTGCCATCAGCAGTATAAATTGATGCTTCAGAAAATTATTACCTCACAAAGTTAACAAGTAACTTACTTTTTGGAAAAGATTAATAATCACCCCAGTAATGTATGTGTTAAAAATACTGAGTGACTGAGCACACTGCCATAAAAAAAGACTTTACTTTTGATAGTGATGACAGCAAATATAACACTATATAGTTGTTTTTATGTTTTCTCATTTTATCCTCTCAGCTCTGGAATTAGGGAGGGTAAATACTACTAATTTTGCAGGTAAAGGAACTGAGGTGCTAAAAAGTTAATACCTATACTAATTAATGGTTGCTATTTAATGGTCACATAATAGATCATTGGCAACCTGGAATGAAAAGGTAGGTATCTTGCCACTTTGGCAAATATCTTTTTAATTGTATCAATATTTTCATTGGTCCAGAAATGTAAGATTAGTTATTGAGCTTTGCAGTTTTCTAGTAGGAAAATTCAAAGGCATTTTTTTTCTAAGCCTTAAACTGTTTTTTTTTTTTTTTTTTAATTTGAGAAAAATTAAATGTGCTGGCTCTCTAGGAACATGATCAATTCTGAACTTTTCCTCGTCCAAGTTCATCATGGTACCTTGCAATGGTACCTTACTTGAGCGCTCAGTATTTATTGATTTGATTTACTGTATTACAAAGGAATTTTAGAGTCTCAATACCTACTTTTTGATGAAACTTGAAATCCAGAGACGTTTGTGTTTTCAAATATATTTTTTCTTTCAGACAGATTTCATTGTTGCCCACAAAATCCAGAACTTTCATTTAGAGAACCTATCTGGCATTTCAGCCTACTTCAGCAATTTCAATGCTTTTGGACCTTTTGGACCGAGTTGGGCACATTTTTTTCACATTAAAGAAGTTTCAATGGAGTAGGTAATCGACAGAGACCAGTAGGCCTTTTATAAGTTATTAATTAAATTCAGTCATCAACTAAAATTCACAGAATGGCAGCAGAAGGAATGTTTAACCACACAGGGATGAAGCTCTTTATCTCACACTGTTCTTCCCAGCAAACAGGTCTTGAAATGGCAAAATGTAAGCATCTATTCCCATAGCCCCAAGCCGAATGAGTAAGACTGAAGTATGACTCACACTTAAAACCACTCATTTTTATACAAACAGGAAAAAATAAACAAAACAAAAAAGCATCTCCTTGATCTCTGAAACCAAGACTCAGCAACATGCACAGGCATAAGTTCAGTTCAGTTGCTCAGTCATGTCTGACTCTTCGCAACCCCATGGACCACAGCATGCCAGGACTCCCTGTGCATCCCCAATTCTCGGAGTTAACAAACACACAAATAATACAGTTTAACCTTAAGGTATAAAAAAACACAACTATAATGATTTTTTTTCTATCATATCAAAATATATGTACTTCATTCATATACTGCCTAATGTATCTGATTAGCTTTTTTGATATTATCCACTACTCTCTCTTGTCATCTTATGAAAAGTTCTTTCCCTTTGTCTTTGGAGAGAAAAAAGCAGTCTAGTTTAAAAGTTCATACAGTCTTCAAACTAAGAACCTGCCCAAGAAGGGGATTGTTACTCCTGAAAGGAAGTATGTCTCTCAAACTGAAACCAGAAATTTCAAATAAGTCATCAAGTTACCATTTTTGCTTGCTACTGATCTGATGGAATTGCCTCTGAGAAAACAGACCAAGACTTATGCTACACTCTAATCCTGGACCATGAGATGGCTGACTCTTCTTCACCTAAATGCCTTTCTTAGGAACAGAACTAAACTAGACAAACACTGAACCATGACATTGTCTACATTCCCAGAAGCAGTTATAATAGCACAGTTAAGCAGAAAAATATAAATACCCATTATTATTTTACTTGCTTAAGCACTGTGAATATTATAAATAAGATGAGTTAATATTGTGACTAAAACATAAAAACACACAGGAAAAATTCCAGCAATGCTTTAATTTGTCCTAGCATAACTCAGTTTACTTCTGACTTCATGACTATTCAAAGATTAAAAAAAAAACAAACCTGCTTTTGTTTAAGGCCTGTTTGAAGTAGTTCTGAAAGGATATACCAAAACCCAAGTCCAAGGATTGATAAAGAAAAGGAAATAAGTTAGTTACTTCATGCCTACATTCTAAAGGAAGGAAAATACCCTACTTGTTGAGTTTTTATAGAAAGTTATAAATTATATATACCCTGTGATTAAAGCTTTCTGAGCTACCCAGTAGCTACAGGAAATTAGTAAATTACATCTATGCTGGAGCTTCTGTTCTTAATATAACTTGAATACAATGTTTATTTTCCTTATTAAGGACTATAAGCAAATAAAATGTCTTCAGTTATACTTGCCAAAGTGATAAATTTGAAAGTAAGTTTGAATACTAGTTTAATACTGTTTCCCTTTTAGATTCCATATTTAGATAATATTATAAGAGGTTTTTAGAAGTTCATAGCATTCTCATTCTCAGATTCAAAACTAAATTGGACTTCTCTCTATATAGCAAAAACTCTCTTGGGAAAATTATATAAGCTGAAAATATTGCCAAATAAGAGGAAAACTATATTTTCTATAATGATAAGGAGAAATGCCATGGAGAGATTACTAAGGCAAAGACTACAGGAAAAGGGAAAGAAGAAACTATGGAGATGGAGGAAGAAACATAGAAGAGGATGCTGCCTATTGACAAACTGGAACTGCTTCGAAACGGAAACAAGAATATTCACGTGTAATGCAATAAAAAGGCTGTATTTATTTTCATTTGAAGGAAATACAAATTCTACTTAGAAAAAAATAACACTTTTGATTTGTTTTTAGAACTAAATAAACAATAAAAAATTTAAGATTTTTTTATTGACTTCAAATGTAGGTTAATTTTTCTGCAATGTGTGTTTTTTTTGATTTTTAAAAAGTGATATTTTCAAAGACATACAAAATGACCAAAAGGTATATGAAAAAATACTGTATCACTAATCACCAGGGAAAATGTAAATCGACCACAATGAAATATCATCTCACATCTGTCTATTAGCTAAAAGGCCAAAAGACAAATGTCGAGGAGATGAAGAAATTGCAATACTGGCACACTGCTGTTACAGAGAATGCGAAGTGGTGCACAGCAGCTGCTATAAAAAACAGTACGGAAGTTCTTCAAAAATTTAAATAAAACTACCGTATGATCCAGAAATCCCACTTCTAGATATTTATACAAAAGAATTGAAATCAAGACCTCCAAGTGATGCTAGCACTCACTTGTTCAATGCAGTATTACTCACAATAGCCAAGATGTGGAAACAACCTGTACATCCATGGACAGATGAATGGATAAAGAAACTGTAGTATAAGATACAATGGAATACTATTCAATCGTAAGCAGAAGGAAGTTCTGCAATATGTCACCACCTGGATGAACCTTGAGGACACTCTGCTAAGTGAAATAAGCCAGTCACAGAAAGACAAATACAACATGATCCCACCTATATGAGGTATCTAAGGTAGTCAGATTCATAGCCTCATAAAGGAATGGTGGCTGCCAGGCACTACGGAGAAGGAGAAATGGGAGGTTACTAACCAATGGGCATAAAGTTTCAGTCAAGCAAGATGAATAAGTTCCAGAGATCTGCTGTACAGCACTGTGCCTAGAGTTAACAATACTGTATGGTACACTTAAAATTCTGTGAAGAGGGTGGATCTCATGTTAAGTGCTCTTAACAACAGTAAAATAAAACAAAATAATTAATAGTCAATGCAAATTAAGGGCTTCCCTGGTAACTAAGACAGTGAAGAATAAGCCTGAAATGCAGGAGACCTGGGTTCAATCCCTTGGGTCAGAAAGATCCCCTGGAGAAAGCAATGGCTACCCACTCCAGTATTCTTGCCTAGAGAATCCCATTGACAGAAGAGCCTGGCAGGCTATATAATCCATGGGGTCGCAAAAAGTCGAACACAACTAAACGACTAAGCACATAACTTAAGAGGGTAAGCCATCTTCAGTCTTTGACAACTCATTTGAGTATGAGTTGCTTCAAACTGGAGGAAATGATCTTGAAATGCATTAAAATGTAAAATATGCATACTTTTGAACTAGCAGTACTACTTTTGGGACTTTGTCCTATTATGATAAAAAACACATGTATCTAAGACAAACGTATGAGTGTTTATTGAAGCATTGTTTGTCACAGTAAAAAACTAGAAAAAAAAATCTGAATAACTAAACATAAACAATTATAGTAAAATACTATTCAACTATAAAAGTGATACTAATCCTGAATAATGATTCAAATAAAGCTTTAGTATATTATATATTTATTTATATTTAATATCTTGTATACTAAAGTATATATTCACTTTTTAAAAAATTATTAAATCCTAGTAGTAAGCTGATAACATGAAGTTGTTTCTAGCTACCTGAACATACTCCATAGGCAGTTGAAAAATGCGAAGATTTTGCACCTCCTTTCCCTCTATCCTCAGTGTACAAAGAACAGGTAAAGAAGTTTTCCTTTTTCTACACACTACCCAGAAAAGCATAACACAACAGGCCTACTTACTTTGCAATGGGATACTCAAACATGTATCCCCAACCTCCATGCAGCTGCAAACAGTCATAAGCTACTCTGTTTTGCAAATCAGATGCCCTAGATGTCCAAAATAAAAAGCAGAAAAGGAACATTTGAAATGAATTTTCATGAGATGCTTTACAGCCAGAAAACAAATGACTGTTTAAATGCATACATTTATCAAACAATTAAAAATAGGCGTATCAGTCAACCAGAGAAGATTGATATAAATTATAAATGAAATAAATCTCAAGAATATTTTCACATAATGAATACTTTCTTCATCAACTATATTTCTGGCTGGGTTTCTGTTAAGTCTAGAAACAAAATGTAGAAAATTTAGACTATTTATTAGGTGTTGGGAACTTTAAGCCTAAAAAGAATATAGTAAAAACTTGAATCTGGTCTAATTTATTCAGATTCTCTGTGTGATATGTTAGCAGAAAAATTATATAGTCATCTACTTTCTTTTGCCTTGTGTAATATGTGTTTGTTTTCTTCAAATATGTCACTTCCTATGCAAAGGCGGCAATTCTGAATTTTTAACTGTAAAAAATATGTTTTAGGGTTTTCAGGAATAAACTGAAAGTAAAAGTGAAAACCTAAGAGGATAGACCTCTATCAAAGCACAAACTATCTTCTAGGACACTTATTAAAGATTATTGGGGAATTATTTATTCCTGAAGTATATATATATTAATATGAAGTGCTTGAAAAATATATTCTTTTCTGATCTAATCACAACAATTTTAACTACTGTTAAAATCCATAAAATAACTGGTTAGTTCAAAATCTTTTCAACTTACTTTCAACAGTGGGAAATATAAAACAAAGGTAAGCATAGACCCATTTTCCTATAAAAAATAATTTTTAACTCAAGCCATAGGACAGGTCAAGATGTTCCTGAGAAATACAGTAACAATATAATGATTAACAGACAAGATTCAGGGGGCAGTGATATTTGGAATTCTACACATTTTTGTCTTTGACAAGTATGTTAGTGAAATATTTGCTGGGTTATAAGTAGTTGCTTCCTCTTCTCCAATATGAAATACCAGTATGTCTATAAACCTAGTGTTTTCAAAGAATAAGGCCACCAGCTATCCAAATGTCTTTTCCCAAAAATATCTAAAAATTTTTCACTAGTTAAAAAACTTGCTGTAAATGTAAGTATCTTCCCCCCAAAATGTTAATTTCTAATAATTCCACATGACTTTTCAACCTGGCAAGTTTATTATTTTGGATTATTGGTTCATTACATAATACATACATGCAGAATAGTGGTTCATTACATAAACCACTATTCTGCATATTTCCTCATTCTACTTCTCACTAAAGTGAACACAAGTTAATGAATAACAACAGGAATTTTTTCCAGGTTATTTTTGGGCTAATGAGATGTGAGAATGTTTGTTTTTAAAAGAGGAAACAAAACCCGATTTCAGAATCTGATTTAAACTATGTTCTTGCATCTTAAAATACACAAAAGGCCTATGGGGGGGTGTCTTTTTTCAATTAACTCATCTTTAATAACATTGCTAATCATGTTTAATGAAAATGAAAAATTTTTTTGTTTTGGTTTGTGGTTTTGACCATACCATAAGGTACGCAGGATCTTAGTTCTCCAACCAGGGATCAAACCTGAGACCCCTACAGTGGAAACCCAGAGTCTTAGCCACTGAATGGCCAGGGAAGTCCCTGAAAGTTGTCTTACAGAACATTTTTTTTTTTTCCTTTTGCTTAATAGAGCATGTACAACTTTTGATTGGACAGTCAAAACTTCAGAAATTTTTTCTGAGGTCTAGAAAACCTCTTAAACAGAAAAATCTTGCCTAATCTACTCATTTCACAGATATCAAAATGTTGGCCCCAAAATAATTAAATTTAATTGCAGTTACGTAATGACAGAATTGCGGTTCTATCTCAGGACTCGAAGTATTACTGTTCTTTTGTTGTCTTACTCTACAGCCACTCTTCAGCTAATCTGAGAATCAACTACTACTTGAAATAACAAATTAGTCATCATATTTAATATTTGCTTTTCGAGGGTAAGCTAAAAGTTAAAAAGTAACTTGGGTAAGTTTTAGCACATTATAAATAGGTTTAATGGGAATATTCAGAATTTAAAAAAAAATTGGTCCTTACGGCTAGTTTTCATTCACTCAGCATTCTTCCTTTAAGGCCTTCAAGGCTGAGTTTCACTTTGGAAGAATTCCATAACAGTCTGTGCAAACACCACATTTTAATTACCGTAGCATGCATACCAGTATTTCGCCATGGCAGCAGTGGCAACGTCCAGACGTTTCACTCTGTGCAGCTGGAGACAGCTGTCCACAAAAGCTCTGGTTACACATATGGATGTTTTTAATTCTGCTAGCTTATGCTTCACCGTCTAGAGTTTAAAGGAAATGAAGGAGAAGAGCATATTTTGAGTCACTTAGCATATAAAAAATTATATAATAAAAGATCTTTGGCAATGGCACCCCACTCCAGTACTCTTGCCTGGAAAATCCCATGGATGGAGGAGCCTGGTAGGCTGCAGTCTATAGGGTCGCTAAGAGTCAGACACTACTGAGCGACTTCACTTTCAATTTTCACTTTCCACTTTCATGCATTGGAGGAGGAAATGGCAACCCACTCCAGTGTTCTTGCCTGGAGAATCCCAGGGACGGGGGAGCCTGGTGGGCTGCCGTCTATGGCGTCGCACAGAGTTGGACATGACTGAAGCGACTTAGCAGCAGCAGATCAAAACAGATGTGGAATTACTGTGTTTTTTTTTTGTTCCCTTCAAAAAAGATGCATATTAACTACACAGCTAATGTTATATTTCATTACTAAGAAAATGTACCAAAAGACAAGATGCAAAGGTCGATACATACAAAATAACATCTCATATTTTAGGTTAAAAAATTTAGACTACTTAGGGAACTTTTCAGAGAAGGCAATGGCACCCCACTCCAGCACTCTTGCCTGGAGAATCCCAGGGACGGGGGAGCCTGGTGGGCTGCCGTCTATGGGGTCGCACAGAGTTGGACACGACTAAAGTGACTTAGCAGCAGCAGCAGCAGGGAACTTTTGGAAGAACAGCATGACTAATGGGTGAGCACCATTGTGTGGTACAGTCCTTTAGGTACAGCTGTTGAAAATACCTGTTCTCCTCTGGAATCTAAATCCATGAAGAACTATTAATGAAATCAAGTATGCACATTTCCTGCTTCTCTGTATTGGAATAAAGAAACAAGCTAGGACAATATAAAAATATTATTAGACATTAAGGGCGTCCCTGGTGGCTAAGTGGTAAAGAATCCACCTGCCAACGCAGGAGACACAGGTTCGGTCCCTGACCCAGAGAGATCCCACATACCTTGGGACAACTAAGCCCATGTGTCCCAGCGCCTGCTTACCACAACTAGAGAAAAGCCCATGCGGCAACACAGACACAGCACGGCCAAAAAAATTTAACAAATAAATAAAATTTAAAAACTGTATATTTAAAAAACATATTTATACTTGTTGTTCAGTCACTCAGTTGTATCCAACTCTTTGAGACCCCATGGACTGCAGCATGCCAGGCTTCCCTGGCTTTCACTACTCCTGGAGTTTGCTCAAACTCATGTCCATCGAGTTGGTGATGCTATCCAACCATCTCATCCTCTGCCGCCACCTTCTCCTGCCCTCAATCTTTCCCAGCATCAGGGTCTTTTCCAATGAGTCAGTTCTTCACATCAGGTGGCCAAAGTACTGGAGCTTCAGCATCATTCCTTCCAGTGAATATTCAGGGTTGATTTCCTTTAGGATTGACTGGTTTGATCTCCTTGCTGTCCAAGAGACTCTTAAGAATCTTCTCCAGCAACATAGTTCAAAAGCATCAATTCTTCAGCGCTCACTGTCTTTATGTTTCAACTCTCACATCCGTACATGACTAATGGAAAAACCATAGGTTGTTTTTAAAATAATTATTTATTTA
>NW_011495032.1:32230735-32240384 GCF_000754665.1 Bison bison bison
CATCTAGCCTGGCTTTTCACATGATGTACTCTGCATATAAGTTAAATAAGCCGGTGATAATGTATGGCCTGGATGTACTCCTTTCCCAATTTAGAACCAGTCCGTTGTTCCATGTCCAGTTCTAACTGTTGCTTCTTGATCTGCAAATAGGTTTCTCAGGAGGAAGGTAAGGTGGTCTGGTATTCCCATCTCTTTCAGAATTTTCCACAGTTTGTTGTAATCCACACAGTCAAAGGCTTTAGTGTAGTCAGTGAAACAGAATTCTTCCCTTGCTTTTTCTATGATCCAATGGATGCTGGCAAATTGATCTCTAATTCCTCTGTTTTTTCTAAATCCATCTTGTACATCTGTTAGTTCTTGGTTCATGTACTGTTGAAGTCTAGTTTGAAGGATCTGAGCGTTACTTGCTAGCATGTGCACGCATGCGTGCTAAGTTGCTTCAGTTGTGTTCGACTCTCTGTGACCCTATGAACTGTGTTGCCCACCAAGCTCCTCTGTCCATGATTCTCCAGGCAAGAATACTGGAGTGGGTTGCCGTGCCCTTGTCCAGGGGATCATCGCAACCCAGGGATCAAACCCGCATGTCCTGAAATCCAGGCAAATCTTTACCTCTGAGCTATGACAGAAGCCCTGCTAGCATGTAAAATGAGTGTTTTACATGCTACTGCATACATGCAGTACTTTGAACATTCTTTGGCAATGCCCTTCTTTGGGACTGGAATGAACTTTTCCAGTCCTGTGGCCACTGATGACTTTTGCAAATTTGCTGGCATACTGAGTGCAGCACTTCAACATCATCTTTTAGGTTTTGAAATAGCTCAGCTGGAATTCTATCACCTCCACTAGCTTTGTTCATAGTAATGTTTCCTAAGTCCCACTTGACTTCACACTCCAGGATGTCTGCCTCTAGGTGAATGACCACACCATCGTGGTTATCCAGGTCATGAAGACCTCTTTTGTACAGGTCTTCTGTATCTTCTTGCCATCTCTTCTTAATCTCTTCTGCTTCTGTTAGGTTCTTACCGTTTCCATCCTTTATTGTGCCCATCTTCGCGTGAAATATTTCCTTTGTATCTCTAACTTTCTCGAAAAGATCTCTAGTCTTTCCCATTCTATTGTTTTCCTCTATTTCTTTGCATTGTTCACTTAAAAAGGCTTTCTTATTTCTCCTTGCTATTTTTTGGAACTCTGCATTCAGTTGGGTGTATCTTTCCCTTTCTCCTTTGCCTTTAGCTTCTCTTCTTTTCTCAGCTATTTGTAAGGCCTCCTCAGACAACCATTTTGTCTAATTGCATTTCTATTTCTTTGGGATGATTTTGGTCACCGCCTCCTGTACAATGTTACAAACCTCCATCCGTACTGCAAAATATTTACTCTATATCTGCAGAATGCAATAGAAGAATAGAATCGGAACACTCGAGACGTCAAAGCCCAGTACCTCCCCAACCTCTGCTGCCTTTCCCCACTCTCCCTCTTACTTCTTTCAGTAGCTCGCACGGTCCTTAACTTGAACTGCATGGTCTGCAACTGTCAGTGTCAACATACCTATTCACCTCCTCCTGCTGGCCATAGACAACTAACAGCATTCTAATCATTCTACTATTCTAATCATTCTATCGAGACCAGCGTCAACTATTCTTGATGGCTCTAACTTCAATCCAATTTTCTTGTATTCCTGATTTTATTGTTCCTGTGGAAATTCAAATAGAAACAGAGTTTTGATCATTCTGCTTGGAACCTAAGTGAGATCTTCACTGTGGCTGATAAAAGGCATGGAAGACAGTGACAGTGGCACTAAGTTGATGGCACAGTGAAACTCACACTAGAAATTATAAATGCACTCCATCTCCACAACCAGTGAACCAGTGAAGTTGCTCAGTCGTGTCTGACTCTTTGCGATCCCATGGACTGTAACCCACCAGGCTCCTCCCTCCATGGAATTTTCCAGGCAAGAGTACTGGAGTGGGTTGCCACTTCCTTCTCCAGGGGATCTTCCTGATGCAGGGATTGAACCAGGTTTCCCGCGTTCCAGGCAGACGCTTTACCGTCTGAGCCACCAGGGAAGCCCCCTCACTAGCACAATGTCTAGTTCAAAACCATGACAGCCTTCTCCCAGGAAGGCTTCAAGGAGCAGAGGGTGCTGACCCTCGTTTGCTGCCATTACAACAATCTCAAACCATAAAACCTAACCCTTCAAAGCATTATTGTGGTGGAGACCGTTAGAGTACTTTCCATTTTTGGAAAAGAGTAGAAAAGGAGTACAATAAAACTCAGGACCAGGCAAAACTCACAGTATGTCAGCTAAAGGCATTCTAAGGGACAGATTCCCCATACATGTCTCAACATAACTACTGTGCTGCTGAAGAACCCAACTGACTGCCTTTCCCTTGAGTTTACTCCGTCCCTCTCTGGTAACAGAAAATGACACTGACTTCTAATGATTCTAAAACCAAGCAGTGGGAAGTTTGGTACCACACCTTTCCACCTCTATTGCTGTTGTTCAGTGGCATCTGACTCTTTGCGACACTATGAACTGCAGCACTACAAGCTCCCCTGTCCTTCATGATCGCCCAGAGTTTGCCCAAACTCACGTCCATTGAGTCAATGATGCCATCCAACCATCTCATCTTCTGTCGTCTCCTTTTCTTCCTGCCCTCAATCTTTCCCAGCATCAGGGTCTTTTCCAATGAGCTGGCTCTTTGCATCAGGTGCCCAAAGTACTGAAGCTTCAGCTTCAGCTTCAGCATTAGTTCTTCCAGTGAATATTCAGGGTTGATTTCCTTTAGAATTGACTGGTTTGATCTCCTTGCTGTCCAAGGGACTCTCAAGAGTCTTCTTAAGCACCACAGTTTGAAAGCATGAATTCTTCAGTGCTCAGCCTTCTTTATGGTCCAACTATCACATCCGTACATAACTAATAGAAAAACCATAGCTTTGACTACATGGACCTCTGTTGGCCTCTAATTCAAAACGTGACAGGTTACACCAAAACTTTCTTCCTTTCTCAGACTTCCCCTTACTTTTTCAATCTCCCTTTCTATTCATTTATATTTAACAAAGCCAAATGTCTACCTTTTAGTCAGCACAAAATTTCCCACTCCCACCCCACACATCCGAATTTACTCACAGAAAAATCTAAAAGTGGAATAGGAAACAAAATAGTGGAGCAATACCCTCCTACACATTAAAAACAGATGAGTGTATATTTCATGAAAATCCCTGAAATGGAATTTTTAGCTTAGTATTGGTGTAGATCAATGACACTACCTATGAGACTTCATTTGAAAAATAAGGAAGAATCTGACAAGTCTCAATATACTTTTGCACACCCCATGCACAGCATGTGATGGCACATGAAAGAATTTTTTTGAATGGTTGTTTATTTATTTATTTCCTTTTAGCTGTGCTGGGTCTTTGTTGCTGGGCTTTTCTCTAGTTGCAATGCACAGGCTTCTTGTTGCAGTGGCTTCTCCTGTTGGAGCGCATGGGCTCTTGGCAAGGAGGCTTCTTAGTTGTGGCACATGGACTCAATAGTTGCAGCTTGCAGGTTCTAGAGCACTAGCTCAGTAGCTGTGGTGCAAGGGCATGGTTGCTTCAAGGCATGTGGGATCTTCCTGGATCAGGGATTGAACCCATGTCTCCTGCACTGGCAGGCAGATTCTTTACCACTGAGCCACCAGGGAAGCCCAGATTTAAGAATTTATGCACTATTTACAACAGAATCAAGATCTCTAAGCCCAACTATCTCATAAGAGAACTGCTTTGATGAAAATGCTAAGAGCTTCTAGAAGCTAAAGTTAAATTTCAGACCAGGATGGGCTCATTTAGAACATTCTTGCTGTGCATTCAGGTGCACAGGTTTGAAGGAATTAATGCCTGCAAGAGCACATAATTTACTCTTTGGGGATAAAGAGTAAATATTTACATATTTGTGGCATTGAGCTGAGTGTTACCAAACAGATTTGGTCTTTGCTCTTCACTGCAGACAATGCATCATGCTTTCAGAAACTATGGTAGCTAATAATTGTACCACCTGTTATTAGCAAGGTGCCTTTGGTGAATGATCAGCATGCTCACAGCAGTATTTTTTAACATTTATTACTAGTCACTCATAGATACTACTGAAGCTAGCATTTTCCCCTAAAGTTGCAAAGTGGATCAGATAGCATCTCTTTCTGAGTTCTGAATAATACAATTCTTAAAAACACAGAATTATGGAATTAGAAGACACTCTGGAGAAGTTTCTGAGCCCAGTATTTCATTTAAACAGCGTGACTCAAGGATAAACTATAAAATTTAGGTTTACTATCTGATTTTACAGTTAATTAACCCTACACTTGGGCTTTCCAGGTGGCACTAGTGGTAAAGAACCCTCCTGCCCATGCAGGAGACTTAAGAGATGCGAGTTTGATTCCTGGGTCAGGAAGATCCCCTGGAGGATGGCATGGCAACCCAGTATTCTTGCCTGGAGAATCCCATGGACAGAGGAGACTGGCAGGCTACAGTCCACAGGGTCGCAAAGAGTCAAACACGATTAAATGACTTGACACGCATGCACACAATCCCACACTCAAGGTCTAAGAACTGAATAGTCCCTTTTTGGAGAAATATAAGGAAGAAGTGTTATTTTTTACCTATCCTATTTTATTTCCTAATACTTTGTCCTCTTAGAAGAGCATATACCACACAGGAAAGAACTAAAGCTTGTGTTAGAAAAGAATGGGAGAAGGCACTGGCAACCCACTCCAGTATTCTTGTCTGGAAAATCCTATGGACGGAGGAGCCTGGTAGGCTGCAGTCCATGGGGTTGCGAAGAGTTGGACACGACAGAGTGACTTCACTTTCACTTTTCACTTTCATGCACTGGAGAAGGAAATGGCAACCCACTCCAGTGTTCTTGCCTGGAGAATCCCAGGGACGGGAGAGCCTGGTGGGCTGCCGTCTATGGGGTCGCACAGAGTCAGACATGACTGAAATGACTTAGCAGCAGCAGCAGCAGAAAAAAACACTGAATTTTCATTTCACTGTCCATGGGTGAAAGAGATGGGAAAAGAAGAGGAGTCTATCTACTTTGGATTTCTGGGTAATAAAACTAGTGAATGGCTTTCACTAGAGGCAGTAAAACTAGCTCTGGAACCTAAACCTAGAGTGTAGGTTCCAGGGCTAGAATATTTATGAAACCTTGAGCATATAACTAAACCTCTCCATGCTTCAGCATCCTTTTCTGTAAAATAAGGATAAATGTAATATGTATTATATGCAGTTGCTAAGAAAAAAGGAGAGACAATTTTTAGCACAGTGCCTGGCATACAGAGAACATCAATCAATGACACATATTATCATTATTTAATATCTGAATTTTACTATTGTATTGTCCATTCCATGGAAAACCATAAGACTGGACAGCAACTTTGGAGACTATGGATGAGATAAAAGGAAAATCCTGTAACTACTGCAACTTAAGTATGGTAGATCTCCAGTCTAAAAAGAAAATAAATCTTATAAAATGTGTCCAAGTGGTCAGAAAGGCCCAAAATGTTCAAAATTCTAGGATAACAGATATCAGGAAACTGAATCATTACATGGTCATAAAAATGACATTTGGATACATATAATATAACATTTTAAAGTCTACTATTTTATTTTATTTTATTATTATTTTTTTAAGTCTACTATTTTAATTTAATATTGGAACCATAATGGTAAAGAACCTGCCTGCCAATGCAGAAGACATAAGAGACACGGGTTCAATCCCTGGGCAGGGATGATCCTGTGGAGAAGGGCTTGGCAACCCACTCCTGTATTCTTGCCTGGAGAATCCCATGAACAGAGGAGCCTGGTGGGCTACAGTCCATGGAGTTGCAAACAGACACGACTGAAGCGACTCAGCATGCACGTATAAACACATATTATTCATTCTTCTCTGAATACATATCTAGATTGAGTATGAAAATATTATTCAAAGGTACTTATTTATATAAAACAAGAAGATCAGAAGAAATATCTCAGAAATCTCAGAACCACACATCTACTTGGAAAACAATACTGCTCTTACCAATGCCTGTAGAAGCAGGATGGCACTGCCACCTAGTGAAAGTTTAGTGAACTACCTTTAAAGAAGGCAACAATAAAATGGCACTTGCTTTGAAAAGGACTGTTATCTTTTTGCTCTCAAAATACATACATATATATCTACACATATGCACATATATGTTATTAAATAAGTAAATATTTTAGAAGAATCTAATATTGGAAAATATTATACCAATTTTCTATATTTTTCATGGTTACATGTCAAATAATATTTAACGCTCTGAAGTCTACAGGCAATCTGGGTAATAATATTGTCATTTTTGTTGTAATTTAATATGCAATTCATAAACACAGGATTTCCAAGGGGATGGAAAATATGTCTATTTGATTCACTTTTTATAGTACCCAGAATAGGGCTAAAGGCAAGAGCATTTTTTAAATTATTTTTTAATTGAAGGATAATTGCTTTACAGAATTGTTGTTTTCTGTCAAACCTCAACATGAATCAGCCATAGATATACACATATAAACAATTTTGGTGAAAGGGGTAGTGGTTGGCTTTGAGAAGCAAATGATACTAATTCCACTTTGGATATATCCGGGAAAGTCAAAGAGTGATAACAAGTAGTATCACTCGGTTTGTGTTGCTAGGAGCTTACAGTATTTCCAGAGTCATGTCTATCAAATTACATTTGAGCATACAACCTTCAGAAGGCAATCAATACATATTTGCTCAGTGAAACAAATAGTGCATATCAATGTTTCTCAAAATGAAAAGATTACATGAAAAAGAAAATGACTGGTGTGTTGATAACAAAGAAACAGCAGTATGATTACTTTATGGTAGCCTAGCGTAATCAATGGCATCCTGTGTCTGTGTGCATAAATTTTGATAAATTTAACTTTTTGTAATAAATTTGTACGTACTTTATGGTAGTAAATGATAAATTAGACAAGTATCTACACATTTTATGCATTCATGATATACATTTTCTTTTTTTGTATTTCTCAGCCACACAGTTCATCTGCACTATTTAAATTGTCTTAAAATCTTCAGAAAATTTTCCAATGTATTTATTGAAAAAAATCCACATGTAAATGGACCTGTGCCATTCAAACCTGTGCCGTTCATGGGTCAACTGGAGTAGCTAACTTTAATGAAAGCTTGCGTTGCCAGGCAATATTCTAAGCCCTTTATGGGTATTATCTTCATAACAACTCTATGAGGTACCTACTCATATTACTCACATCTTACCAAGAAGAAAGTACTTTTGAGAGAGATAATACAACTTGCCTAGACCATAAAGACTTAAGGAGTTGTACTAAGTTTTAAGTCACACCTGAATTTAACTTCATATATAACGCTGTGCTGAAAACTTACCAAAGTATTTCATCTTTCCTTTTCCCTTTGCAACGAACTTTGCAATTATACTTCCAACTGCAGGATTTTTGATGACTGCATTATTTTTAAGTTTTTTCTTCATTTAAGAAGAAATTAGAGGGTTTAAAATTTGATTGACATTTTAGTGATTAAGGTCACCATATTCTGAGTTATTCTGAAAATACCTTAAACTTCTTGGCAAAAGCCAGGAAGAAGCAAAACCCTTGCAGTAAAGCTAATACACAAAAAAGCAGAAGATTCTGCTATAAAGGCATGATCACTAACCTCATTTGGGTCCTCAATACTGCCAGAAAGCTTACTGTAAGTGTCCCTAGTGTTCAGTCTCTCACTCCAAAGAAAGGATTTCAAACCTTCCTACTTCCAACCCTATTCACTCACATTTCTTATTTCCCTATCGATACATAAAGACATGGAAGTCTTCTGAAGACATTTTGCAAACAAGAGAATGGGAGAGACTAGAGATCTCTTCAAGAATATTAGAGAAGGCTTTACAAATAGCTGTGAAAAGAAGAGAAGCAAAAGGCAAAGGAGAAAAGGAAAGATATACCCATTTGAATGCAGAATTTCAAAGAATAGGAAGGAGAGATAAGAAAGCCTTCCTCAGTGATCAGTGCAAAGAAATAGAGGAAAACAATAGAATGGGAAAGACTAGAGGTCTCTTCAAGAAAATTAGAGATACCAAGGGAACATTTCATGCAAAGATGGGCACAATAAAGGACAGA
The DNA here is from genome assembly GCF_000754665.1 of Bison bison bison. NCBI lineage: Eukaryota > Metazoa > Chordata > Mammalia > Artiodactyla > Bovidae > Bison > Bison bison. Next base: position 32,238,893 of record NW_011495032.1, read on the forward strand.
AATGGTACAGACCTAACAGAAGGAGAAGAAATTAAGAAGAGGTGACAAAAATACACAAAAGAACTATACAAAAAAGATCTTTATGACCCAGATCATCACGATGGTGAGGTCACTCACCTAGAGGCAGGCATCCTGGAATGCGAAGTCAAGTGGGCTTTAGGAAGCATCACTACAAACAAAGCTAGTGGAGGTGATGGAATTCCAGTTGAGCTATTTCAAACCCTGAAAGATGATGCTTTGAAACTGCTGCACTCAATATGCCAGCAAATTTGGAAAACTCAGCAGTGGCCACAGGACTGGAAAAGGTCAGTTTTCATTCCAATCCCAAATAAAGGCAATGCCAAAGAATGCTCAAACTACCGCACAATTGCACTCATCTCACACCCTAGCAAAGTAATGCTCAAAATTCTCCAAGCCAGGCTTCAACAGTACATGAACTGTGAACTTCCAGATGTTCAAGCTGGTTTTAGAAAAGGCAGAGGAACCAGAGATCAAATTGCCAACATCCATTAGATCATCATAAAAGTGAGAGAGCTCCAGAAAAACATTTACTTTTGCTTTACTGACTATGCCAAAGCCTTTGACTGTGTGGATGCCAATAAACTGTAGAAAATTCTTAAAGAGATGGGACTACCAGACCACCTGACCTGCCTCCTGAGAAATCTGTATGCAGGACAGGAAGCAACAGACTGGTTCCAAATCAGGAAAAGAGTACATCAAGGCTGTATATTGTCACCCTGCTAATTTAACTTATATGCAGAGTACATCATGAGAAACACTGGGCTGGATGAAGCACAAGCTGGAATCAAGATTGCTTGGAGAAATATCAAAAACCTAAGATACACAGATGACACCACCCTTATGGCAGAAAGTGAAGAAGAACCAAAAATCCTCTTGATGAAAGTGAAAGAGGAGAGTTAAAAAGTTGGCTTAAAGCTCAACATTCAGCAAACTAAGATTGTGGCATCCAGTCCCATCACTTCATGGCAAATAGATGGGGAAACAGTGGAAACAGTGACTAATTTAATTTTGGGGGGGCTCCAAAATCACTGCAGGTGGTGATTGCAGCCATGAAATTAAAAGACGCTTACTTCTTGGAAGGAAAGTTATGACCAACCTAGACAGCATATTAAAAAGCAGACCTTTGTCAACAAAGGTCCGTCTAGTCAAAGCTATGGTTTTTCCAGTAGTCATGTACCTGGATGTGAGAGCTGGACATTTTTCTAGTAGTCATGTACCTGGATGTGAGAGCTGGACTATACAGAAAGCCGAGTGCCAAAGAATTGATGCTCTTGAACTGTGGTGTGTTAGAAAAGACTCTTGAGAGTCCTTTGGACTGCAAGGAAATCCAATCAGTCCATCCTAAAGGAAATCAGTCCTGAACATTCATTGGAAGGACTGATGCTGAAGCTGAAACTCCAATACTTTGGCCACCTGATGTGAAGAACTGACTCATTGGAAAAGATCCTGATCCTGGGAAAGACTGAAGGCA
>NW_011495032.1:32240484-32250387 GCF_000754665.1 Bison bison bison
CAGGTGAAGAACTGACTCATTGGAAAAGACCCTGATGCTGGGAAAGATTGAAGGTGGGAGGAGAAGGCGATGACAGAGGATGAGATGGTTGGATGGCATCACCAACTCAATGGACATGAATTTGAGCAAGCTCCAGGAGTTGGTGATGGACAAGGAGGCCTGGTGTGCTGTAGTCCTTTGGGTCGCAAACAGTCAGACACAACTGAATGACTGAACTGAACGGAACTGTTGGAGAAGATTCTTGAGAGTCCCTTGGACTGCAAGGAGATCAAACCAGTCTATCCTAAAGGAAATTAATCCTCAATATTCATTGGAAGGACTGGTGCTGAAGCTGAAACTCCAATACTTTGGCCACTTGATGCGAAGAATTGACTCATTGGAAAAGATCCTGATCCTGGGAAAGACTGAAGGCAAGAGGAGAAGGGGAAAACAGAGAATGAGATGGTTTGATGGCATTACCAACTCAACGGACATGAGTTTGAGCAAGCTACGGGAGTTGGTGATGGACAGGGAAGGCTGGCGTGCTTCAGTGCATGGGGTTTCAAAGATTTGGACCTTACTGAGAGACTGAAATGAACTGAGGAGCGACCCTTGCTCATTCTTTCCTCTTTTCTTCCTGTTTCAATGGTAGAAAGGCCTTTCCTATCAGGGATGTGAAAGCCTATCTTTCAACGCACTTTGGCATCCATACCCTCACACTTTCTCAAAGATCATATACAGTTAATTATAGTTTCCATATCTGCAATCTTTCCCTCTTTACTAAATCCTTTCTCTAGGCATTAAAATATAACTCTAGCATTCTCATCATAGTAATAATAACAGAAGTTAAGAATTGTCATTTACTTCACATGGTCTCCAAATGTTTCCCTCATTCCCCTCCCCACCCTCTCTTCTCACCTCCAAGTTACCAACCCTTCTCTCAAGAGTTGCCAACCACCAGCATTTTTACTTCCTCATTTCCATTCACTCCTCTATTCATTCTGGTCTGACACCACACCAGTCTAACACCAGTCTGACACTGCTGCTGCTGCTGCTGCTAAGTCACTTCAGTTGTGGCCGACTCTGTGCAACCCCATAGACGGTAGCCCACCAGGCTCCCCCGTCCCTGGGATTCTCCAGGCAAGAACACTGGAGTGGGTTGCCATTTCCTTCTCCAATGCATGAAAATGAAAAGTGAAAGTGAAGTTGCTCAGTCGTGTCCGACTCTTCGCGACCCCATGGACTGCAGCCCACCAGGCTCCTCCGCCCATGGGGTTTTCCAGGCAAGAGTACTGGAGTGGGGTGCCAAATCTGACACTATACCAATTCATTAAGGACACCAACAAAATAACCTCCATATATCATTATGTCCAGTGGGCACTCGTTAACCTTCACCTTATTTTCCCCCTGAGTAGCTCCTGCCCACTTGAAATCCTCTTTTCTCTTGGCTTTGGTGACAATACTGCCTGACTTGCTTTCTCCTAACTGTCCATTCTCAATTGTCTCTGTAGGCTCTTTGTTTCCTATTCTGCCTTTAAATCTCATAATTTTTTTCTCAGGACTCTGTCCTAGAAACCTCTTTTGCCTTAATCTCTACTCTTTCCCTCAGTGGTTTCATCCACTTCCGTGGATTCTAGTATCATTGTGGAGAAAAATATTGCCTGCCATATGGGTAAACCAAGGATATCGTGGCCATTGAGCCAGCAGCCACTGCAGCTGCCTTCAACTGTGCACCTGGAAAGGAATCAGGGTGGAGAAGAGGGTAGTGGCCCTAGGTGGTTAAGGCGCATATCAAAGGAGTGATTTCAATGAGTGCAGACTCTTGCATCTTCCCTGCAAAAACAATAAATTCATGAACTTGAGTGTCTGACTCTCTTTAACTGTAATCTTTGGATGTTCCAACTATCTGGGTTTTGTTGCAAAACTCTTATATATCTGGTTCCTCCCTTACCTGTTTGGACCAGTCCCTCAGAGCTGTCTAAGAGGCTGTCTTTGGGGCTCACATCCTCAGCTTTGTCCATCAAGTAAAACAGAATTCTCAACTTTTAAGTTGTGCATATTTTTCAGTTGACATCATCTATGTGAAAATTACTCCACATTCATGTTTAGCTGACCTATTTCAAATGAGCAAATTGAGACTATGTGAAAGTGAAAGTCACTCAGTCATGTCTGACTCTTTGAGACTCCATGGACTATACAGCCCATGGGATTCTCTAGGTCAAAATACTGGAGTGGGTAGCCTTTCCCTTCTCCAGGGGATCTTCCCAACCCAGGGATCCAACCCAGGTCTGCCACATTGCAGGTGGATTCTTTACCAGCTGAGCCACCAGGGAAGCCCAAGAATACTGGAATGGGTAGCCCATCCCTTCTCCAGTGGATCTTCCCAAGCCAGGAATTGAACCAGGGTCTCCTGCATTGCAGGCAGATTCTTTACCAGCTGAGCTGCCAGGGAAAATAAGACTATGTAATACCAATGAAAAGCTTACCTGTAAATCTGCAACTGTCTTTCCAAAAGCTTTTCTTTGTTTAACGTAGTCCCTGGTTTCCTCAAACATGAATTCGCTGGCTGAAACTGCTATCTCGGAAATTAACAGCCTTTCCTATAACCCCCAAATTAGATAATTACTCTAATTACACAAGTGATTTTCATATGATTTAAATGACAATAAATCACGTAAATAATCTTTATAAAACTCCTAAAGATTAATTTATTTAACTCTTTATAAGAAAAGACTCCCACTGAGATTTATAAGACTATTTCGATCATCTATAATAAGTCTCTTAAAAAATCTTTTATCTTTATGTATGACTGTCTTTATACAGATATATATATAAGTAATTCATTTCCCTCTTCTCTTTACTTACTTATGAGAAAAGAAATTCCAAAGCTGTTTGAGTATTATTTAAAGAAAAAGAACTTGGCAAATATTTTGGCTATTTCCTTACAAAGAGCTAAAAATTCTTGACTTGCAGGTAAGATACTAAAATCATTCCAAGAAGGAATCATAGGACTGAAAATCTTATTTTCCTGACTCACTTATAAGTTTTACTTGGATATCCTTGAGTTCTCTTATTCATACATCCAGTTTACAAAAATCATACATATGATTTTTTCATACATTTTCATACATCCAGTCTACAAAAATCATACATATGTATATATGTAATATATATAAATAAATAATATATATAATATATAAAATATATGTGTATTGTACACCTTCAAGTTATAGTCAAGGGACTGGCTACATCACAAGTTCTGTATGCATGGATTGATACAGTCCTGTATTATTCTACTCCAGTCCATTATCTAATCAAAAGGTGCATTCTTTTAATACTTCTGACCTGTGGAAGCTCTTGCATGAGGTAATAGTAGCCTTTATTCTCTTCTCCAAGTAGGGCACCTGGTGGCAACCGTACATCTTCAAAGAAAAATTCTGCAGTATCCTAAGGGATCATACGATTGAGTACAGAATTACCTCATTTAAATCTCCCAAGAACCTGATGAGGTGATTAGTATTGCCATTCAGAACACAAAACAAATTGGCAGACAAGCTAAAGTTGTTAATGATCACAATTAACACAAATGATCACAAAGTGGTAAACCTGGGATTCAAATCAAGGTCTATCTGATTCCAAAAGTGGCTTTCCCACTGTGATACAGTCATTCTAGTTCTAATACTGTTCTGTTTTGTAGATATTGAGCACTAAGGATTTCTAATGCATATCAAGTAAAACATGTTTTTCTTTTCGGTAACAAAAAAATTACTAAATAATTACCAAGTAGTAGGAAAAAATATTTCCTGTTATTTCATAATTCAATTTCAAAAATAGACAGTATTATTAGGCAGTTAATGTTCTAAAGCAGATTTTCAAAATATCCTAATTCACCTCTACTGCTGACAACAGTGGCATAAACAGTGGAATAAATTTCCACAATCATTTCTGAAAAAGCATATTTTAAGAATCCAGCATAGGAAGAAAGGTATGATTGTGCTATATATAGTTCTATATATAAAGCATAACTGAGTAAACTCAATTGTATATAAACAATATATTTTATAAATGATTTATATTAAGAAAACAAATTTGTATTATGACTTACCTGGGCTTTTAGTCCAATTTTATCTAGCTTTCGTCCCTTGATAAATCCTTTCATTCCATTTTCCACCAGAAAAAGGCTAATGCCATGGGCAGGAGAGTGAGCCTCTCGATTTGTGATCGCTACTACGATCACAATGTCACACAGCCACCCATTAGTGACAAATACCTGCAAAACCCCATGTATACTGTGAGGCTCCACAATAATTCAGGTCCATGTGTAAGTCAAGACTGCAAACATTCGAGAAAACCAAACCAAACAAAACATGTTTATACCTCTCTCTGTAACCTCTCCAAATAGTTGCAGTGTTGATTATTCATACATGAGGCTATTATATGAGGGGAAATTATTCAATGTTTCAAAGAATGAATTCTATACATTTTCTGCAAACATTCGAGAAAACCAAACCAAACAAAACATGTTTATACCTCTCTCTGTAACCTCTCCAAATAGTTGCAGTGTTGATTATTCATACATGAGGCTATTATATGAGGGGAAATTATTCAATGTTTCAAAGAATGAATTCTATACATTTTCTGCAAACATTCGAGAAAACCAAACCAAACAAAACATGTTTATACCTCTCTCTGTAACCTCTCCAAATAGTTGCAGTGTTGATTATTCATACATGAGGCTATTATATGAGGGGAAATTATTCAATGTTTCAAAGAATGAATTCTATACATTTTCTTCCCACTATCAATATTGTAAATAATAATAATAATGAACTGATTATTATATTCTATTTAAATTAAAACAAAATTATCTATAAAAATGATACACTATATTTTAGAAAGATGCTTCAGATGAGAAAATGGAATCTGCTTTGAATAGCATGATACTATTGAAGTACTTGTACTTTCAGATTTATCAGTTTTTGAAAAGGCACAGTTTTCGATAGATGGCCTAAATAAGAAAGGTACTGATTAAGAAGGGCTTCACTGGCAGCTCAGCTGTAAAGAATCTGCCTGCAATGCAGGAGACCCTGGTTCAATTCCTGGGTCAGGAAGATCCGCTGGAGGAGGGACAGGCTACCCACTCTAGTATTCTTGGGCTTCCCTGGTGGCTCAGCTGGTAAAGAATTTACCTGCAGTGTGGCAGACCTGGGCTGGATCCCTGGGTTGGGAATTTCCCCTGGAGAAGGGAATTCTTCTGGCCTGAAGAATTCCATGGACTGTATAGTCCATGGACTGATTAAGGATTGATAAAACAACAAACTCAATAAGATATTAGTTTATCAAATATTTATCCAGAAGACAAATATACACAAAGTAAATATGAACCACTATCTTCTCATTCTGTATCTTTCCTGGGTCCTCTCAGCTGCTTCCATGGCTTCAGTTGTTATCCATAGGCTGATGACTCCAAATCTTTTATCTAAGCCAAATTTCTTGCTAGGTTCCAGACCTGAATATCCACCTGCTTCTGGACAGTTCCATCTGATAATTCAAGGAACATATGTCTTCCTGCCTCTGCTCCTATTTAATTTGGGTATCAATCTGTTTTCCCCCACGACAGGGTACGATGGACATGTGCACTCAGTTGTGTCCGACTCTGCGACCCCAAGGGTTGTAGCCCACCAGACTCCTCTGTCTGTGGAATTTTCCAGGCAAGAATTCTGGAGTGAGTTGCCATTTCCTCCTCCAGGGGATCTTCTCAACCCAGAGACTGAACCCAGGTCTCCTGCGTTGGCAGGCAGATTCTTTTCCACTGCGCCACCTGGGAAGCCCCCTTCCTAATGTCAGTGAATGGTCAATAAATCATGTTATTATCCTACATAATACTCAATTTGACATACAGTTCTTTCTAATCTGTTTCAACACTTTTTCAGGTTTTTTTTTTTAGCAGGGTTCATCACATACTGGCACTAGCTTACCAGTCCAGCCTTATCTCTTATCCCACTTTCTCCTCATTCCTTTGTTTTAGGTGAGATCTACTGTATGACTTGCTGTCCCCAATGTTCTAAGGTCATCTTTACCTATGGGTCTTTGGAAATCTTTTTTCCTCTACTTGAGAGGCCCTTTTCCAACTCTGTTACAATGAATTCTACTCATCTTGGAGAGTAAGTTCAGATATCACCTCCTGCAAAAAATCTCCCCAAATTCCCCAGACTGGATTAACTGCTCCATAGCATCCTAAATTTACCATCTTTCAGTTCAGTCACTCAGTCCGGTCCAACTCTTTGCGACACCATGGACTGCAGCATGCCAGGCCTCCCTATCCATCACCATCTCCCAGAGCTTGCTCAAACTCATGTCTATCGAGTTGGTAATGCCATCCAACCATCTCATCCTCTGTCATCCCCTTCTCCTCCTGTCTTCTTCAATCTTTCCCAGCATCAGGGTCTTTTCCAATGAGTCAGTTCTTCACATCAGGTGGCCAAAGTATTGGAGTTTCAGCTTCATCATCAGTCCTTCCAATGAATGTTCAGGACTGATTTCCTTTAGGATGGACTGGTTTGATCTCCTTGCTGTCCAAGGGACTCTCAAGAGTCTTCTCCAACACCACAGTTCAAAAGTATCGATCCTTCAGTGCTCAGCTTTCTTCACAGTCCAACTCTCACACATCCATACATGACTACTGGAAAAATCATAGCTTTGACTCTCCAGACATTTTGTCATCAAAGTAATGTCTCTGCTTTTTAATATGCTGTCTAGGTTAGTCACAGCTTTTCTTCCAAGGAGCAAGTCTCTTTTAATTTCATGGCTGCAGTCACCATCTGCAGTGATCTTAGTATCTGTCAAACTCTATACAAATGATCTAATCCTGTCTCTGTCCCTTTGAAACAGTACAGGCATAAAATGGTGTTGATTACTCTCATCACCTACTATCCATGCCTCTTATAAGAAGATTCATCTCTAAAATACAGATTGCTGATACTAAGCAATAATGGGAGATGGGAGTGATGTTAGTGCTGTGTACATGACAACAAATGAAAGCGCTGGTGACGGCATAGTTGTAAGTGACATAACAGTAAAAGACTCAGTCATCAATAAATCTTCACTGGGTGTATACTAGACACAGGTTTGCTGCTGCTAAGTCTCTTCAGTCGTGTCCGACTCTGTGTGACCCCACAGACAGCAGCCCACCAGGCTCCCCAGTCCCTGGGATTCTCCAGGCAAGAACACTGGAGTGGGTTGCCATTTCCTTCTCCAATGCATGAAAGTGAAAAGTCAAAGTGAAGTCGCTCAGTCGTGTCCGACTCTTAGCAACCCCATGGACTGCAGCCTACCAGGCTCCTCCGCCCATGGGATTTTCCAGGCAAGAGTAGTGGAGTGGGGTGCCATTTAGGTAAACAAAAACCTCTATCAGTGATATGATACTCTAAAAGATACATTTACTTCTGAGCCTATCTATAATCTCAATCGCAGGTGCTCTCCAATTCTATCAGTGGATTGACATGATGCTCAGAAAGGTTGAAGGGCTTTTCAATTCTATTAAAAATACTTTTTCTCTTAAGATCTTTTGAAACTCTTCTTGATATTTATAAGAAGTCTTTCCCCTCATTTTTCATCAACATCAAATTCATTAACTATTGTTTGTCCCCTGTTTGGACAATGTAAGCCTCACCTTTTCTTTTTCTGGTTTGTAAAAGGCTGCCTGGAAGCTAAAACAACATTTTCCATATTAGTGAGAGAACAAGCAAACAGAACAAAAAGGAATATATCTCAGGTAATATGAATGCTGTACAATTCTTACTGTCTCCAAAACAAATCAGCTCAGTTCCTGTGCCAGCTCAAGTAAACAATTCCCATGTGAATCAGAGATCTGAGAAGACTCAATGATGAGTAGTCTTTAAGGCTTTGTTACCCACAGCATGACTCCAGACAGGAGAGTTATGGAAGCCATTCTTTACAGACCTTGCTTCCATTGAGAATCCAGTCACTTCCATCCTTTTTGGCATTTGTTCTTATTCCTTGCAAATCACTATAATTGAAAGAATTGATTAAAAAAATTCATTAATTGGTAAAAAATAAACCATGCAAATGTTGTTATGTATCTACTGTGATAATTTACACTGCTACACCATTATAAAAATTGACATTTAACTAATATAAGGAATGTTCACATAAATGCACTGAAAAATCATGTCTGATATATTCTAAACTGTTTATACAAATGAATATTTGATTGAGATTCATAGAGTAGCCTGATTTTTACAGACCATAACAAGGCCTATACTCATTCATATTTGTGGTTAGGACCTTGCTTCTGAGATTTCAAAACCAACCAAAAGTTGATTTACCTTCCAGCCCCAGGCTCTGTCATTGCTATGGCACCAATACATTTCCCTGCAACCATCTCAGGGATGAAGCGCTTAATCTGGTCTTCTGAACCATAGTTTGTAATATAGGGCATGACGATATCTGAATGAAGACTAAAACCTGGGCCTGTACAATTTGAATATGCTCTTAGAAAGAAAAAAAGAGAAGACAATTTAAAGCACAACACAGTTATTTTTTTTCTCTTTTTAGTTCCTCTGATTCTTAATTAGAAAACAACGAGTACTAGAAGGTCTTTTTTTTTTTTTTTTGATGTCTGATCGTATTCATTTCGGATTCTGCTAGCTCTTTTGGGCCCTAGGGGATGAGGCACAACAATATCAGTGAGTCCAGAAATATCCTTCTCCCTATTTTTAATGATGACCATATTGAGAACACTCAGATTGGCATCCACAATGCAAACCCGTACAGATGTGCACTTTTTTCCTCTGGTCTTCCTCAGTCTATAACAGGAATGCCCTTCACTCAGTAGCAGTCATGGGTCATGGGTCAAGACACCTTGGTCATGGGTCAAGACACCTTGCTTCATGGGAAACCCTGTTTGTTATTCCCACTGATTTGGACCACATAATCCTTCTTTTCTTCACCTAGAGTGTCAGTGTCTGTGGCCATACATTTCTCACAAAAGGTATGAAGTTTTCGTTGAAGTCTTCCTTCATCATCCACTTCTATATGTTTCTGGCAGCCAGTGGCCAGGAAATAGTTGTTCAAAGGGCAGTACTAAACCCTTATCACATTATGTGGTGATAGCTTGTCTCCTCACAAACCCATGAAGTTCCTGAAGGTTTTCTCTCTTTGTTTTTGCTAACCTTTTAATTTCTGGCTCTAACATAATAACAGTGCTCTAGCAGAGCTCAACGATCACTTATTTAATGAATTAAAAGATAAAACATCAAAAAAAATTTACCACCTACAACTGTATTACCCTAAACACAGTAACTATATTCATTTTAGCAAATGACCTTTGCCATAAGGATATATGTATTTCTAATACAGCTGTATTAGAACTGGACATGGAACAACAGACTGGTTCTAAATTGGGAAAGGAGTACATAAAGGCTATATACTGTCACCCTGCTTATTTAACTTATATGCAGAGTACATCATGAGAAATGCTGGAATGGATGAAGCACAAGCTGGAATCAAGGTTGCTGGGAGAAATATAAATAACCTCAGATATGCAGATGACACTACACTTATGGCAGAAAACGAAGAAAAATTAAAGAGCCTCTTGATGAAAATGAAAGAGGAGAGTGAAAAAGTTGGCTTAAGGCTCAACATACAGAAAACTAAGATCATGGCATCAGGGCCCATCACTTCATGGAAAATAGATTGGGAAATAGTGGAAACAATGACTGACTTTATTTTTGGGGGGCTCCAAAATCACTGCAGATGGTGACTGCAGCCATGAAATTAAGAGACGCTTGCTCCTTGGAAGAAAAGTTATGACTAACCTAGACAGCATATTAAAAAGCAGAGACATTACTTTGTCAACAAAGGTCCATCAGATCAAGGCTATGGTTTTTCCAGTGATCATGT
>NW_011495032.1:32250487-32250598 GCF_000754665.1 Bison bison bison
ACTCTGTGGGAGAGGGTGGGATGATTTGGGAGAATGGCACTAAAACATGTATAATATCATATAAGAAATTAATTGCCAGTCCAGGTTCGATGCAGGATACAGGAAGCTTGG
>NW_011495032.1:32250698-32257587 GCF_000754665.1 Bison bison bison
AAGTTATGACTAACCTAGACAGCATATTAAAAAGCAGAGACATTACTTTGTCAACAAAGGTCCATCAGATCAAGGCTATGGTTTTTCCAGTGATCATGTATTGATGTGAGAGTTGGACTATAAAGAAAGCTGAGTGCTGAAGAATTGATGCTTTTGAACTGCAGTGTTGCAGAAGACTCTTGAGAGGCCAACAGCAAGGAGATCCAACCAGTCTCTCCTAAAGGAAATCAGTCCTGAATATTCATTGCAAGGACTGATGATGAAGCTGAAACTCCAATACTTTGGCCACCTGATGTGAAGAACTGACTCATTGGAAAAGACCCTGATGCTGGGAAAAACTGAAGGGGGATGAAGGGGATGACTGAAATTGGATGGCATTACCGACTCAATGGACACGAGTTTGAGTAAACTCTGGGAGTTTGTGATGGACAGGGAAGCCTGGTGTGTTACAGTCCATGGGGTCGCAAAGAGTAGGACGTGACTGAGTGACTGAGCTAACTGAATACAGCTGTGGTCATGGCACAAATATGCTTATTCATTCTCCCACTGCCGTACATTTAGATTGCTTCCAAATTTGAGGGATTATAATCTAACAAGGCAATGATGTTTGTACATAGCTGTTATTTTTTTTCTAACAAATTATTTCCTAAAGACAAATTCCCCAAAATGGCATCCAAAGAGTATAAATATTTTCATTTTTTATGTAGCCATGATTTTAATCACCAAAGCACTTATTGCTCCAATATATAATGTCACCAAGAGTATATGAGTCACTTTTACCTGCAAGCTTGTCAGCACTGGGTATTATGACTTTTCATTTGGACTACCTTTTGTACTCAAAATGATATATCTCTAGATATAATTTAATTTGCATTTGATTGGTAGAAAGGGTAAACTTTTTCATTTAAAAAGCTATTTGCATTTCTTTTTTGATGAATTGATAGTTCAAATCTTTTCCCCATTTATCAACTGAAATCTCTGAAACAGTCACATGGGTCAATTAGAAATGAAGCAACTACTTTATCAACTTAAAAGGAGATTTTCGATCTTATAAGAAGATTAGAAATTATTTTAAAATCATCTCAGAAAGGAGAGAGAACAAAACAAGATTCAACTTCAAATGTTTTCATACTTACTGCTCCTCCCAAACAATAGCTGATGAATACAAGTCCCCCCCAATGCCACCATGGTGATCTGCAATATTGATACCAAGTAGTCCTTGTTTTCCAGCTTTTTCCCAAAGCTCCCTACTCACTTCTCCAGCTTTCTCCCATCTGCAAATAACAAAACATTTTAAAATCAGAAAAAGTGTTTTCATATTATTTAAATGGCTACAATTTGAATTTATGAATGATTTTGAGCAGGAATGGTCCCTTAATTTAAGATAATAAAGGGGGTGCTCTCATACTCTGTGACAACAGTAGGGCCCAACAGGAATAAGAAAGACTCCTTTTTCCCAGCAAGGGCTCAGCCACTGAAAAACCATGGGCTTTGTGTTTATCCCAGCCCTCCCAAATTCCTTTTCCTCTCTATGAACATGCTCTCCTTCCCTTGCTGTAAGGAGTCTTGCACACAGATCACTGTGGATGCTGACCCTGAACTGCAATTCTCTGCTCATCCTGAATAAACCCATTTTTTTTTTCTTTGCTAGAGAAATAACAGGCAATCAACTTGTCTTAGGTCAACATATAAGTATCTTTAATTTTTTAAAGTATTTGTTGATTTTGTTATAATATTGCTTCTGTTTTATGTTTTGGTCCGTTGGCCACAAGGCATGTGAGATCCTAGCTCCCCAGCCAGGGATCAAACTGGCACCCCCTGCATTGGAAGATGAAGTCTTGACCACTGGACCACCAAGAAAGCCCCTTAACATATATTTTTTAATTGTGTATTTCAAAATTCATTTAAGAAGCTTTGAACTAGTTTATGCATGCATGTGCACTCCGTTGTGTCCAACTCTTTGCAACACCATGGATGGGTAGCTTACAGTTAGTTCACCAGGCTCCTCTGTCCATGCAATTCTCCAGGCAAGAATACTGGAACGGGCAGCCATTGAACTTGAGTCTCTTACATTGGCAGGAGGGTTTTTTACCTGCTGAGCTACCAGGAAAGCCCTTGAACTAGTTGAAGAATCCCGTAACCTTACATTATTATATTGAAGAGTGGTAAAAATGTTAACAAAGTACTGAACACAGTACTGTTTCTATGAAACAACAAAGAGCATTCTAGAAAACAGTCCTTCTTGGACTTCTAATGTGTATTACTTTAAAAGAAAATGTCCATCAGCAGATGAATGGATAAGAAAGCTGTGGTACATATACACAATGGAGTATTATTCAGCCATTAAAAAGAATACATTTGAATCACTTCTAATGAGGTGGATGAAACCGGAGCCTATTATACAGAGTGAAGTAAGCCAGAAAGAAAAACACCAATACAGTATACTAATGCATATATATGGAATTTAGAAAGATGGTAATGACAACCCTGTATACGAGACAGCAAAAGAGACACAGATGTATGGAACAGCCTTTTGGACTCTGTGGGAGAGGGTGGGATGATTTGGGAGAATGGCACTAAAACATGTATAATATCATATAAGAAATGAATTGCCAGTCCAGGTTCGATGCAGGATACAGGAAGCTTGGGGCTGGTGCACTGGGATGACCCAGAGGGATGGTATGGGGAGGGAGGTGGGAGGAGGGTTCAGGATGGGGGACACGTGTACACCCGTGGCAGATGCATGTTGATGTATGGCAAAACCAATACAATATTGTAAAGTAAAAAAAAAGTAAAAATAAGAAAATAAAATTAAAAAAAAAATAAAAGAAAATGTCCCACTTACTCTGCATGATAAGGAATCACTTCTTCTTGAAAAAACTTCCTTACACTTTCCCGGAAAATGTCATGCTCTAGAGAGAAGATTCTTCTAGTTCCTATATCTGTTAATTTTTTAGCAGAAGAAGTTTCTAGACGTTCTTCACCTCCAGAATGAGAACATCTTAAAAATACAAACACATTAAGAAAACTCAGTCAAAGGTTACTCTTCACATCCAAATTAATGTCATTGAACAACATGGAAAATTAATTCTATAGGATAACATGGAAAAAATTCTGACTCCCCTCAACTCTACCCCCTCATCACCATCCCCCCTGCCCCCGAGGCACTTTAGAGACAAGCAGAGAGTCTGAAATCGTACAAACTGGTTCAGATTTGAGCAGAACCACTTTAGGATCTGCCTCCATTAATGAGGTTAAGAAGTAGCTTACCCTGATTCAATTCAAACTTTACTTCCAAATCCATAAAGAGGACATCGTGCCTAGAACTAATCACACATGTGAGCTGAGGTAGACTAGCACTGTCATGTGATGCTGATTAAAGAATGTAAAATTTACCCGATATCAACTAAATAAGGTACAATTCAAATAGTACAACAGAATAATCATCATCATGTAGTCAGTTGCTCAGTCGTGTCTGACTCTTCGAGACTCCATGGTCTGCCAGGCTACTCTCTCCGTGGGGTTCTCTATGCGAGAATACTGGAGCCAGTAGCCATTCTCTTCTCCAGGGGATCTTCCCAACCCAGGGATTGAATCTGGGTCTCCCACATTGCAGGCAGACTCCCCACCATCTGAGCCATCACTTATATGTGGAATCTCCCATGCAAGTCAGGAAGAATAATATTGATATGTTTTCATGTAATGTACAATATTTAAAATAATGTAATCCCCATCAATATTTTATCCAGAATTATACAATTTCAAATATCAGGTATATAACATGCAAACTGTGATGATTTTTTAATTGATTAATTTTAATTGGAGGATGATTATTTTACAATACTGTGATGGTTTTTGCCATACATCAGCAGGACCGTGTTGGTTTTTATTGCTACATTACAACCTAATTGTAAAGCGATATCAAAATGCCCACCAGTCTCTGTAGTGATTAGTCCAGAATTATTCAAGATCTTTGGAAACTGGCCTTTCATCTCCCTGCAATGCCCCATGCTGCTGCTGCTGCTAAGTCGCTTCAGTCGTGTCCAACTCTGTGCGACCCCATGGACTGCAGCCCACCAGGCTCCCCTGCCCCTGGGATTCTCCAGGCAAGAACACTGGAGTGGGTTGCCATTTCCTTCTCCAATGCATGAAAGTGAAGAGTGAAAGTGAAGTCGCTCAGTCGTGTCCGACTCTTAGCAACCCCATGGACTGCAGCCCACCAGGCTCTTCCATCCATGGGATTTTCCGGCAGTGCCCCATACCAGGCTTCAAAAAAGACATCTCTGTAGTTCCTTTTGTTAAATGGTCTGAATTCAGATCTTCCCCCTCCTTAGGGGTACACCTAAAAAGATTTCAAAATTCTGTGTACCACTTGGTACCTTTTGAGCTCACATCTAAAAAAACTTTTTATCATATATTTGAATATTGCCCAAAAGTATTTTTCTGTTATGCATGATACTGTTTTTGGATTTCTCTCTTCCTTATTTAGACTCTGATCTGATCCTATCCTTTCCTTCCTTTTCCTTTTCTTCCTCTTCTTCTTAGTCCAGAAAAGACTAACTCTTCTTTATTGGCAATTAGGCATTTTTTTCCCCCTGAAATGGGCTATTTTTATCTTTGCTTAATGCAATGAACTGAAATGCAATGGACTAAATTGCACTCGCTTCCCTCTCCTCAACCCAATTCATATGTTGAAGCTCAAACACCCAATGTAATGGTATTTGGAGATACGGCTTTGAGGAGGTAATTACAGTTCAATGAGGTCCTAAAGCTGGAATCTAAACCAAGAAGCTAGACTTACATTATAAGAAGGGGAAGAGAGAGATACAGTTCTGTGTACACATAAGGAAGGGTCTAGTGAGGACAAAGGGAGAAGGCGGCTGTCTACAGGCCAGGAAATCAGGTCAATACTGAAATCAGATTGATTATAGTCTTTGCAGCTGAAGATGGAGAAGCTCTATACAGTGAGCAAAAACGACTAGGAGCTGACTGTGGTTCAGATCATGAACTCCTTATTGCAAAATTCAGACTTAAATTGAAGAAAATAGGGAAAACCACTAGGCCATTCAGATATGACCAAAATCAAATTCCTTACAATTATACAGTGGAAGTGACAAATAGATTCAAGGAATTAGATTTGATAGACAGAGTGCCTGAAGAACTATGGACAGAGATTCCTTAAGTTGGACCATAATGAAAGCTGAGTGCTGAAGGAGTGATGCTTTTGAACAGTGGTGTTGAAGAAGACTCTTGAGAGTCCCTTGAACTGCAAGAAGATCAAACCAGTCAATCCTAAAGGAAATCAGTCCTGAATACTCATTGAAAGGACTGATGCTAAGCTGAAGCTCCAATACTTTGGCCACCTGATGCGAACAGCCAACTCACTAGAAAAGACCCTGATGCTGGGAAAGATTGAAGGTAGGGGAAGGGGACGACAGAGGGTAAGATGGTTGGACTGCATCACTGACTCAATGCACATGAGTTTGAGCCAGCTCCGGGAGATGGTGAAGGACAGGGAAGCCTGGCATGCTGCAGTCCATGGGGTTGCAAAGAGTCGGACACGACTGAATGACTGAACAACAACAGGCCAGGAAGATGGCTCTGACCAAGAAATGAACTGGCCAGTACCTTGATTTTGGACTCTTCAGCCACTAGAATTATGAGGAATAGATTTCTGTTGTTTAAACCACCTAGTCTATAGCATTTGGTTATGGAAGTCTGAGCTGATTAATACACTTAATATGTATATTGTGTCATTTTGCTTTAGGCTTACCTATTATAAGCAACTCTTAGTTGAGGCTTATTTGTTAATACAGTCTGAGATGTCTTTTAAGCGGTAACCTTTAGTTGAGAACATTTAATAGTACAATTGTTATACCTGGTCTGCCATTTATCTTCACTGATATTTTTCTGGTTTGCTACTCTGTCTTCCAAATCATCATTTTTAATAGCTTATTTATTAATATAGCCAACAAATACTTTCTGAGTATGTAATATGTACTAGGAACCATTCAGGCAACTTGGGATACAATAGCAAGCAAAGGTCTTGCACACCACTGTAACATTACAGCAATAGATAGAATAAAATCTACTTCATTCTCTACTGAAAGGATTGGTTCCAATTTCTTTATAACACACAATGTCTTGGTCCATACTTGGGGTTTTCCTCAAGGGAAAAAATGTGCTGAGACTAGGATACTGAGACTTGAAGACTCTGAATCATTTGTCAGCATGATTAGTAAATAATAGAGTGAAACTTATATTTGGGTCTTCCTGGATCTTAAAATTTTATATCCCATGTAACATAAAGGAAATATTTGCAACATTTCTAAATAAAACACACTAAGACACAGGAAAGTGTGTGACACAGAAAGAACAAAGACTTTCAGATCAGTCAAAAGTGTTCAAAACAGAATGTGCAGGGGGAAGAAAATCAAAACACCTGGCAGTAAGTTTTTGGAATATTCATTTTTTCCCAAGACCAAGGAACCAGTACTAAACATATTGGCCCCATTTCTCCCCACAAAAACCAGGAAATCTGTACTGAATAAATTGTTCATTGTTTTCCTAATGCATTAAACTGCTACCAATCTAACAGGCTAGACTCTAATTATTATTATTATCATAATTTTTTTAAGCCTCAGTTCAGTTCAGTTCAGTCACTCATTCGTGTCCGACTCTTTACAACCCCATGAATCGCAGCACGCCAGGCCTCCCTGTCCATCCCCAACTCCCGGAGTTCACTCAAACTCAAGTCCATCGAGTTGGTGATGCCATCCAGCCATATCATCCTCTGTCGTCCCCTTCTCCTCCTGCCCCCAATTCCTCCCAGCATCAGTCTTTTCCAATGAGTCAATTCTTCGCATGAGGTGGCCAAAGTACTAGAGCT
>NW_011495032.1:32257687-32261780 GCF_000754665.1 Bison bison bison
AGTACTAGAGTTTCAGCTTCAGCATCATTCCTTCCAAAGAACACCCAGGACTGATCTCCTTTAGAATGGACTGGTTAGATCTCCTTGCAGACCAAGGGACTCTCAAGAGTCTTCTCCAACACCACAGTTCAAAAGCATCAATTCTTCGGCGCTCAGCTTTCTTCACAGTCCAACTCTTACATCCATACATGACCACAGGAAAAACCATAGCCTTGACTAGCCAGAACTTTGTTGGCAAAGTAATATCTCTGCTTTTCAATACACTATCTAGGTTGGACATAACTTTTCTTCCAAGGAGTAAGTGTCTTTTAATTTCATGGCTGTAGTCACCATCTGCAGTGATTTTGGAGCCCAACAAAATAAAGTCTGACACTGTTTCCACTGTTTCCCCATTTCCCATGAAGTGATGGGACCAGATGCCATGATCTTCGTTTTCTGAACGTTGAGCTTTAATCCAACTTTTTCACTCTCCTCTTTCACTTTCATCAGGAGGCTTTTTAGTTCCTCTTCACTTTCTGCCATAAGCCTCATTTACATTATAAAAGAAGGGAGACAGTCTCCACCAGTACGTTCAGGTTGGGAGCTGGTGATAAATACATAATTTCAGGTCTCATCCAAGGCCTATTGAATCAGTCAGCATATTTGACCTATGAACAACATAGGGGTGAGGGACGCCCAACCTTCACACTGTCAAAAATCCATGTGTACCCCATCATCAGCTCTCCATTATTGAGATTCCTCCAGAGCACAGTTCTGCATCCTTGGATTCAAGCGACCAAAGACTGTGTAGTACTGTAGTGTTTACTACTGAAAAAAATTCTCATGTAAGTGTACCCTCGAAGTTCAAATGCATGCTGTTCAGGCCTCACTGTATTTTAATATTGTATCCTAAATGATTCACATGCACCTTAAAGTTTAAGAAGCCTGTGTGAAATGAAAATATCTCCTGCCATATTAATCAACAAGAAATGTCACAGCCATCAGTGATTTCTGGCCTCCAAAAGTGAAAGAAAGCTCCCCAAACTGAGATCCAGCAGATGCTGCCATCCCCCCACAATGATTGCTGAGGAGCTGGGGGAATGCAAGAAGCAAGGTGAACAAAGAAACAGGATTGGCCCCAGATAGCTGAGGTGCATGTGAAGGAATGAACTCATTGAGCCAAGAGGCTTGCCTCTTCCCATACATAGAATGCTAAATTCCTTAATTTGATACCTGATCTTTGATGTTCAGACTGCCGTCTGTCTTTGTCGCAAACTTATATATAGCCTCACTCCTTTCCTGCTTCCTTGGAGCAGTTTTCTGAGAGCTTCTGAGAGGCTGTCTCCCGGGCTTGGAGTCCTAAACATTTCCACCAAATAAAATAACTCTCTACTTTCAGATTGTGACTATATTTTTTTGGTCGACACCTGTTATAATAAACCTAGAGCCTCTGACCTATTTAGAGGGTCCCTCGGGTCCTCTGTTCCAATATTCTTCCTATGTGTGTGCTAAGTTGCTTCAGTGGTGTCCAACTCCATGTGACTCTATAGACTGGAGCCTTCCAGGCTCCTCTGTCCATGGGATTCTCCAAGCAAGAATACTGGAATGGGTTGCCATGCCCTTCTCCAGAGGATCTGTCCGACTCAGAAATCGAACCTGTGTCTCTTACATCTCCTGCTTTGGCAGTCAGGTTCTTAATCACTAGTGCCACCTGGGAAGCTCATTCTTCCCATCCATCAACCAAAACATCACAATAGACAATGAAGAAGCAGGTATGAAAATCAGGCAGTCTTAATTTACAGACTTAAGAGAAGGAACTCAGGAGGGGGAATGTTTGGGGGAAGGATGGGGGAAGGGATAGGCAGGGAGTTTGTGATCAACATGTAGACTGCTACATTTTAAATGGATAACCAACAAGGATCTACCATACATAGCACAGGGAATTCTGCTCAGTGTTAGAGGCAATCTATATGGGAGGGGCTTTTGAACTGTGGTGTTGGAGAAGGCTCTTGAGAGTCCCTTGGACTGCAAGATCAAACCAGTCAATCCAAAAGGAAATCAGTCCTGAATATTCATTGGAAGGACAGATGCTGAAGCTGAAGTTCCAATACTTTGGTCACCTGATGTGAAGAACTGACTCACTGGAAAAGACCCTGATGCTGGGAAAGATTGAAGGCAGGAGGAGAAGGGGGCGACAAAGGATGAGATGGTTAGATGGCATCACTGACTCAATGGACATGCGTTTGAACAAGTTCCAGGAGTTGGTGATGGGCAGCAAAGCCTGGTGTGCTGTAGTCCATGAGGTCACAAAGAGTCAGACACAACTGAGCAACTGAACTGATTGACTGATATGGGAGAGGAGTTTGGAGGAGAATGGATACATGTATATGTATGGCTAAGTCCCTTTGCTGTCCACCTGAAACTATCATAATATTGCTAATTGGCTATATGCCAATATAAAATAAAAAGTTTAAAAAAAGAAAAAGAAAACCAGGCTGTCTTCTATTAAGCCAGATATTAAGGGATCTACAAAAGTGCAAAACAATGTCACTCTTCTCACTTTTTTCTTTGTGGAAAAGTTGCTTTTTGTAAAAATGTTGTGTATGTTAACATGTAATGAGCTACTTTTACGTGAACTAAATATTTGTAAAATTTCACATTTTCGAATTTTGCACGCTTGTCTTATACCTAGTATTCCTGAACTGATTTTTTTTTAAGGTATAACTTATGTTGATTTTCACTGAAATCACGGTTCTGTCATTACTTTTGTAAATTAATCTGAAAGTATATGCTCAGAAAAGTGCTCCCCTTTTATCATCAATGTAACTCCTTAATCCCCTTCCAACCTAATTCCCTTATCTTGCTATGAAAATAAGGTGTAATTTTGTGACTAAAGACTTCCAAAGAATGAAGACAATGGGACATTTTATTCTCAAAATTGTGACATATTACTTGCAGCCACAGATTCGGTATCAGATGTGAGAATAAAGATTTTTGGTACATAAAAAAAATATTTTCCAGTTGTAGATATCTGTTGACATCAATGTCCATAGATAAAACTGAGGTAAACAAAAGATCTTTGAGGCCCTCTCATTTTCACAGCAGGCTTTGCAGGTGGCTCAGTGGTAAAGAATCTGCCTGCCAAGCAGGAGATGTGGGTTCAATAGCTGGGTGGGGAAGATGCCCTAAAGATGAAAATGGCAACCCACCCCAGTATTCTAGCCAGAGAAATCCCATGGACAGAGGAGCCCAGCAGGCTAGTCCCTGGGGTCACAAAGAGTCCGACAGACTTATCGACTAAACAACAAAGTTTAACAGCACAAAGTTTAAAATCCAAAAATTTGAGCATCACTGTCTTAGGAAGTTTGGGGGAGAGCTTAGAAAAGTATGTGTATCGAAAAGTAAAGTTACTCCTCCATGAAGCCTTCCCAGCCCTCCTCAGGAGCAGCAGGAAATTTGTTTCCATTCCCACAGCATCTTGTGTGTGTGCAGTCCCATCTGATTCTTGCCACCCCATGGACGGTAGCCCACCTCTCCTGCACTGGCAGGCCGGATTCTTTAGCACTGCGCCAGAGTCGCCATAATGCCGCCATAAGTTGATTTATTCATCGTGTCACTTTTTTCACATAGGGAATGAATAAATAAACAAGTACTTCCAGTTTATTTATCCAATGACTGTATTTGAGGTGTCAGCCGGTATGGAAAGGTAATCGAAACATTACCTTAATAATCACCGAGTCACTTAGAAACAGTCTCCATTAATTCCCATGTATTTAACTTACTAAAGGATTTGTTAAGTCTTAATTTCCTTATCTAATGCGGCCATCACCAGGTCTTTTCCTGTCCTGGGATGTCTTCTCTAGGCCAGCATCGCTGCATGTGCTTTCTTTTCTAGAGATCTGGGAGGCAGTGAAAGTCCCCCTCACAAGTTCACAAGTTGGCTGTGCCTTTTGGCACAGATCTAATTGGACCAGAGGTCGCGCCTCGAACTCTTGCCAACTGTGTCCGAGGGTGCGTCGACGCTTCGTAAGAACTCTAGGAAATGCGGACTCACCGTGCCCACTGCGGCCCTCGGATCCAGACGGGCTAGACTGGAGCCACAGGAGTATTGGGG
>NW_011495032.1:32262119-32263874 GCF_000754665.1 Bison bison bison
CGGACACGTCTCCTCGGGACTCAGAGCGCGCAGGGCGAGGGGCCCGCACTATCCCTGAACCTTACCCGGGTCCCGCCCGTAAAGCGTCGCGCAGCCGCCCTGGTACCTGCCCCCTGAGCGTGCTTCCGGAGCGGTGTCTGCAATCTCCCATCCCCAGTGTCTGCGGTGGTGAGTCGCCCAGCGTTGGGACACGCCCCGCCCAGTCCCTGGAATCTTACCAAAGGAAAGACTCCAGGCGGGAAATTGTTACTTTTTCCTAAGGCGTTGTGTATCTAAGCAGTTCTTTTCAGTGTTCTGAACCGCTTTGAGGAACCGGTATAAGTTCTGGAGCCTCAGGAATACACCCAAACACAAACTCACAAACTTACATGAAGTATTTTTTCTTTTCCTTTTTAGGATTTTTTCCCCCTTATTATTATTATTTTTTAATTGAAGTCTTTGATTGACAGTATTAGTGTCAGGTGCACAACGTGCCTGCGTGCTAAGTCGCTTCAGTCCTGTCTGACTCTTTGGACCCTATGGACTGTAGCCCGCCAGGCGCCTCTGTCCATGGGATTCTCCAGGCAAGAATACTGGCTTGGGTTTTCCTCCAGGCTGGTGCACAACATATCAGTTCAAAATTTGTGTAGCTTATACTCCATTTTTAAAACATTGTATTGGGGTATAGTTGATTTACAATGTTGTGTTAGTTTTTGCTGCATAGCAAAGTGAATTAATTATACATATACCTATAAACACTCTTTTAAAAATTCTTTTCTTATATAGGTCATTACAGAGTAGAGTTCCAGGTGGTATATAGTAGGCCTTATTAGTTATCAATTTTATTTTTTGTTTTCCAAAACTTACCTATTTTATATATAGTAGTGTGTCTATGTCAACATCAATCTCCCAATTTATCCTTCCCTTCCCTTTATCCTCTGGTAAGTTTGTTTTCTACACCTGTGAGTCTGTTTCTCTTTTGTAAGAAAGTTCTTCATTTGTATCATTTTGATACTCCACATATAAGCAATAATCATGGTACTGGTCTTTCTCTGTCTGATTTCACTTAGTATGATAATCTCCAGGTCCATTCATGTTGCTGCAAATGACATCATTTCATTCTTTTTATGGTTGAATAATCTTCCATTGTATGTATGTGCCACATCTTCATTACCCACTCCTCTGTGGATGGATGTTTAGGTTATTTCCATAGCATGGCTATTGTGAATAATACTTCAGTGAACATTGGGGTGCATGTATTCTTTTGCATTATGATTTTCTCTGATGTATGCCCAGGAGTAGGGTTGCTGGATCATATGGTAGTTCTATTTTTAGTTTTTTAAGGAACCTCCATACTGTTCCATGAAGTTTATTTTCTAACATTGCAGACTGATTTACTTCACATCAGTTCAGTTCAGTTCAGTTCAGTCGCTCAGTCGTGTCCAACTCTTTGTGACCCCATGAATCACAGCACGCCAGGCTTCCCTGTTCATCACCAACTCCTGGAGTTCACTCAAACTCATGTCCATCAAGTCGGTGATGCCATCCAGCCATATCATTCTCTGTCATTCCCTTCTCCTCCTGCCCCTAATCCCTCCCAGCATCAGAGTCTTTTCCAATGAGTCAACTCTTTGCATGCGGTGGCCAAAGTATTGGAGTTTCAGCCTCAGCATCAGTCCTTCCAATGAACACCCAGGGCTGATCTCCTTTAGAATGGACTGGTTGGATCTCCTTGCAGTCCAAGGGCTCTCAAGAGTCTTCTCCAACACCACAGTT
>NW_011495032.1:32263974-32267733 GCF_000754665.1 Bison bison bison
ACATGACCACAGGAAAAACCATAGCCTTGACTAGACGGACCTTTGTTGGCAAAGTGATGTCTCTGCTTTTTAATATGCTGTCTAGGTTGGTCAAAACTTTTCTTCCAAGGAGTAAGCCTCTTTTAATTTCATGGCTGCAGTCACAGTCTACAATGATTTTGGATCCCAAAAAACATAAAATCTGTCACTGTTTCCATCGTTTCCTCATCTGTTTGCCATGAAGTGATGGGACCTGAGGCCATGATCTCAGTTTTCTGAATGTTGAATTTTAAACCAACATTTTCACTCTCCTCTTTCACTTTCATCAAGAGGCTCTTTAGCTGTTCTTCACTTTCTGCCATAAGGGTGATGTTATCTGCATATCTGAGGTTATTGAGCATATATAGTGGTGGCTCTTTAGAATCTTTTGGGTCCTGGTTGACACCCCACAAGTGTATATTTTGTTGGAATTGCCCAATGGTCTTGGTATAAGACCAGAGGGTCTGAGTCTCTACATCTAGGAAGAGGTCATTGACTTAAACAAAAGGCCTCCCATATAGCATCTCATAAGGACTAAGGCCAACCTGTTCCTTAGGGGCAATACAGGTGTGGAGGAGAGCTATTGGTAAAGCCTCCTTCCAACCGAGGGAGGTATCCTGGGTTATCTTTTTTATCATGGATTTTAAGAATTTGTTGGCTCTTTCTATTTTTCCTGAAGACTGAGGCCTCCAGGCACAATGGAGATAATAAGTAATGCCCAATGCTCTGGAGACCTCTTGGGTGACCTTAGAAGTAAATTATGTCTCATTGTCACTTTGTAATGACCTGGGCAGACCAAATCTTGGAATAACTTCATGGAGCTTTTTTTTTTTTTTCTTTACCACCTGCTCAACCTTCTCAATCTGGGTGGGAAAGCCTTCAATCCATCCTGTGAATGTATCAGTCATGACTAATAGGTATTTATACCGTTGAGAAACTGGCATCTGGGTGAAGTCCATCCGCCAGTCCTCTCCTGGGTAGGTCCCATGCTGTTGGATGGGCTGGGCCAGCTGGGGTCTTCAAGCTCCTTGGGGGTTAATTGTCAAGTGGGACAAGAGGAGACCACTTGCCTTATAGTCGTTTGAAGGCCTGTTCCTCTCAAAGACCTTTCTAGTAATCTTTGGAGGGCCTTCTCCCCTAAATGAGTGATGACATGTAAGGAGTTAACTAACTTCCATTGAAGATCCCCTGGCAGAAAAAGGAGTCCCTCCTTTGGGAACCACCCCATATGATCTTGAAAACCCTCACTATTAGCTTTAGGAGTCTCACCTTCAGTATATGAAGGAGTTTCTGCCAAATTAGTCTGTGGAACCAAGGTGGCAACCTCTCTTAGGTCATTACTCCATAATGCTGCTCTCTTAGCTGCCTGATTGGCTGCTTGTTTCCCTTGTGCCACCTGCATGCCCCCTTCTTGGTGTCCTTTACAACAGGAGACTGAAACCTCAGCGGGCAGATGGACTACCTCCAAGAGCCTAAGGATTTGGTCACCATACTTGATTGGAGATCCTTTCAATGGCATCTTTCTTTCCAAATAGCAGCATGTGCATGTAGCATCAGAAAGGCATACTTGGAGTTGGTGTAAATGGCTACTCTTTTTCCTTTTTCCAGCTAGAAAGCTCAAGTTAGGGCTACAAGCTCAGTTAATTGTACTGAAGTACCTGATGGAAAAGGTTTAGCTTCTATGGTCTCAAAATTGGAGAGTACTGCATATCCAGGTCTTCTTTTTCCATTCAAGACAAAGCTGCTTCGTTCCGTGTACCAGATTTCATCAGGATTGGTCAGAGGATCTTCTGACAATCCCTCTTGGGGTTTTGTCCAGTGGTCCAAAGTTTCTAGGCAAGAATGAAAGGAGAGAGAGCCCTTGGGAGTAGGCAGGAGGGTAGTTGGGTTAAGAGCCTCACAAGGGGGTATAGTCTGGCCTGGATTTTGCATCAGCACTACTTGAAATCTGAGGATCCTTTGACCAGACATCCATAAGTGGCCTCTCCCATTCAGAAGTTGTTTCACTTGGTGGCTGGTAAAAATAGTTTGCCCCCAAGAGAGAGTTTTAAAGCATCTTCTATCAGGACTGCAATAGCTGAAAAATTTCAAAAGATCTCTTTCCAATAAGGGAGTAGGACACTCAGTGACCACCAGAAACTGGTGGGAAAATATTTGTCCATCCCAGCAACAAAGAAGTGCTCAGGTTTTGTAATTGTTTTTTCTGTAGCACCTGAAATGGTACAGGTTTTGGAGGAAAAGGTTCTGGAGTAGGAGGTCAGGACAGAGTAGGTAGCCCCTGTGTCAACCAAGAAATTCTCAAACCTACCTGCCACATCCAGCTGCACCCTTGGCTCAAGGCCCGTGATGGTTATCTGTGACAGGCAGGCTGGCTGGAACGGGCTGTGTCAGTACTATTAAACAATTGTGAGGGAACACTTGGTGCTTGACCTTGAGGCTCTTGGATCCCAAGGGTAGCGTGTTGACCAATGTCCCAATTGATGGCAGTTTTAGCCAGCCATTTTAGGAGGCTTGTTACCGTTTGGGCACTTGTTGGCCCATTGTCCAGCCTATCTACAGATTAGGCATTTGCCTCGTGCCTTGTCCTTCAAGGACTTGTGGTGCACCATATGGCTTCCCTGGAGGGCGGCCAGCATCTGGACATACCTTGTCTCTTTCCTTCTCTTCCTTTCCTGGGCCTTGGCCTCCCTTTCCTGTTCTCTGTTATAAAAGATATTGGGGACTATCTGGACAATCTCATCTAAAGAGGCAGCAGAGTCTGATGTCTGATGCACATTGGGAGAGGAATTTGTCCTTTAAAATCACCTGTCCCTCGTATGAGTCTAAGTCCAGGTTGGTAAAATTTAGAGGGCCTCTTTTAGCCTTTCTGGAAAGGCAATGGGGTTCTTGTTGGGCTCCTGAGCTACTGCTGAGACTGGGCACAGTCCCACCATGAACAGGCCTCCTCCTATTTCCATGGGTGGACTTCCTTAGGGATGAGTTGTTCTGAAACTTATCCTACCCAGTACTGTTGTAATCTGAGAACCAGGCATCCTTGGGTCAGGGTGCAGATCCCCAGGGAGGCTGAGACATGACAAGCTCCTGGAGATCGAATCCCTGGGCAAGGCAAACCATGTAGGTCTCCCGAGAATTGGGTCCCTGGGCAGGTCGAGGAATGTCAACCTCCTGGGATCCCCGGACTGGCAGATCCCAGAGCAGGTTGAGGCGTGACAAACTTTCTAGGACCAGATCCATTGGCAGGTCAAGGCAGGTCGACCTCCTTGGAACCCCATACTGGAGTTGGGCATCCTCAAGTTGTCCAGTATGACCAGTGCTGGGTAGGATTAAGGGGTTGCAATCTTAACTCATTGATGGTCTGTTCACCACGGATGGAAATAGATATCATAATGTAAAGCAATCCAAGCCTGTGCCCTGAGATTGGGAACCTGGTGAAGCAGCCATAAACCTTATCCTCTTACTGTTCTGAGGAATACAAGTCACTGATTTCCTCCCCTAGTCCTCCATAAGAACAGTTTAGGGTGTTTCCAATGGTAAACATTTCATTGTCATAGACCCACTTTGGGTAGTAACAGAAATAATGCTTTATTGACTATGCCAAAGCCTTTGACTGTGTGGATCACAATAAACTGTGGGAAATTCTGAAAGAGATGGGAATACCAGACCACCTGACCTGCCTCTTGAGAAATCTGTATGCAGGTCAGGAAGCAACAGTTAGAACTGGACATGGAACAACAGACTGGT
>NW_011495032.1:32267993-32278889 GCF_000754665.1 Bison bison bison
AAACTTTATTTTTTGGGGCTCCAAAATCACTGCAGATGGTGACTGCAGCCATGAAATTAAAAGATGCTTACTCCTTGGAAGGAAAGTTATGTCCAACCTAGATAGCATATTGAAAAGCAGAGACATTACTTTGCCAACAAAGGTTCGTCTAGTCAAGGCTATGGTTTTTCCAGTGGTCATGTATGGATGTGAGAGTTGGACTTTGAAGAAAGCTGAGCGTTGAAGAATTGATGCTTTTGAACTGTGGTGTTGGAGAAGACTCTTGAGAGTCCCTTGAATTGCAAGGAGATCCAACCAGTCCATTCTAAAGATCAGCCCTGGGTGTTCTTTGGAAGGAATGATGCTAAAGCTGAAATTCCAGTACTTTGGCCAACTCATGCAAAGAGTTGACTCATTGGAAAAGACTCATGCTGAGAGGGATTGGGGGCAGGAGGCGAAGGGGGTGACAGAGGATGAGATGTCTGGATGGCATCACTGACTCAATGGATGTGAGTTTGAGTGAACTCCAGGAGGTGGTGATGGACAGGGAGGCCTGGCATGCTGTGATTCATGGGACTGCAAAGAGTTGGACACGACTGAGTGACTGAACTGAACTAAACTGAACTAAATGACAAAGGAGTGGGTTTTCTGGTCCTTTTAGGAGCATTAAGAGTATTTTAATAATAAACAGGGTGGAGCGATGTTGCCTACGAGGGGCATGGTCCTGGTTGTAGGAGTTAGTAAGTGGCTTAAGAACAAATCAATAAGAGGCAACAGACCAGATGTTCCATAAAAGTGGAATGGGGATTTGATCCAGGGATATGTTTGTAACTTTAGGAGAAGGGTGGTAAGGGTTTGGGCCCAAACGGCCTACAGGGCTAACACCCAAAGTGGCAAACATTATCCCTGGAAGCCCAATTGCCCTTGAAGGGATGCCACCAACAGATGGACTTCTAGCAGGCATTGTGTGCCTGTCACTTGCCCTAGTGAGTCCACTGAGAGGTGCTGTTGACACACATGTTGTAGGGAACATGGAGGATGATGGCCTGAATCTCTAGAGGGATTGGATATTATACAGTGTTTCCATCCCAAAGCCTAGCTATTTTCTGGTTGTCCCTTCAGAAGATTGTAGAGGCAACATTGTGAGCCCGGATAGGGCTCAGGAAAAGAGCATGAAACAGGAGGGAAGAGGGCAGGGCACAACTTTTGAAAGAATGTCATAGCCCAAGGCTATAACATAAAGCAATTAAAATCAAATGGTTCCAAGATGGAAGACGAGTCAAATTCAACTAATCTTTGATTCTCAATCTGCAAGCTAAGTGACACACCAAGAGGCACGAGGACTGTTCTAAGGCACTATCAAAAGACCAAGGAGTGGGTGGTTCCGCAATTGTTAGAATGATCCTCCAATTCATTAGTATATGAAATTACCCAGCTCACAAAAGCTAACCACACCACATTTCATGGCCACTGCATACACCCTTGTTAAAGGCACAGACTCTGTGGAGTGTGCTTCTCTCTGAATCCAAACAAATCTACCTCTTACGTAATGCTGTGTCTCTCACTGAATTTGTTTTGCAAGAAGACATGAAGAACCTGAGCTTCATTAGGTCCTGAAACCAAGCACCATGGGTTTTGGCTGGGCTCAAGTCCCAGTTGGGTACAACTGAGTGATTAAGCATAGTACAGAGCCCCTGCCATGTGGGTTTGAGTCCTAATCTTAGGTAAACAGTTTCAAACACAATGTTCAGAAATGGAAAGATGAGGACCTGCCCAACACTTTTTAAGCAGTGGCATAGATGGGAGAGGAGCTAAAGGATGGGAAGAAAAAGCAGTGGGAAAAAACTGCCAAGGAATCCCCTTCATAACCTGCTAGAAAATCTGCTAAATACCTGACTTGTGCTCACAGTTTTCATTGGCCTGATCCTTGGCACAAAGAAGATTAAGGACAGAGGAACCCTCACCCACTCAGGCAACAGTTAATAGGGCACAACAGATAGCGGAGCCTTCAGGACACACTGGAGAGTAGCCCCTGCCAGAGTCCCTCAGTTGCACCCACTGCCGCTTGCCTGTTCACAAGGGTTTCAAGGAAACAAGAAATGAAAAATTGTAAAGGGATTAAGATTTTGTTAGCCATATATCCTTCCAACCATAGCGGTGAGGACCTCCTATCATAACTGGAGGTCTTCTGGAATCTGAGACTGAGCCGTGTGAGCTTTCTGCCAAGTTTGTTTTTGTTGTCCCAGTTTCCAGCACACTAGGCTTCTTGTCTGGAGAAGGCACTGGCATCCCACTCCAGTCCTCTTGCCTGGAAAATCCCACGGATGGAGGAGCCTGGTAGGCTGCAGTCCATGGGGTCAATAAGAGTTGGACACAACTGAGCGACTTCACTTTCACACATTGGAGAAGGAAATGGCAACCCACTCCAATGTTCTTGCTTGGAGAATCCCAGGGACGGGGGAGCCTGGTGGGCTGCTGTCTATGGGGTTGCACAGAGTCGGACACGGCTGTAGCAACTTAACAGCAGCAGCAACAGTAGTACACCTTCGAGGGGTGAAGGCAAGCCGACCTCAAAGAAGAGGCCTCAGTCCTTCTAGGCTTCCTCCTTTTATACATTGGTCTCCTCCTCGCTGAATCTGCCCTATGCAAATTGGGCTAGCCAAGAAGCGGGAGTGTTTGTTTCACCTGAAGTTCTCACTCGGATCTGCAGGTTTTCTTTTTTTCCATTTTCATGGCCTTTTCCCTTTCTTTGCCTTTTAGTCACCACCATTTTGGACTCCTTTTTCCTATTCTAACCACCTAACACTTCCAAGGAATGAGCATCTTTTAATTGAAGCTGTAGAAGAGAGCAAAATTTGTCATGCAAGAAACTACTCAATCTTCACTGTAAAGTGTAAAGAACTATTCATAACTAAAGGCATCTATTTTTAGAAAGCTAATATCAATCACCTCTTCTCTTGATGATCATGTGGTAGAGATGTTCTGATTTGAAAAACACCTTGATCAATAGAGATGCACAATAGAATCAATACTCTGATAAAAGATCCTGAAGCTGGGAAAGATTGAAGGCAAAAGGAGAAGAGGGCAGTAGATGATGAGCTGGTTAGATAGCATTACCAACTCAATGGACATGAATTTGAGCAAACTCTGGGAGACAGTGGAGAATAGGGAAGCCTGGTATGCTGTCCATGGGGTCACAAAGAGTTGACACAATTAAGCAATTGAAGAATAACATGTAAACTGGTAGGGAGTGCTGGAGTCTGAAGGAGTCCAAACTCAGAGCTAATTATTCCTGTTAATTTTCCACTATGGACTTCTGGTAAGTAAGAAGAAGTACCACTAAGATTATACATTGTTGATGAGAAGTGCAAATTGTTACAACCTTCAAGAAGTAAAATTTAATCAGATCAGATCAGATCAGTCGCTCAGTCATGTCCGACTCTTTGGGACCCCATGAATCGCAGCACGCCAGGCCTCCCTGTCCCTCACCAACTCCCGGAGTTCACTCAGACTCACGTCCATCGAGTCAGTGATTCCATCCAGCCATCTCATCCTCTGTCATCCCCTTCTCATCCTGCCACCAATCCCTCCCAGCATCAGAGTCTTTTCCAATGAGTCAACTCTAAAATTTAATAATAACTATCAAAATCACACAAGTGCCTATACCTTTTCACCAGTAATGCAATTTGAGGGAATTTATCCTATAGCTATGCTTGCATACCCAGTAAGTGAACAATATATAAATTATTCTTTGCTCATCCATCCATGGGATTTTTCAGACAAGAATACTGGAGTGGGTTGCCATTTCCTTCTCCAGGGGATCTTCCCAACCCAGGGATCAAACCCGGGTGTCCCACATTGTAGACAGATGCTTTTACTGTCTGAGCCACCAGGGAAGTCCTCTTTGTAACATAGTTTGTAGTAAAAGAAAATGTAAATATTACACATATATGGAATTGAGTAGCTAAGTTATATTCAGTCATACAATATGTCATGGGTGTATAAAAATGAGGACATACTCTATGTACAATATGAAAAGATCTCTAAGATATATTTGTTAAGTGAAAAAAAGGGAAAGTATAGGATAATGTCTGTGGTGTGCTACCTTTTGAGTAACAAAGGGAGATAAGTAGAATATATTTTGTATTTGATTGTGCAGGTATGAAGAAAATCTGACAAAATATACAAGAAGCAATAGTTTTTCCCTGTGGGTTTTTCTGAGGGGAAGGGTAGTATTGAAAACTGAATGGGTGGTGAACTGAGTTAGAGAGAATTTTCACATCTTACTTAAATTTCTAATGCTATAGTAATGTATTACATTTTTGAAGTTAAGTTAAAAATTATACTTGACTTTACAGAAGAGTCAATGAAAACCCAGCTGTCAAAAATGAAGGGAAACATGGGACTTCCCTGGTGATCCACGCTCCTAAAGCAGGGGGCCCAGGTTGGATCCTTGGTCAGGGAATTGGATCCCACATGCCACGGCTAGGATCAGGTGCAGCCAAAAAAGAAAAAGAAAATGAAGAGAAAAAAAACAGGAAGTGGGCACTGGAAATTTCATTGCCCTTGGAAGCAGGTAGGGAACTTCCCTGACCTTGACAATTTAGAACTTCCCCGACCTTGAGTTTAAGTGATTATCCAAAAGATGTGGACAGAAACTAAGATCCTACATTAAACTGGAACCCTTAAAGGGCTACAGTCTAAGTGAAAAGACAAAGAAAAATTCTGCTGTTGTTAAAAGAGTAGATCTTAGAAGTTATCACAAGAATAAAGAACTTGTAACTATGTGTGTTGGTGGATGTTAACTTATCGTGGTGATCATTTTGCAATATACACATGCAGCAAATCCTTATGTTGTACACCTGAAACTAATACAATGTTAAAAGGTAATTATATCTCAGTTTAAAAGAAAGGAAAAAAATTTGCTCAAAAGCCCAAGCAGGTAAGTGATCAGGAAACGTATGCATCTCAACTTTGGCTCTGAGTATGGGAAAAATATTCTCCTAAAGATTCATAACTATTGGCCTGACCTCACTTGGGTTAGGTTTCAAATATTCAGCCACAAGAATGGCTATAAGTTAGAATAAGGCCAGGTTGCCCATTATTGCCATAGTACTTAATATTTTACTGGAGACAAAAGAAAATATATATGTAAAAATTGAAAAGGGAAAAATAATTGCAGATAGTATTCTTTATCTGAAGAAATAAGAAATTAAGTAAAGTAACTCTTTATACAATACAATAATTTAGTAAGGTAGCAGGAAAAAATAGTGTACAGAAATGGTAGTCTTCCTATATATGAACAAGTGGTTTGAAAAAGCAGGAGACAAAATATTTTGAGCTGATGGAAAGAAGACACAAATATGTGAAAGACATCCTATGAAATAAATATAAGTGAATTGATCTTGCCAATTGAAAGACAGAAATTATCTGGTTGGATTAAAACCATTAAAACAATAATAATAAACTCCTAAAAAACACACTTAAATTCAGCTATAAGCTGTTTGTAGCAGACAAACTTAACACTTAAGAACCTGGGGACCTCAGAAGTAAAAATATAATAAATATGTTAGATAAGACTGAACCAGTGGAAAGTCATGTACCTATTCAAGATGAGACAAAGTGGATTAATGTAAAAAAAATGATAAAGAATAAAAAGGTCATTTGATAGAATCCAATTTTTAATCATGATAAAAACCTTTTAATAACCCTGAAATCTTAAACCCAATAAAGGGGTGTATACAATATAATCTGCAGCAAATGTTACAATAAATGTCAAAACCTCACAAGTATTTCCTTAATTTCCTTTCTAATATTACTTCTATCTAAAATTAAATTCCAATCATTAGAGTGATAAAATTGGAAGAAGAAATAAAAGTTCTGAAGATTGAATAGGAAGTACAAAAGTTATTGTTAGCAGATAAAGATTACCTATATGGAAAAAACCCCAAAAATACTGCAGTCAATTATTAGACATAAGATCTCATAAAGTATGAGATCAATATTGAACACTCAGTTGGGCTCTTATACATCAGCAAGTCAGAAAATGGGAATGTGAAAGAGGTAACTGTGTATCAGACCAAGCACCTGTTCTTCATTATTATCAAGACTTTGTTATGTAACCTGCAACTGATGAGTAATTATGCTGATGATAGGCAGTTTCATTGAAGAATGGGCACTAGTCACGTAGCCCTGAGGTTTAAAAGCTTATAAAACCTGAAGGACTCCAGTGCTGATGGTCTGACTGGCCAGACGTGCTAGTCACCAAAGTTCTCTTATGTTGTCACACAGTCTATATTGGTGGCTATTGGATATTCTTTTTTCAAATTAAGTAAACTTGGGGCTTGGAGAAGGCAATGGCACCCCACTCCAGTACTCTTGCCTGGAGAATCCCATGGATGGAGGAGTCTGGTGGGCTGCAGTCCATGGGGTTGCTAGGAGTCAGATACAACTGGGCAACTTCACTTTCCCTTTTCACTTTCATGCATTGGAGAAGGAAATGGCAACCCACTCCAGTGTTCTTGCCTGGAGAATCCCAGGGACGGGGGAGCCTGGTGGGCTGCTGTCTATGGGGTTGCACAGAGTCAGACACGACTGAAGTGACTTAGCAGTAGCAGTAGCAGTAAACTTGGGGCTGATGAAGGCAATTTTTTTCTTGTGAATTTAATTACTAGTCCAAACCCTACTGCTGGTTGAGAAGAGTGAATGTTTCTTTTTCCAAAATAATTTTGTAAATTGAATAAAATTCCCAGCAAAGCAAAAATTCTATAATATATATGAAATAACAAAGGATCAAGAAAAATCAAGACATTTCTGAAGAAGGACAAGTTGGGGAGAGGGCCTTACAAAATCATTAATTAAGAAAATGAATTTTAATGAGATAAATAAATTGACCAAGAGAACAACTTAGCTTCAAAACATACCTTCCTATTTATGTAAACTTAATATATGACAATGTGTGTGTGCCAAGTAACTTGTTATATTTGACTGTTTGCAACCCTATGGACTGTAGCCCACCAGGCTCCTCTGTTTATGGAATTCTCCAGGGAAGAATACTGGAGAAGGTTGCCATTGCCTCCTCCAGGTATCTTCCTGACCCAGGGATCGAACCTGCATCTCTTGCAGCTCCTGCATTGCAGGCAGATATTTTACCACTGAGCCACCAAGGAAGACCCCAGTATATGACAGAGATTAAAAAGTAGTGTAAAGTGGGTGAATTATTCCATAAATGGTGCTGGGATAATTCTTTATCTCTATGTAAAAATAAAATAAATTCTTAGGACACACTATTCCCAAATCAATTTCAGGCATAAAGAAAAGCTATAATACTTTTAGAAAAAAAGAGAAAAATACCTTTATGGTCTCAAAATAGATTTTCTTAAAACATTCTTAAAAACACTTCAAGGAAAGGATTGGTACATTTTATTATGTTAAAACTGAAATATTCTATGTATTAAAGACATATTGGATTATTACTCAGAATATTAAAAATACTCCCACAAATCAATAAGAAAATGTCAAACAACCCTGCCCCAAATAGATAATGGATATGAACAGACAATTTATAGGAGAGAAAAAACCAAATGACCAATAAATACAGTAATAGATGGTAAAACTCATCAGTAGCCAGAAAACTGCTAATTAAAACTGTAGTGTGATAATATTTAAAACGCTGCAAACTAGCAAACATTATAAATATGTCAGTACCAAATATTGAACAGAGATAATTTATAAAAGTGGATAGTGAGACTAGCAATTGTTATGTTGTCTTTGGAAGTGCAATGTGGGAATACTTAAGTTATATTTATCTTGAAGTGAGGCTACTCCTCAGTATAAATTGTATAGGAATAGTTCTTAAAGTGACCAGAAGGATCAGAGTCTTTGAAGAACTGTTAGAAATGCAAATTATAGGTCCCCACCTCTGAATCCCAGGTGGCTCAGTGGTAAAGAATCTGCCAGCCAAGTAGGAGACCTGGGTTCGATCCTTGGGTTTGGAAGATCTCCTGGAGAAGGGAGAAGGGACCAGCTACCCACTTCAGTATTCTGGCCTGGAGAGAGATACTCAAGAGAGTCGCAAAGAGTCAAACGCGACTGAGCGACTTTCACTGTATAGGGCTTTCCCAGGTGGCTCTGTGGTAAAGAATCTGCCTGCCAATGCAGAAGATGAAGGAGATGCTGGTTCAATCACTGGTTTGATCACTGAATCGGGAAGATGCTCTAGAGGAGGAAGTGGCAACCCACTCTAGTATTCTTGCCTGCAAAATCCCATGGACAGAGGAGCCTGCAGGGCTACAGTCCATAGGGTCGTGAGGATTCCTCTGAATTAGGACTGCACATCCCTTTGAATTAGGAAAAACCTGGAGGGTGGGACCCATCAACAGTATTTTTACAAGCCCTCCATGTGATTCTGATGCATACTAAGGTTTAAGATCCATTACCCTAGAGAAAAATCACTTGTGCCTATAAAGTTTTTTCTGTAGGAATATTTACTGCAGAATTGTTTAAAACGGGAGAACAATTAGAAGTATCCTAAATATTCATTAGTATAAAATATATAAATAATGTAATAATTTAAAGGATAACTAATGTAAGAATGTGTATTCTGTCATAGTTCTACAATAGAAGCCTATGCCAGAGTTAAGAGGATGAACTAGAATTGGATGTATGATATGTATTTATATATCTTAATATTACATTGAGCATTCTTTGGCATTGCCTTTCTTTGGGATTAGATTGAAAACTGACCTTTTCCAGTCCTGTGGCCACTGCTGAGTTTTCTAAATTTGCTGGCATATTGAGTGCAGCACTTTCACAGCATCATCTTTCAGGATTTGGAGTAGCTCAACTGGAATTCCATCACCTCCACTAGCTTTGTTTGTAGTGATGCTTCCTAAGGCCCACTTGCCTTCACATTCCAAGATGTCTGACTCTAGGTGAGTGATCACACCATTGTGATTATCTGGGTCATGAAGGTCTTTTTTTGTACAGTTTTTCTGTGTGTTCTTGCCACCTCTTCTTAATATCTTCTGCTTCTGTTATGTCCATACCATTTCTGTCCTTTATTGAGCCCATCTTTGCATGAAAAGTTCCCTTGGTATCTCTCATTTTTTTTAAGAGATCGCTAGCCTTTCCCATTCTATTTGTTTTCCTCTATTTCTTTGCACTGATCGCTGAGGAAGGCTTTCTTATCTCTCCTTGCTATTCTTTGGAACTCTGCATTCAAATGGGCATATCTTTCCTTTTCTCCTTTGCTTTTCACTTCTCTTCTTTTCACAGCTATTTCTAAGGCCTTCTCAGACAGCCATTTTGCTTTTTTGCATTTCTTTTTCTTGGGGATTGTCTTGATCCCTGTCTCCTGTACAATGTCATGAGCCTCCGTCCATAGTTCATCAGGCACTCTATCTATCAGCTCTAGTCCTTTAAATCTATTTCTCACTTCCACTGTATAATTGTCAGAGATTTGATTTAGATCATACCTGAATGGTCTAGTGGTTTCCCCCACTTTCTTCAATTTAAGTCTGAATTTGGCAATAAAGAGTTCATGATCTGAGCCACAGTCAGCTCCCGGTCTTGTTTTTGCTGACTGTATAGAGCTTCTCCATCTTTGGCTGCAAAGAATATAATCAGTCTGATTTTGGTGTTGGCCATCTAGTGATGTCCATGTGTAGAGTCTTCTCTTGTGTTGTTGGAAGAGGGTGTTTGTTATGACCAGTGCATTCTCTTGGCAGAACTCTATTAGCCTTTGCCCTGCTTCATTCCGTACTCCATGGCCAAATTTGCCTGTTATTCCAGGTGTTTCTTGACTTCCTAGTTTTGCATTCCAGTCCCCTATAATCAAAAGGACATCTTTTTAGCGTGTTAGTTCTAAAAGGTCTTTTAGGTCTTCACAGAATGGTTCAACTTCAGCTTCTTCAGCATTACTGGTCAGGGCATAGACTTGGATTGATATTGAATGGTGATATTGAATGATATTGATATTCAATATCATTAATGATATTGATATCATCAATAATGATATTGAGTGATATTGAATGGTTTGCCTTGGAAACGAACAGAGATCATTCTGTCATTTTTGAGATTACATCCAAGTACTGCATTTTGGACTCTTTTGTTGACCATGATGGCTACTCCATTTCTTCTAAGGGATTCCTGCCCTCAAACTACCGCACAACTGCACTCACGTCACAAGCTAGTAAAGTAATGCTCAAAATTCCCCAAGCCAGGCTTCAGCAATACATGAACCGTGAACTTCCAGATGTTCAAGCTGGTTTTAGAAAAGGCAGAGGAACCAGAGATCAAATTGCCAGCATCCACTGGATCATTGAAAAAGCACAAAAGTTCCAGAAAAACATCTATGTCTGCTTTATTGACTATGCCAAAGCCTTTGACTGTGTGGATCACCACAAACTGTGAAAAATTCTGAAAAAGATTGGAATAGCAGACCATCTGACCTGTCTCTTGAGAAACCTGTATGCAGGTCAGGAAGCAACAGTTAGAACTGGACATGGAACAACAGACTGGTTCCAAATAGGAAAAGGAGTACGTCAAGGTTGTATATTGTCACCCTGCTTATTTAATTTCTATGCAGAGTACATACATCATGAGAAACACTGGGCTGGAAGAAGCACAGGCTGGAATCAAGATTGCCGGGAGAAATATCAATAATCTCAGGTATGCAGATGACACCACCCTTATGGTAGAAAGTGAAGAAGAAGGAAAGAGCCTTTTGATGAAAGTGAAAGAGGAGAGTGAAAAGTCGGCTTAAAACTCAACATTCAGAAAACTAAGATTATGGCATCCAGTCCCATCACTTCTTGGCAAATAGATGGGGAAACAGTGGAAACAGTGGCTGACTTTATTTTTTGGGGCTCCAAAATCACTGCAGATGGTGATTGCAGCCATGAAATTAAAAGACAC
>NW_011495032.1:32278989-32290945 GCF_000754665.1 Bison bison bison
ATATTAAAAAGCAGAGACATTACTTTGCCAACAAAGTCCATCTAGTCAAGGCTATGGCTTTTCCAGTAGTCATGTATGGATGTGAGAGTTGGACTATAAAGAAAGCTGAGAGATGAAGAATTGATGCTTTTGAACTGTAGTGTTAAAGAAGACTCTTTAGAGTCCCTTGGACTGCAAGAGATCCAACCAGTTCATCCTAAAGGAGATCAGTCCTGGGTGTTCACTGAAAGGTCTGATGCTGCAGCTGAAACTCCAATACTTTGGCCACCTGATATGAAGAGCTGACTCATTTGAAAAGACCCTGATGCTGGGAAAGAGTAAAGGCAGGAAAAGAAGGGAACAACAGAGGATGAGATGGTTGGATGGCATCACCAACTCAATGGACATGAATTTGGGTAAACTCTGGGAGTTGGTTATGGACAGGGAGGCCTGGTGTGCTGTGGTTCACGGGGTTGCAAAGAGTCAGACATGACTGAGTGACTGGACTGAACTGAAATGAATATTACATTGAAGAGAGAATAATTTTACACATCAAACAGAATATATGGGAGATACAGTAGCAACTAAAGCAGACTGGGAATCTGTGTCCCAGCCAAACAGGACAGCCTCCACTCAGGACTAGCTCCTTTTTATCAGGCAGTAAGGTACACACAGTTGCTGATCTTCCAGTTTTTGAAGATGTCAAAAATTAGTAATTTTCTATTAAATACTGTACTATTTGAATATTGGTAAGTAATTAAAATGAAATCCACCAGGCAGATCTAACCAAATAGAATTGTAGTTAGCTTCAGTTAGCAGGTTAATAACTTGCTTCCTCCTTTGTAGTATAGATATGCCAACTCTAAGGCATTAAAAGTTTTGATTGCAGATCTGTGTTGTTATCCTATATACAGATTCAAGTTTATTGGATGGTGTTATAGTTTTAAATATATTTTAATTATAATAAAACATATGTATGGATATGAGAGTTGGACCATAAAGAAAGCTTGAGCACTAAAGAATTGATGCTTTTGAACTTGGTGTTGGAGAAGACTCTTGAGAGACCCTTGGACTGCAAGGAGATCAAGCCAGTCAATCCTAAAGGAAATCAACCCTGAATATTCATTGGAAGGACTGATGCTGAAGTTGAAGCTCCAATACTTTGGCTACCTGATGTGAAGAACTGACTCATTGGAAAAGACCCTGATGCTGGGAAAGATTGAAGGCAGGAGAAAAAGAGGATGACAGAGAACGAGTCGGTTGGATGGCATCACTGACTCAATGGACATAAGTTTGACAAGCTCTGGGAAATAGTGAAGGACAGGAAAACCTGGAGTGCTGCAGTCCCTGGGGTTGCAAAAAGTCAGAAATGACTGACTGAACAATATAGTATAATAATGGATAGTGTTCTTCAGCTTGTATGCAGCTGACTATGATACCTCAATAATGCTGGGCATTAAGTTCAAAGAATGTATAAATGCATTAACAAATAAGTAAACTAATACATAGACATTAAGATCTTGGTCTAAAGTTATACTGTCTGTTGCAACCTTTAGAATTTACATTCTGTGATACAGAATGCTATGAAAATACTTCTAGCCTATCTGCACAACCAGATTAACATTTATAAAATGCATTTTGGAACAAAACCAGAAGATGGCAATAGAGTAGCATAAATCTCAACTGTAGAGGCACTTTATGTAGTCTTATGTAGCCTTTGTCCTTCAATATACTTATATTGACTACTTCTTTGACCTTTTGTCTCATAATTCCTATGAATAGCTTGTTATGCAAGTGGGTTGAAATGCATATTTAAAAAAAGAAAAAGACAGGGACAACAAAACCCCACTAGTATCAGCGTTTTCTTGCTCTGTACAAAAAAAGATCCAGAACTCTTTCTCAGCAAGTTTTCATTTCAAAAAGTTTGTGGGAATACAGAAGAGTAAAGACTGTCCAGAGAAAGAAACACACCCTAAAACACCCTAGAATAATCAAGAGACTTGCATGTAGGAATTGTTTTCAGCCTTAATTTCTGATGGGTAATATAACATCATTGACTTCCCAGGTGGCACAGTACCTGCCTGCCAATGCAGGAGACACAGGAGATGTGGGTTTGATCCCTGGGTCAGAAAGATCCCCTGGAGTAGGAAATGGCATCCCACTTCAGTATTCTTGCCTGGAAAATCCCACAGACAGAGGAGCCTGGAGGGCTACAGTGCATGGGGTTGCAAAGAGTCAGACATGACTGAGTGAGCATGCACGCATGCAGTATAACATCATGGGTAAGTACTTGGGCTTTCTGACAGATCTGGGTTCAACCCTGATTTTATCATTTTATAGGCTCTGAGAAAGTTAATTTCCTCTTCTGTAAAACACTAGTAATAAGATATGTCACCTTAGGGTGAGGGTATAAGGATTAGATGAAATGATACATTTACTTCAGTGTCTGACATGTAACAGGAGGCTAAAAATGATTCTTCCCACTATATTTGGATGAAGGAAATTTGCTTTGTAATCAGTTTTCAAAGAATACTAACAGTTGGATTGTATCAGATCTTTTTATTGCTTGTTAAGTATGCAACTGAAACAAAATAAAAGAAAAATAAAAATTTCCTGAAACATATTGCAAGTTTCTGTTTATAGTGAACTGACTTCTGTGTCAGAGCTAAATAGAGATTGGTGTCTTATTTAGAGTCCCCCCACCTTTTTTTTTTTTTGGCCACAGATATATTATCCTTAACACTACATTTAGTCTCCTCTAATCAGTTTGTCAAGTATACAGATTCATTTCCAGTTTTTGATGATGGGATTATAGCTTTATCAAGCTGGACTATGTGAAGTGATCTTATTTGTATCAGTGTTAGTAAAAATATAATAATAAAGCAAACTCTTTCCATTGCTCTCTCTGAGCTATCTGGTATTCAATAGGAACATATGAAGTTTTGCATTTTAATTTGCATAAAACAACAAATGGCATTCAGGCCAGCAGAGGGGCTCTGACCTCTCCCAAGAAGAGGATACCGTTAAGATACCACTTCATAGAAGTCTGTGAGCCTGTAGGGAAAAACCAGCACCATAATTGATAATTTCTTTCAAAGTAGCTAAAGCAGGGATGAAAGCCAGTGAACTGTAATATATAGAATTATCCTGTTCACTGTCTTTATAGACATGAACAGTAGACCTGTCTACTGTCATTTTTTTCTCTCTTTAAAATCCAGACAGCGTCAATAATGAATGCTAAGCACTTTCTGTTTAAATACCGAAGTCAGAAGTTCTTATCTCACATTAGCAATACTTAAGGGTTTTAAAAATAACAAAGCCAGGGTGTCTTTCTAGATCTCCTAAATCAAAATTTCTGTAAGCCAGAACATAAATTATCTTAAAAAAATAAAAAGTTACCCAATTGATTCTTATACACATCCAAGGTTGAGAACAACTGAGCCAAGTATTAT
This sequence comes from Bison bison bison, assembly GCF_000754665.1. Classification (NCBI taxonomy): domain Eukaryota; kingdom Metazoa; phylum Chordata; class Mammalia; order Artiodactyla; family Bovidae; genus Bison; species Bison bison. The sequence continues at coordinate 32,282,421 of NW_011495032.1, forward strand.
GAAGTTAGGACTCCTAGCTTGGATCTGAACAAGCTTTTTATTAATCCCCTATCCCATTTTCTCTAACTCTCTTGCAAATGTATGCCTCCCTGCACTTACCTCCTTCTTAACCAGATGCAGCACATTTGATAGGATTTCCTCAGCTTTCCTACACTCTCTATACTTTCAGGGGTCCAATTTTCTCCCCTTGCCTCGAAGGCAGAAGTATCCTTTTTGCTTTGTTTTCAAAGCTTTCTCTTCCACCCTAAAGTCTTCTACTTCCTTTAGGACCAAGTTCCTTCAATTATTTTCTTTTGAATTTTCAGTTCCAGCTCTACAAATTTCTGAATGACCGCTACATGCCAGGTGCCAGGTCTTCAAAGGAGAGACAGTCAAAGAGTTCAGGCAAGAAGGGGAGATAAAAACTCAGACCTAATACTGTGGTGTGATATGGATATATGTAAATATATGTAAAAATACATAAATAACATAGAAGGATCAGGAAAAAAAAAAAAAAGGTGATTGTTAATTTTTCTGTTCCCAAATCCTCCTGTGCTAAAAAATATTCAGTTCTATATACCCTAGATGGCAGTTTATTTTCCTTTATTCTTTTTTTTTTTTTTGAGATTTTTTTGATGTTCACCGTTTTTAAAGTTTTTATTGAATTTGTTATTACATTGCTTCTGGTTTATGTTTTGTTTTTTTGGCAATAAGGCATGTGGGATCTTAGCTCCTTGACCAGGGATCGAATCTGCAGTCCCTACATTGGACAGTAAAGTCTTTTTTGGAGAAAGAAATGGCAACCCACTCTAGTATTCTTGCCTGGAGAAACCCAGGGACAGAGGAGCCTAGTGGGCTGCCGTCTATGGGGTCGCACAGAGTCGGACACGACTGAAGTGACTTAGCATAACAAAAATAAATATTTTCACTGAATGAATGAGCATATAAATGAATAAACTGGGTAAGTGTGAAAATATTACTGTTTTGTGGGAGATGAAGTCTTAACCACTGGACTGCCAGGGAAGTCCAGATTTTCCTTTATTCTTAAATTAGCTTAAAAAAATTTTTTTTTGACTGCTCTGGGTCTTCATTGCTGTTTGAGCCTTTTCTGGTTGTAGCACACAAGGGGCTACTCTCTAGTTGCTGTGCACTGGGCTTCTCATTGTGGTGGCTTCTCTTGTTGCAGGGCACAGGCTCTAGAATGTGGGCTCAGTAGTTGTGTTGCATGGGCTTAGTTGCTCTGAGGCATGTGGGATCTTCCCCAACCAGGGATCAAACCCATGTCCTCTGCATTGGCAGGTTTATTCTTAACCACTGGATTATCCAGGAAGCCCCACGTGTCCTTTTTTCCTGCCTTTTCTTTCAGTGCCAAGTTTCTTCTGAGGGTAACTGACATTCATGTCTTTAGTTCCCCATGCATTTCTTAACCTTTTTCCATTTTAGCATCTGTTTTTACTGTTAACATTTTCTGGGTCACCAATAACCTGCTTTTCAATAACCTGATTTCTCAACACTATCACATGCACTGAAATCTGCAGGCTTCAGTGACATTACATTTCCTCCATTTTCCTATGAAAGTGAAAGTGAAAGTCGCTCAGTCATGTCTGACTCTTTTTGTGTGTGTGTGTGTGTCTGACTCTTTGTGACCCCATGGACTATACAGTCCATGGAATTCTCCAGACCAGAATACTGGAGTGGGTAGCCTTTCTGTTCTCCAGGGGATCTTTCCACCCCAGAGATCAAACCCAGGTCTCCCACATTGCAGGTGGATTCTTTACCAACTGTGCTCTCAGGGAAGTCCCCTGATAATGGTTTTTCCATTATATCTCTCCATTCTGACCTCTCTGAGAAGTCTTTGTCTCTCATTTAGTTATTCTTCCTCTCACACATTAATTAGGTGCTCTTAAATAGTCTATCAAACTTCTGTCTTTTCCTACCTTGAAGATCTAATCAAACGATCACTTTTATCCAGAAAAACAATCTGAATATGAATTTCCAGTCAAACAAACCATTAGCACATCCAGGGTAGGAACAGTAGTTTACTATTCTTCTTTTTTTTTTAATCTCAGTTCAGTTCAGTTGCTCAGTCATGCCTGACTCTTTGCAACCCCATGAATCGCAGCACGCCAGGTCTCCCTGTCCATCACCAACCCCCAGAGTTCACTCAGACTCATGTCCATCAAGTCAGTGATGCCATCCAACCATCTCATCCTCTGTCATCCCCTTCTCCTCCTGCCCCCAATCCCTCCCAGCATCAGAGTCTTTTCCAATGAGTCAACTCTTCACATGAGGTGGCCAAAGTACTGGAGTTTCAGCTTTAGCATCATTCCTTCCAAAGAAATCCCGGGGCTGATCTCCTTCAGAATGGACTGGTTGGATCTCCTTGCAGTCCAAGGGACTCTCAAGAGTCTTCTCCAACACCACAGTTCAAAAGCATCAATTCTTAGGTGCTCAGCCTTCTTCACAGTCCAACTCTCACATCCATACATGACCACTGGAAAAACCAAGTCCAGGTTAATTTAAAAAGATCCAATAAGTGTTAGATCAATTCAACATAATCTCACAAACTGATTCTCACAATAAACTTGACAATCCCCCAATATTCAGTTCTTTCTTTCCGTCTGCTGGTTATCTCTATACACTCTTAAAAATATAATTTGTCCTGGGTTCCCCTGGTAGCTCAGTGGTAAAGAATCTGCTTATCAATGTGAGGAAACATGGGTTCCTTCTCTGGTCCAGGAAGATCCCACATGCAGTGAAGCAACTAAGCCTATGAACTGTAGCCTGCCAAGCTCTTCTATCCAGGCAAGAATACTGGAGTGGGTTGCCATTTCCTCCTCCAGGGGATCTTCCCGACCTACAGATCGAACCTGAGTCTCTTATGTCTCCTGCATTGGCAGGCAGATTCTTTACCACTGTGCCACATGGGAAGCCCCAACTAAGCCCCTGCACCACAAATACTGAGCCTGTGCTCTAAGCCTGGGAGCCGCAGCTACTGAACCTACTGCCTAGAGCCTGTTCTCCCCAAGAGAAGCCTGAGCACCACAACGAAGAGTAGCCCCCACGCACCACAACTAGAGAAAAGCATGCAAAGCAATGAAGACCCAGCACAGACATAAATAAATAAATAAGATTATATTTAAAATGTAATTTGCTGTAAACCTATCTTTTAATTCATTATCCTAATCTATTCATTTTTTAAAAATAAATATGGACTGAAAGACCACCAAGTACCATGCTTGCTGCTAGTGAACTGGTGAACAAAGATGCTGTGGTCCAGTTTCTTATCAGATTACCCTTTAAGGTAGTTCCTAATTACAATATTGCTACCATTTTTTGATATCTAGGCCTAAAAGGTTAAGATAACATATAACTTCTTCTCATTCATTGAACAAATCCTTAATAGTTTACCTTCCCAATAGCTCTAGTACAGCTGGATCACTGAGATATTCTCACAAACATTTTTCAATTTCCTCTTTTTCTGAATATATTCCTTGAGCCCCATTCCAAGTGCTTTAAATTTCTGTTGAATACCTTCAGTGTTTTCCATTTCCCACTTCTCTGCTCACTTTGTGTGTTCAGAACCCATAGGCCAATATGCAGCATCCTTCTGGATCAGGCCCTACCCACCTCTTTTGCAGCCACACTCTTGTGTTGCTCTGTTTCATTTATATTTCCATTCCAAGCAGACTGGTCTCCTTGTTGCTCCCTGGGCACAGATTTCACTTTCTTACCTCTGTGCCTCTGCTCTTGCTCTGTGTTATGGGGAAATATTCGCTCCTTTTCTTTTCTTATTCATTGGAACCCCAGCTCAAATGCCTCTTTCTCTCTGACCCCTTTTATCTCTCTTCAACATAACCTCTTCTACTTGGAAACTGCTATAGGGATTTGTTGAAATCACTGAAATGTTTTCCTAGAGCTTTGTGATCATCTCTTGTTGTACTTGTCACATATTCTCTGCATTTATCTTTTCTGGTAGCAATATTAATGCATAAGACAAACAGCTCCAATTCAAATTACCTTTTCTATACAACATATCTTTTTTTTATTGCCCAAGTACATCAAGTTATTTTATACTGTTAGGTTTTTTTTTATATACTCTTATAAGAGAATGACACAAAGAATATAGACTGCTCATCAAGTAACTGAGTCAGAACTCAGTATATAAATACTTTTAATAATCATCAGTCAGTTCAGTTCAGTTGCTCAGTCATGTCCGACTCTTTGCGACCTCATGAATCGCAGCACGCCAGGCCTCTCTGTCCATCACCAACTCCCGGAGTTCACTCAGACTCGCGTCCATTGAGTCACTGATACCATCCAGCCATCTCATCCTCTGTCGTCCCCTTCTCCTCCTGCCCCCAATCCCTCCCAGCATCAGAGTCTTTTCCAATGAGTCAACTCTTCGCATGAGGTGGCCAAAGTACTGGAGTTTCAGCTTTAGCATCATTCCTTCCAAAGAAATCCCAGGGCTGATCTCCTTCAGAATGGACTGGCTGGATCTCCTTGTATCTTAATTACTCATAAACCCAGAAAGAAGTGCACTGTGGGCTTATAATGTTCCATGTTAGTCAGTTTATGGTTTTTAAAATTTACTTATTATTTCCTTTTGAATTCGGAAGATATTAAGAAGCCAGTATATACATTAAAGTGTTCAGGAATAAAGGAGAGTGATGTCCGCAATTCATTGCCTTGTGTGTTATGAAAATGTTACTGGTTATGAGTATACTGAAGGATAGATGGGAGTCATTTGTATTATTCTTGCAACTTCTTTGTTAGCTTGAAATTGCTTAATGATAAAATTTTTTTTAAATTAACCTGAAATATAAATATATTTCCTTCAAGTCTTTGTGTTGAAAGTAATGCCTAGGGAGTTCCTGTTGGCCCACTGGTTAGGTCTCTATGCTCTCACTGCTGAAGGCCCTGGTTCAATCCCTGGTTGGGGAACTAAGACCCCACAAGGTGTTCAACTTGGCCAAAACAGAACAAAACAATACAGTATATTTATTCATCCTTAGAAATAATTTGGGTAGCTATTTATTTTTGCATCAGAAATAAATATTTTCCAACAAATACTGAGAACCTATTTTGTGCTAGGCCCTATTCAAGGTGCTGAGCATCGTTCCTGCCCTTATAGAGCTTATATTCTGTGAGGGAAGGAAAATGCTGAGAATAAACAAGCATACGATGGCATATCTGAAGATGATAAGGTTTAAAGTGATACATGAAGCAAAAACAACAGGAGGTTAGGGTTGGTGATAGTGTTCACCTGAGGAGAGAATCAGGGAAAGTAAAGGAGTGAGCCAAGAATGTAGCCAGTGGAAGTGGTGTCTAGATGGCGGAATAACAGGTATAAAGTCCTTACGTGCTTACCATGTTCAGGAAGCAGCAAGGGGACTGGAAGAGCTAGTAGAGAATATGGAGATGGGAGAATGATTAGGGATAAGAAAATGATGAAGTAGTAGCAGTAGTTTAGTCACTAAGTCGCGTCTGACTCTTGCAACTCCAAGGACAGTAGCCTGCCAGGCTCCTCTGTCCATGAGATTCTCCAGGCAAGAATATTGGAGTGGGTTGACATTTCCTTCTTCAAGGGATCTTCCCAACCCAGGAATCGAGCCAGGGTCACCTGCATTGCAGGCAGACTCTTTACCAACTGAGCTATGAGACCAGCTCCCCAAAGATGCCTTATATTATTTTTTGGACACAGCTCTATAAGGCAGACTCAGGCGAAGATAAATAACAGTCCATTTTGATCTTGGGAATGTTGGACAGAGGAGAAGAACTCTGTTTGAACTTCCCTGTTTGAATGATGTACTGGGTGCCAGATAATGTAAGACCTTACCAGACTTTGTAAGCTTATTGGCTTTTACTCCAAGTAAACCAGAAATGAATTGGAGTGTTTTGGGCAGGAAGTGAGATAATCTCATTTCTGAGGATAATTGTAGCTATGTTGTAGAAAACACTGTAAGATGGATAAGACAAAGTTGGTAAGTGACTTCTGAAGCTACTGTTATTATATAATCTGGTTGAGTTATATAATCTAGTGGCAGCTTGAAAACCAGGTTGCTATCTGTAGAGGTGAAGTGAAGAGTGGCTAAAATTTGAGACTATTCTGAAGATAGAGAAGACAGGACTTATTAATAGATGGGATGTTGGTAGTAATAGAAAGTGGCAAATCAAGGAAGATTCTAAAGCTTTTCACTAAGATGGGGAATACCGCATGGGGAAGAGACTTTGGAAAGGGAAACCAGAATTTCAGTTTGGGATATATTATGTTTGAGCTAACTTTGAGACATACAAAAGAATAATTTCACTAGGAACTTAGGTATATGAGCTTGGAGTTCAGGGGAGAGAACTATGTTAGAGAACAGATTTGGGGGTAATCAGTATATAGATGGTATTTAAAGTAATGAAACTGGATGAGATCCTCTAGTAAATGATGAAAAGATAAACAGACGTCTAAGCTTCAGAACATAAAAGAGGAGATTAAAAAAAAAGACGACAACAACAGAGAATGTAGAGTTCTGAGGAAAGTGGTTGAAGGAGGAGAGAAGAACCAGTTTTGTCAAATGCAACTGATAGGTCAATTAATTTAAGGGCTGAGAATTCAGTTATGAAATGGGCAGGGGATGAACTACTGCTTTGATCAGAGGAGCTTTGGTGGAGTGATAAAAGTGGAAGGCCAGTAGGCTCAAGAAGAGGAATTGAAGACAGTAGTGGATACAGTGCTTTCAAAGAGCTTCTCTGAGAAGGGGCACAGAGGATTGGGGAAGAGCTAGAAGGGACACGGGGTCAAGAGGGTTTGTTTTTTTTAATACACAGGAGAAATTATAAGAAGGATGTATATTGATGAAAATGATCAAGTAGAGAGGAAAATTAACAATGCTATGAGTGGAGGAATTGCAGAAACTATGTTCTTGAGGAAGTGAAAGCGTTAGTCGCTCAATTGTGTCTGACTCTTTGTAACCCCATGGACTGTAACCCGCCAGGCTCCTCTGTCCATGGGATTTTCCAGACAGGAATACTGGAGGGGGTTGCCATTTCCTTCTCCAGGGGATTTTCCCAACCCAGGGATCGAACCCAGGTCTCCTGCATTGCATGCAGACTCTTTACCATCTGAGCCACCAGGGACACTCTTGAGGGGATGAAGGGGAATGGAATCCATAGACAAGTGAGCAAGGTGGCTGCAGCCAGCTTTTCCATAGTAACCAGAGGAAAGGTGAAATACGTGAGCAGAGGAATAAGCTGGCAGAGAGGAAAAGAATGCTTATGAAATCTCTCTTCTAATTTCTTTTATTCTTTCAGTGAAATGGAAAGCAAGGACGCCCTCTGAGAGTGAGATGAGGCAGGAAGTGTTGGAGATTTTAGAGTAGAAAAGAAAGTGTAAGATAATCATCCAGTAGAGAAAGTAAATATCTGAGCGAAACATGTTATTATTAACATAATATTTTAGTATAAAATATTACTAAACATAATAATACACTAACTAGATTAAGGGTATGTAAGGTCACAAATTTAAATTCATACCAGTCTCTGTTTTAGCCACTGTCAGCTGTGCAGGTGTCACAATATAGACTGAACAATGGGTTTCACCAAGGTTGAGGTTGCCATGTGAATACTACAGACGTAGTATTCAAAAAGGGGCAAGGTATGCAGGGGTGTGATTATCATTATGGACTGTGGAAGTTAAACCAGATAAAGTGTGAAGGGAGGGCACAAAGGGGCAGTGAAGAATCAAATGGATCTGGGATCAGAGGTTTGCAGAGCTGTTGGATCAAGTGACTAAAGTGAGTGAGGTAGAAAGTTAGGAAATGCTAGGATGTTTGAATCTGAGATTTTAGAGGATATGCAGTTATTAAGAATAACAGTAAGACTCTTGAGAGTCCCTTGGACTGCAAGGAGATCCAACCAGTCCATCCTAAAGGAGATTAGTCCTGGGTGTGAAAGGTTGTTGTTGAATCACATGAAGACACCGGGATTCTTGGCCCCCAGAGGAGAAGAATTCAATCCGGGGCCAGAGACGAGGCTTGATGGCTCAGAGCTTTTGTGTAGTAAAGTTTTATTAAAGTATAAAGGAGATAGAGAAAGCTTCTGATATAGAAATCAGAAGGGGACAGAAAGAGTACCCGCTTGCTAGTGTTAACAATGAAGTTATATACTCTCCAGTGAATCCAAAGAATGTCTGGAGGTTGTAAAGACCTTATCAGACCTACTCCCATAATTTACATTTTAAGATAACAGAAGGTTTAATCCAGAGACTGTCCTCAGGCAGGATACATTATTGTTATATAATCCTAAGGAATGTGGAGAAAGAAAAAGTTTGTCCTTTCTTCCTCCTTGAGAATTCCAGACCCCTCTCTCCTTGGGAACCCCTAGACTCCTTATCAACCTGCCTAGGAACTGACTCTCTCAGGTGTTCATTGGAAGGACTGATGCTGAAGCTGAAACTCCAATACTTTGGCCACCTCATGCAAAGAGTTGACTCATTGGAAAAGACCCTGATGCTGGGAGGGATTGGGGGCAGGAGGAAAAGGGGACGACAGAGG
>NW_011495032.1:32291045-32297525 GCF_000754665.1 Bison bison bison
GGAAAAGGGGACGACAGAGGATGAGATGGCTGGATAGCATCACTGACTTGATGGACATGAGTTTGGGTAAACTCCGGGAGTTGGTGATGGACAGGGAGGCCTGGCTTGCTGCCATTCATCGGGTCTCAAAGAGTTGGACATGACTGAGCGACTGAACGGAACTGAACTGAACTGAACTGAAGAATGACAATGTCTAGGGGCATATCCACGTGAGTAGGTGGCTGAAGTAAGATTAAAGGACATGATCATTGGAGTAGAAGAGGCCATGGTACTGTGAGTTCAGAATGTTGGAAGGATCATTTTCATGGATATTTGAATCTTTAACACCTGTGAGGGTGAGTGATCTGCAAATCCACAGATGATGACAGCAAGGAGAGACAGCAGTTGAAATGCTTTGATGGCAGGAACTTCAAAGCTGGAGTGTTCCAGGAGGGAGAAGAATGTTCTGAAAGTGACTCAATTTATCTCCAGACCTTGTGTTATAGGAGGTGTGGAAAGTAAACATGTCATACTGAGGGAGACACAGAGTTCTCAGGGAAAGACCAAATTTCAGTTAGAGTAACAAGATGCAGGGACCTTGAAAAGATTAAGGATATACACTTTCTCTGTCTCTGTTCAATGCAGATTCCTTTTAAAAATTAAGAAAAAAGTTTTAAAAAATAGAGATTAAGAAGAGTACCTTCTACTGCAAACTGCCTGTCTTTTAAGAATGTTGCCACCCATCATTTACTACATTAGCTGGAGACTAAATGTTTATGAAGTAATCTCCCTTAAAAAGCATAGATGTTTTTTGTAATAGAAATTTCAGTTGCATGCTCTAATGAACTGTAATGTAAGACATATGAGCTAATTAATCTAGAAGGCTGATACAAGAACAAGATTTTTTTGGTAGCCAGTCAGATTCTCTGTGTATGATTATCTGAACAGATAAGGATCAGTATTATGTAAATAAAACAGGAATAGCAAGATACTTGGATACATAGTTGTCTCACCTAAAAGTAGTTTCTTTTTTTTCCAAATGAGGATAATCACAATTACATGGATTGATTTTCAAATAAGACTTCTGAAGACAGATGACTTCTTTTAGATTTTAAAAAAATCTCAATTTCATACACACAGCACCTTGAAGGGATCACAAGGAAATTATTTTGAGTGAAAAAAGCCAACGCTGCTTTGGTTCCATTTTTATAATATTCTTGAAATAACACAATTATAAAGATGGGAACAGGTTAAGGGTTAGGAATTGGAGGGAAGGGTGAGTATGGCTAAAACAGGGAGCAAGAAGGAAACTTGTGGCTATGAAACAGTTCTGTATTTGATTGTGGTGGTAGTTACCTGAAGCTACACATGAGATAAAATTGCATAGACCCATACACACACACACACACATCTGTGTGTAAATGGTGACATCTGAATAAGCTCTGTGGATGATACTATTGTCAACTTCCTGGTTCTGTTACTGTACCATAGTTACACAAGTGTCAATAATAGGTGAGGAAGAAGGAAGGATTCATGGAGGTTTCCCTGTATATTTATGCGCAACCTCATGTGGAAATACAAAAGTAAAAGTTTACAAAAGTCCTGCTAGCTTTCCCAAGGAACACAAAAACCAAGAAATCATAAGAATCAATGGATGCATGATATAGAAATAAAATAGTGGGTCATGGGTGAAGAATGGTATGAAATTCAAGAGTAACTTTTAAAGAAGTCTTCCTATTTTCACATTGTTTAACAGAAACAGTTGACTGCTATTCCAATTGACTTTCCTATATTTAAGAAACTAGGAAATTACTTTTAATACTTTCCACAAATTTTTATTTTCTTGGCTCCAAAATCAATGCAGATGGTAACAGCAGCCATGAAATTAAAAGGCACTTGCTCCTTAGAAGAAAAAAGATGACAAACTTAGACAGCATATTAAAAAGCAGAGACATTACTTTGCCAATAAAGGTCTGTCTAGTCAAAGCTATGGTTTTTCCAGTAGTCATGTATGGATGTGAGAGTTGGACCATAAAGAAAGCTGAGCACCGATGCTTTTGAACTGTGGTGTTGGAGAAGACTCTTGAGAGCCCCTTGCACTACAAGGAACTCAAACCAGTCAATCCTAAAGGAAATATATCCTGAATATTCCTTAGAAGGACTGACGCTGAAGCCAAAACTCCAATATTTTGGCCACCTGATGCAAAGAACTGACTCATTAGAAAAGATAAAGGCAGGTGGAGAAGGGGATGACAGAGGATGAGATAGTTGGATGGCATCACTGTCTTGATGGACATGAGCAAAGTCCTGGAGTTGGTGATGGACTGGGAAGCCTGGTGTACTGCAGTGCATGAGGTTTCAGAGTTGGACACGACTGCGTGACTGACAAATTTGTCTCATCAACCCATCTACTGAGTTTTTTTGCTACACTCTTGACATGATTGTCTTTGGAAATGGCTTCCATACAATGTATGTTTCAATGCAGAAGAACTGTTAATGCTTCTTTTAGCAGATAAGGATAGTGATATGGTCCATTGCTTTTGTTTTTGCCTTGGGTGTTTGGAAGTTCAGAGCTAATGCATAAGAAATACAAAAAGATTTTCAGAGCAAAAGGGCTAAAACCCTAAATACAAAAAGTTCAGAGCAAAAGGAATTACTTTCATACATAAATACATAAATAAGATAAAGATTTTCAAAATGTCATTAGAGGTAAATGAGGAGTACTCTGTCACTTACCCTGACTTTGGTTCTTCTGTGGCCCTCTCAATTTCAGTCTTTCAGGAATTAACCTTATCTTGTTACCACCTCTAATGTGCATTTGACTTTAGCCAGCTTATTTCTTATTTCCAGAGCAGCTTGCCTCTGTTCAGCCCTCTTCCAACTCAGAATATCTCTCTGAGAAAATAATCTTTTTAGTTTCATGAGTTACCTAAAGGAGAAATGGGGAAAGATATCTATAGCAGGTCCAGGTCCTAAGAAAGAGTGCAGCTTTTCTTAAGGCAACCTATTACTAACATGTTCACAAGACTATGTGCTAGTGTTTGGGTGAAGTTATTTATTTAAATTCTTACAATTATAGTATTCAGAAGGGAAGATCTGAAGAGAAAGAATCTGCTTAACTTCATGCAACTGGTCAGGAATGGAATCAAGGGCCTACAGTACACCTTCAGTGAATTTTTTCAAATATTTCATGTGATTTGGAGATGAATTGTTCATATGCATACACATGATGCTAATAAGTTGTGTAATAATTTTTAAATGAAAGGAATAATTATACTTTGAGATTTAATTGTAATAAAACTAGTCTTTGAAAATATGCTGCAGTAATGGGGAAATTATATCTAAATTTAAATCTACATTTTCATCAATATCAATTTTTTCTGTTTATATACTTTAAAAGACCCCATATAATTAAGCACTATTATGTAAAGAACCTTTCATTATAAAATGTTTTCTATGTCCTTGTGGATAGCAGATGATAACAATAATTTACATTATCCACTGCTTTTATCGTTTCTCAAATATACTCATTCGGTATTCACAAAAACCAAGTGAAATAAGAAAAAATTGGTTTTGCCATCATTTTGTAGCTTAGCAAACTGGCCAGAGGCTTCCCTGGTGGTCCTGCGGTTAAGAATCCACCTGCCAGTGCAGGGGATACAGGTTTGATCCTTGGTCAAGGAACTAGGATCCTACCTGCCCCAGGGCATCTAAGCCCAGGTGTCACAACTATTGAACCTGCGCTCTAGAGGCTGTGTGCTGGAATGAGAGAAGCCCACACGCCACAACTAGAGTAGCCCCAGGTCACTGCAACTAGAGAAAGCTGGCACAGCGACAAAGACCCAGTGCAAACGAAAAGAAAGAAATACTTAATTACACAAAGACCTGTTGTTCTGTGAAAACAAACAAGCAAAAACTGGTCATGGCCATAACCAGTGGCAATTAGAACCCAAGTCTTCTGATGTTGAATTTAATGTTCCTCTGACTAAATCAAGTCAACTAATGTTGCTTAACCACCTGTAATGGAACAAGTTGTATCACCAGACTTTTTGCCACTCCATTCATAGGACCTGGCATATCTAAGGTGTAGGAGAATACAGTCCAAGATGAATGTGGACCCTAGAAGTACACTTTATATCTGGCAATATTTATTACTTACTCTTACTTCAATTATGGAGCAAGGTGTTATTCAAAATAGAAAATATTTTTTTCAGAAAGGATTTTATAAAAATGACATCAAACATTCAGATACTATATAGGGCTATTTAATGACAGTAGGGTTTTAGCTTCTGTCATATCTATAAATTATGTGAGAGGGCTCACCCAAAGTTTCTTTGCATGAGGAGCTAGAAGCTCCTGGGGTACTCAATAAGGAAAAAATGGAGTCTCACGCCACACATTGGTTAAATAAGAAAGCCTAGGTTTGCTGTTTGGGGGATGGAAGGAAGGATGGTTCTGAGTCCTACATGATGCCTATTCCTTGATTTGGTTCCTTACTCTAGCCCCACTAAATGAATGCATGCACCCTAGGGTATGTCCACCCTAGTGTCCACCCTTATGGAACTGTTATGCAAACTAGCACAACTAGAAAAAGCACCTCCTTTTGGCAGGTGCACCAGGGCTCCCCTGGTGGCTCAGACAATAAAGAATCTGCTCTGAATGCAGGTGACCTGGGTTTGATCCCTGGGTCAGGAAGATGCCCCAGACAAGTGAATGGCTACCCACTGGGAATGGTTACCCACTCCAGTATTCTTGCCTGGAGAATTCCATGGACAGAGGAGCCTGGCAGACTACTGTCCATGGGGCTGCAAAGAGCCAGATACAACTAACACTTTCACCTTTTATTTTTTTTGCAGATGCAGTCCTAGGAGCTCAGGGCTCAGTGGCCTATCAAGATAATGTAGTCTTTGTGGGAAGAAAAAGCCTTCTCCTCTAAGGACATGAAGCCCTTTACCAGTGAGTTGGCCCAAAGCGCAAGAACTAACAACTACTCAGCTCTTACATTTGGGCACAAATGTACAGTCATGTAGTGCTCCACACCTGAACAAAACCTGTGCTGTGCTAAGTCGCTTCAGTCCTGTCTGACTCTGTGCAACTCTATGGACTATAGCCCTCCAGGCTCTTCTGTCCAGGGGATTCTCCAAGCAAGAATACTGGAGCCGGTTGCCATTGGCTTCTCCAGGGGATCTTCCCAACCCAAGGATCGAACCTGCGTCTCTTACATCTCTTGCATTGGCAGGCAGGTTCTTTACCACTAGTGCAACCTGGGAAGCCTAATTTCATTTAAACTGTAAAATACTGACGACGAGAGTAGTAGTGTATACGGACTCTTTAATAACATTTAACGTAAGGGGAGAATGGCATTCAGTTCAGTTCATTTCAGTTCAGTTCAGTCGCTCAGTCGTGTCCGACTCCTTGCAACCCCATGAATCGCAGCACACCAGGCCTCCCTGTCTATCACCAACTCCCGGAGTTCACCCAGACTCACATGCATTGAGTCAGTGATGCCATCCAGCCATCTCATCCTCTGTCGTCCCCTTCTCCTCCTGCCCCCAGTCCCTCCCAGCATCAGAGTCTTTTCCAATGAGTCAACTCTTCGAATGAGGTGGCTGAAGTACTGGAGTTTCGGCTTTAGCATCATTCCTTCCAAAGAAATTCCAGGGCTGATCTCCTTCAGAATGGACTGGTTGGATCTCCTTGCAGTCCAAGGGACTCTCAAGAGTCTTCTCCAACACCACAGTTCAAAAGCATCAATTCTTCGGCGCTCAGCCTTCTTCACAGTCCAACTCTCACATCCATACATGACCACAGGAAAAACCATAGCCTTGACTAGACGAAACTTTGTTGGCAAAGTAATGTCTCTGCTTTTGAATATGCTGTCTAGGTTGGTCATAACTTTCCTTCCAAGGAGTAAGCATCTTTTAATTTCATGGCTGCAGTCACCATCTGCAGTGATTTTGGAGCCCCCCAAAATAAAGTCTGACACTGTTTCCACTGTTTCCCCATCTATTTCCCATGAAGTGATGGGACCGGATGCCATGATCTTCATTTTCTGAATGTTGAGCTTTAAGCCAACTTTTTCACTCTCCTCCTTCACTTTCATCAAGAGGCTTTTGAGTTCCTCTTCACTTTCTGCCATAAGGGTGGTGTCATCTGCATATCTGAGGTTATTGATATTTCTCCTGGGAATCTTGATACCAGCTTGTGCTTCTTCCAACCCAGCGTTTCTCATGATGTACTCTACATATAAGTTAAATAAGCAGGGTGACAATATACAGCCTTGACGTACTCCTTTTCCTATTTGGAACCAGTCTGTTGTTCCATGTCCAGTTCTAACTGTTGCTTCCTGACCTGCATATAGATTTCTCAAGAGGCAGATCAAGTGGTCTGGTATTCCCATCTCTTTCAGAATTTTCCACAGTTTATTGTGATCCACACAATCAAAGACTTTGGCATAGTCAATAAAGCAGAAATTGATGTTTTTCTGGAACTCTCTTGCTT
>NW_011495032.1:32297690-32299952 GCF_000754665.1 Bison bison bison
GTTGGCATATTGAGTGCAGCACTTTCACAGCATCATCCTTTAGGATTTGAAATAGCTCCACTGGAATTCCGTCACCTCCACTAGCTTTGTTCATAGTGATGCTTTCTAAGGCCCACTTGATTTCATGTTCAAGAATGTCTGGCTCTAGGTCTGTGATCACAGCATCGTGATTACCTGGGTCGTGAAGATCTTTTTTGTACAGTTCTTCTGTGTATTCTTGCCACCTCTTCTTAATATCTTCTGCTTCTGTTAGGTCCATACCATTTCTATTCTTTTTCCAGCCCATCTTTGCAGGAAATGCTCCCTTGGTATCTCTAATTTTCTTGAAGAGATCTCTAGTCTTTCCCATTCTGTTGTTTTCCTCTATTTCTTTGCATTGATCGCTGAAGAAGGCTTTCTTATCTCTCCTTGCTATTCTTTGGAACTCTGCATTCAGATGTGTATATCTTTCCTTTTCTCCTCTGCTTTTCACTTCTCTTCTTTTCACAGCTATTTGTAAGGCCTCCCCAGACAGCCATTTTGCTTTTTTGCATTTCTTTCCCACGGGGATGGTCTTGATCCCTGTCTCCTGTACAATGTCACGAACCTGATTCCATAGTTCATCAGGCACTCTATCTATCAGATCTAGGCCCTGAAATCTATTTCTCATTTCCACTGTATAATCATAAGGGATTTGATTTAGGTCATACCTGTATGGTCTAGTGGTTTTCCCTACTTTCTTTGATTTAAGTCTAAATTTGGCAATAAGGAGTTCATGATCTGAGCCACCGTCAGCTCCTGGTCTTGTTTTTGCTGACTGTATAGAGCTTCTCCATCTTTGGCATTGGCTCCTACTTAAAAAAAAAAAAAAAAACTAATTATTTTTGGTTGTGCTGGGTCTTCGTTGCTGCATGGGCTTTTCTGTAGCTGTGGTAAGTGGGGGCTACTCTTCCCTGAGGTGTGCAGCCTTCTCACTGCAGTGGTTTCTTTTGTTGTAGAGCTCGGGCTCTAAGCGCATTCGGGCTTCAGTAGTTCCGGCACATGAGTTCAGTTGTTGCAGCTCCCAGGCTCTAGAGCACAGGCTCAATAGTTGTGGCACATGGGCTTAATCACTCCGAGGCATGTGGGACTGTCCATGGATCAAATCCATGTTCCCTGCATTGGCAGGTGGATTTTTTATCAGTGAGCCACCAGGGAAGTCCTGGCTCATGCATTTTAAACTAAAACTATGTTGCACTGAAAATATAAAAGACTTCAATGACTCAATAGGGGCAGGAGATGATGGTGCCCAGCTGACATGCCCAAATGCACCAGATGCACAGTGGCAAATTGTGAGTGTCCACCAGACATGCTAGTGCCCACTGGGTACTGGTGGAAGGTGGCAAGGGCACAACAGATTTGGTAGCATCCAGCAGGTGCTACCATGCTAAGGTGTCCAGTAAGGCAGTTATGAAGCTTGGCAGGAAGGACATGCATATGCCTCTGGAGTTCCCTGAGGAGCCCCAGAACATTGCTGAGGGCAGAGTGGGGGGAATACCCCCCTAAGTAGGAGCTTGGAGGTCTTGTCTTAAGGTGATGGTGGTAGAGGAAGAGACATTAGTGAGATTTGGCTTTCTGCTGTTATTGTCTGTCCATCTGTTCCTACAATCTGGTAGAAAGCCTGGAGTAACTTAGGTTTCACAGATAAAACATTAGAGATACACTGTATAATGAAGCCTATCCTTAATATCTTGCTTGAGGTCAAACATTTAAAAAAATTTAGAAAAAAAATGTGACCTGGTGTTATTCCTATAGGAATGCTGTAACTTTTTTTTTTTTTTTTTTAACAAAGAAAGCGGAGTTTTGTACTTTTGTACAGTTCAGTTCAGTTCAGCTGCTCAGTCATGTCTGACTCTTTGTGACCCCATGAACCACAGCATGACAGGCCTCCCTGTCCATCACCAACTTCCAGAGTCCACCCAAACCCATGTCCATTGAGTCAGTGATGCCATCCAACCATCTCATCCTCTTGTCGTCCCCTTCTCCTCCTGCCCTTAATCTTTCCCAGAATCAGGGTCTTTTCAAATGAGTCAGCTCTTTGCATCAGATGGCCAAAGTATTGGAGTTTCAGCTTCAACATCAGTCCTTCAAGTGAACACCCAGGACTGATCTCCTTTAGGATGGACTGGTTTGATCTCTTGCAGTCCAAGGAACTCTCAAGAATCTTCTCCAACACCACAGTTCAAAAGCATCAATTTTTTGGTGCTCAGCTTTCTTTATAGTCCAACTCTCACATCCATATAT
>NW_011495032.1:32300052-32300876 GCF_000754665.1 Bison bison bison
CCTGTGCTTCTTCCAGCCCAGCGTTTCTCATGATGCACTCTGCATATAAGTTAAATAAGCAGGGTGACAATATACAGCCTTGATGTATTCCTTTTCCTATTTGGAACCAGTTTGTTGTTCCATGCCCACTTGTAACTGTTGCTTCCTGACTGGCATACTGACCTCATTTCTCAAGAGGCAGGTCAGGTGGTCTGGTATTCCCATCTCTTTCAGAATTTTCCACAGTTTATTGTGATCCACACAGTCAAAGGCTTTGGCATAGTCAATAAAGCAGAAATAGATGTTTTTCTGGAACTCTCTTGCTTTTTTGATGATCCAGAGGATGTTGGCAATTTAATCTCTGGTTCCTCTGCCTTTTCTAAAATCAGCTTGAACATCTGGAAGTTCATGGTGCACGTATTGGTGAAGCCTGGTTTGGAGAATTTTGAGCATTACTTTACTAGCGTGTGAGATGAATGCTAAGCCATGCCGTGTGGGGCCATCCAAGATGGATGGGTCATGGTGGAGAGGTCTGACAGAATGTGGTCCACTGGAGAGGGGAATGGCAAACCACTTCAGTATTCTTGCCTTGAGAACCCATGAACAGTATGAAAAGGCAAAATGATAGGATACTGAAAGAGGAACTCCCCAAGTTGGTAGGTGCCCAATATGCTACTGGAGATCAGTGGAAAAATAACTCCAGAAACAATGAATAGATGGAGCCAAAGCAAAAACAACACCCAGATGTGGATGGGACTGGTGATAGAAGCAAGGTTCAATGCTGTAAAGAGCAATATTGCATAGGAACCTGGAATGTTAGGTCCACAAATCAAGGCAAATTGGAA
>NW_011495032.1:32300976-32301468 GCF_000754665.1 Bison bison bison
AACTTCCAGAGTCCACCCAAACCCATGTCCATTGAGTCAGTGATGCCATCCAACCATCTCATCCTCTTGTCGTCCCCTTCTCCTCCTGCCCTTAATCTTTCCCAGAATCAGGGTCTTTTCAAATGAGTCAGCTCTTTGCATCAGATGGCCAAAGTATTGGAGTTTCAGCTTCAACATCAGTCCTCAAGTGAACACCCAGGACTGATCTCCTTTAGGTATGGACTGGTTTGATCTCTTGCAGTCCAAGGAACTCTCAAGAATCTTCTCCAACACCACAGTTCAAAAGCATCAATTTTTTGGTGCTCAGCTTTCTTTATAGTCCAACTCTCACATCCATATATGACTACGGGAAAAACCACAGCCTTGACTAGATGGATGTTTGTTGACAAAGTAATGTCTCTGCTTTTTAATATGCTGTCTAGTTTAGTCATAACTTTCCTTTCAAGGAGTAAGCGTCTTTTAATTTCATGGCTGCAATCACCATCTGCAGTG
>NW_011495032.1:32301718-32302131 GCF_000754665.1 Bison bison bison
GGAGAGGTCTGACAGAATGTGGTCCACTGGAGAGGGGAATGGCAAACCACTTCAGTATTCTTGCCTTGAGAACCCCATGAACAGTATGAAAAGGCAAAATGATAGGATACTGAAAGAGGAACTCCCCAAGTTGGTAGGTGCCCAATATGCTACTGGAGATCAGTGGAAAAATAACTCCAGAAAGAACGAAGGGATGGAGCCAAAGCAAAAACAACACCCAGTTGTGGATGTGACTGGTGATAGAAGCAAGGTCTAATGCTGTGAAGAGCAATATTGCATAGGAACCTGGAATGTTAGGTCCATGAATCAAGGCAAATTGGAAGTGGTCAAACAGGAGATGGCAAGAGTGAATATCAACATTCTAGGAATCAGCGAACTCAAATGGACTGGAATGGGTGAATTTAACTCAGATA
>NW_011495032.1:32302231-32311210 GCF_000754665.1 Bison bison bison
GTAGCCATCATAGTCAACAAAAGAGTCCGAAATGCAGTACTTGGATGCAATCTCAAAAACAACAGAATGATCTCTGTTCGTTTCCAAGACAAATCATTCAATATCACTTTTGTACAAGCCACATTCAAATAATCCTGTGATTCATTCTTAATGTAAGAAGAAATTATCCTCCACACCCCATAAATAGCTTTAATAAAAGTATGCTAGCTGAACAGGTGCAAATTGACAAGGAAACTATAGTGGGGTCACTGTGTAAGTGATGAGTAAATAGAAATTAACTGACTGCTCAATTTCAGTGAAGAAGAAAATGACTTTTTGGGAGGTGAGAAAACCACTTAGAAAAGTTCTTTTGGTATTTGATGTAGTGATTAATTTTGCAGAAAGATGGCATGCCCCTATACAGAGGCAGTGCTATAGCTGTGTAGCTAGCATCGTCTTTTTATATGAAGGAGGCAGGATAGCAAAGAATTATGGTCCAAAAATAACTGTTTTAAGTGGGCTGGCCTTGATGGGATGCAGGCAGGAAACAGCTTGACTCAGTCTCACCACTCTCCTTTGGAGAGTCTCTCTGTTGAATATCTTCCCTCCTGGATCAAATCTTTCATCATTTACATAATGAAATTTCCAGTCACTGTTAGGTAGTAAAAACATTCCTGTTACTTTAATGCCTATTAAAGCATTTCTTAAAAGCATATACACCATTCTTCCCCACCCCCCCAAATTTTACTCAATATAGTTTTCTACTTCTCATTACATAAAACATGAGTAGTAGAGTTAAACTGGAAGTTCTGGAAAATGACCCTTTCATTTGTTGACTTTGTCCCTTGTCTGATGGAACACGTCTTGGATTAGAGGAGTCTTCCTGACAGAGAACATCTCCAGTTAATAAGTGACTTAATGGCTGTCCTGTTCCAAAATAGCACTATTAAAGGGAACCACCAGTGCATTTGCTTTACATAATTAGAGCTTGCAAGGTGAGATAATAAGTGCCAGTAATTAAGTAAATTGGGGTCTTTTTTCTTGGAGGAGCACTTTTATTCTACTTCTGGAAGCACGTTAATCCCTCGTTCACTCTCGACTTCAAAGGCTTGGGTCATTGCAATGACATTCTTAGATCTGCTTGCAGTCTTCTGCACATTCAGCTCTGCTCTCTTGCTGTGCCACAGGGAGTATCTAGAGACCAACTCGAATTTCTCCTTTCAGGCAGGCCATTTTCGTGACATTCGAGGTATTTGTTAAGAGGCCAATTCTTATATTTTCCTTTCTAAAATTATTTTAGACCTGTCAATACAGTGACATGCATCTTTAGGATGACAGACAACCAAATAAAAGCTCAGATAAAAGCCATGATCATTCACTCCCTAATATCTTTTATATTAAATTCTGAAAGAAATTTTCAGAAAGAACTCACCACAAATATTTAAAGAAAAGTTAAGTGAAGAAATCAAAGATATTGCTGTGATACACACACACATACATATAAAAAGAGCTTATGTTAATTATTGATAATTATTTGATATATATGTTAGGTATTTAGAATAGGAAAAAGGAGTCCAAAATGGCTGTGACTAAAAGACAAAGAAGGGGGAAAGGCCATGAAAATGGAGCAAAAGAAAATCTATGGACTGGAGTGAGAACTTCAGGTGAAATAAACATGGCCCCTTCTTGGCTAGCCCAGTTTGCATAGGGCAGGCTCAAGGTGGGTAGGAGACAAACGTATAAAAGGAGGAAGCCAAGATGGATTGAGGCTTCTCCTTTGGGGTCAGCCCGTCCTCATGCCTTGAGGGTATACTATCCTTTATTTGCCACATAAAACTGAGCTGTAACCAAGTTGTAACACAGGTCCACCAATTCAAATCGATGAGCGAGAACCAAGAAAATTACACACTCCCCTGACATATCTGGTGCCATTTCTCGGATTTAACCTGGCTGAAATAACCTTAGGTCGCCTCCGTGAGGCGGAGGCCAAGCACAGCAGAACACCAACTCAGCAAAACCTCACGTGATGGAAGCTGAACGCAGCACAGTGGAAGTGACAAGAAGCCCAGAGTGCTGGAAACCAGGACAACAAAAACAAACTCAGCAGAAAGCTTGCGCAGCTCAGTCTCAGATTCTAGAAGACCTCTGGTTAAGGTAGGAGGTCCTCGCCCCTATGCTGGAAAAACATATGGCTAACAAAATCTTAATTCCTTTACAATCTCTTGTATCTTGTTTTCTCAAACCCTCTGTGATCAGGCAAGTGGCAGTGGTTGCAACTGAGGGACTCTAGCAGGGGCTACTCCCCAGTGTGTCCCGAAGGCTCCACTATCTGCTGCATCTTATTACCTGTTGTCCAAGTGGGTGAGAGTTCTTCTGTCCTTAATCTTCTTTGTGCCAAGGATCAGGCCAATGAAGACTGTGAGCACAGGTCAGGTATTTAGCAGATTTTTTCAGCAGGTTATGAAGGGGATTCCTCTGCACATTTTCCCCACTGCTTTTTCGTCCCATCCTTCAGCTCTTCTCTCCATCTATGCCACTGCTTACAAAGTATTGGGCAGGTCATCATCTTTCCATTTCTGAACATTGTGTTTGAAACTGTTTACCTAAGATTGGGACTCAAACCCATGTGGCAGGGACTCTGTACTATGCTTAGTCAGTCAGTTGTATCCAACTGGGACTTGAGCCCAGCCAAAACCCATGGTGCCTGGTTTCAGGACCTAATGAAGCTCAGGTCCTTGATGTCTCATTGCAAAAAAATTCAGTGAGAGACATAGGTAAGAGGTACATTTGTTTGGAGTCAGAGAGAAGCACAGTTCACAGAGTGTGTGCCATTGCTGAGGGTGTATGCTGTGGCCATGAAATGTGGTATGGTTAGCTTTGTGAGCTGGGTAATGAGTTGGAGGATCATTCCAACAATTGGGGAACCACCCACTCCTTGGTCTTTTGATAGTGCCTTGGAACTGTCATGGTGCCTCTGGGCATGTCATTTAGCTTGTAGAGTGAGAATCAAGGTTTAGTTGAACTTGACTTGTCTGTCATCTTGGACCCATTTGATTTTAATTGGTTTATGTTATGCTCTTGGGCTATGTCATTCTTTCAAAACTTGTGCCCTGCCCTCTTCCCTCCTGTTTCATGCTCTTTTCCTGAGCCCCATCAGGGCTCACAATGTTGCCTCTACAATCTTCTGAAGGGACAACCAGAAAATAGCTAGCCTTTGGGAGAGAAATACTGTATAATATCCAATCTCTCTAGAGATTCAGGCCTTCATCTTCCATGTTCCCTACAATGTGTGTGTCAACAGCACCTCTCAGTGGACTCACTAGGGCAGGTGACAGGCACACAATGCCTGCTAGAAGTCCACCTGTTGGTGGCACCTTCAAGGGCAATTGGGCTTCCAGGGATAATGTTTGCCACTTTGGGTGTTAGCCCTGTAGGCCGTTTGGGCCCAAACCCTTACCACCCTTCTCCTAAAGTTACAAACATACCCCTGGATCAAATCCCCACTCCACTTTTATGGAACATCTGGTCTGTTGCCTCTTATTGATTTGTTCTTAAGCCACTTACTAACTCCTACAACCAGGACCATGCCCCTTGTAGGCAACATTACTCCACCCTACTTATTATTAAAATACTCTTAATGCCCCTAACAGGACTAGAAAACCCACTCCTTTGTCATTCAGTTCAGCTCAGATCAGTCACTCAGTCATGTCTAACTCTTTTTGACCCCATGAATCACAGCATGCCAGGCCTCCCTGTCCATTACTAACTCCTGGAGTTCACTCAGACTCACATCCATCGAGTCAGTGATGCCATCCAGCCATCTCATCCTCTGTCGTCCCCTTCTCCTCCTGCCCCCAATCCCTCCCAGCATCAGAGTCTTTTCCAATGAGTCAGCTCTTTGCATGAGGTGGCCAAAGTTCTGGAGTTTCAGCTTTAGCATCATTCCTTCCAAAGAAATCCCAGGGCTGATCTCCTTCAGAATGGACTGGTTGGATCTCCTTGCAGTCCAAGGGACTCTCAAGAGTCTTCTCCAACACCACAGTTCAAAAGCATCAATTCTCCTGTGCTCAGCTTTCTTCACAGTCCAACTCTCACATCCATACATGACTACTGGAAAAACCATAGCCTTGACCAGATGGACTTTGTTGGCAAAGTAATGTCTCTGCTTTTGAATATGCTATCTAGGTTGGTCATAACTTTCCTTCCAAGGAGTAAGTGTCTTTTAATTTCATGGCTGCAGTCACCATCTGCAGTGATTTTGGAGCCCCCCAAATAAATTCTGACACTATTTCCACTGTTTCCCCATCTATTTCCCATGAACTGATGGGACCAGATGCCATGATCTTAGTTTTCTGAATGTTGAGCGTTAAGCCAACTTTTTCACTCTCCTCTTTCACTTTCATCAAGAGGCTTTTTAGTTACTCTTCACTTTTCCTGTAATATTTTCTACCCCCACAGCAATCAAGTTTCCAGGACATGACTCCTGGATTCACTACTCATAAGTCAAGCCATGAAAGAAAGCAGAAGAGGACATTCAGTACACCTGTGAGCCCCTGGGAGCTCTCAGAAACCTATATAGGACTACAAATGTGTGCCATTCAGATAAACACCCCCAAAATTAAGTTTCTGGGGATAACTTTTCTCAGGATAGCTCTAAAGAGCCAACATAACTTGGCAGGGATTGTATTCCAACATAGATAGGAGATAGATCTCCTGATCCCTGAACAAGGAGGGTCTTGAGCCATCTTGAATGAGACATGTTGTTTCTGGGTAAGTACTTCTGCTAAGTTAAAGAAAGTCTCACAGTCCTCAAGATAAACATTCAAATCCTACGGAATATCAAAGAATGAGCCGGAGAGTTCTCAGGGTGGCTACAATCTCTCTTTGAGGGATCCTTCTCCTGGCAAGGTGGGGGGGATTTGGAGTTGGCTGAAGCTGAAACTCCAATACTTTGGCCACTTCATGCGAAGAGTTGACTCATTGGAAAAGACCCTGATGCTTTGAGGGATTGGGGGCAGGAGGAGAAGGGGAAGACAGAGGATGAGATGGCTGGATGGCATCACTGACTCGATGGACATGAGTTCGAGTGAACTCCAGGAGTTGGTGATGGACAGGGAGGCCTGGAGTGTTGTGATTCATGGGGTCACAAAGAGTCAGACATGACTGAGTGACTGAACTGAACTGAACTGAATTCCCCTACTAACTCCTGTTATCACCATATCGATGCTGCTTATGATTGCTCCGTGTATTATCAACTGTTTAGCCCATTTTGTCTCTCCCCAGGTCAACAAGCTATGAAATGCAGTGCTAGTTCAACAAGGATGTATAAAACTACATCCAACCACAGAAAATATTCCTCACCCTGAGATGCACACTGCTGTAAGGACTCTGAGGCTTGAGACTAGCAAGAGGGGGAAGGCCCAATGCCCCTCACCCTCCCAGCTCAGCAGGAAGTAGCCAGAGAGACTGTGATGCCCCTGCTCCCAACGATTTGCCCTCCCATCTCTTGAGGGGGGAATGTTAGGTAGTTAGAACAGGAAAAAGGAGTCCAAGATGGCAGGGACTAAAAGACAAAGAAAGGGAAAAGTCTGGAAAACAGAACAAAAGAAAATCCATGGACTGGAGTGAGAACTTCAGGTGAAACAAACATGGCCTGTTCTTGGCTAGCCCAATTTTCATAGGGCAGGCTCAATGGGGGAGCAGACAAACATATAAAAAGAGGAAACCAAGACGGATTGAGGCCTCTCTTTGGTGTCAGCCCGCCCTCACGCCTCGAGGGTATACTATCCTTTATTTGCTAAATAAAACTGAGCTGTAACCGAGCTGTAACACTGGTCTGTCATTTCAAATCTTTGCTGTGGCAAGACAGAACTGAGGAAATTACACCCCCCCCCAACATATATAATTACTGACAACTATGTATTTCATATATCTATATATACCTCTATCTATCCATACCTATATACAGAGAATAACTGCTACACATGCCAAATTCAGACAAGGGCACCTAGTGGACAGGCTGTTTAATCTCTATCATAGCTGGGGAGATGTTTTTAATCCCTGTTTTTAAAGAAAGGGAAAAAGAAATACAGCAGGATCAAGTGGCTTGTCTATAGTCTCATATCTAAATTTTTCTGACTTTTTAGCACATAACCTTCTATCACAGCGGTCTGCTCAAAGAGCAAAACAAATGCAAATAACTTTCCTCAGTACTTTATAAAATGGTAAGCAAGCCATCATTTATTCAATAAATATTTAATTCATAATTATATGTTCTACCTCATTTCAAAAAGAATGAAGAAGCTTATTAAAGCAAATAAAGTCAATAGGCTATGAAAGAGAAAACAAAGTACAGAGAAAATAAAGGCAAAATACGTGAGTCAAGAGAGAAAAAAATACTACAAGGTATGCAGAAAAGCTGTATTGCAAGTGTGGACCTGCTGCTGCTGCCACCGCCAAGTCGCTTCAGTCCTGTCCGACTCTGTGCGATCCCATAGAAGGCAGCCCACGAGGCTCCCCCATCCCTGGGATTCTCCAGGCAAGAACACTGGAGTGGGTTGCCATTTCCTTCTCCAACGCATGAAAGTGAAAAGTGAAAGGGAAGTCGCTGAGTCTAGTCCGACTCTTAGCGACGCCATGGACTGTGGCCCACCAGGCTCCTCCGTCCATGGGATTCTCCAGGCAAGAGTACTGGAGTGGGGTGCCACTGCCTTCTCCAGTGTGGACCTAAAGACTTACAAAATAAAGGGAATCCTCCTTACCTTTTAGTCACAGTGTTAAATTATACATTCCCAGGATTTCATAAAAGTTCTTTAATTTTGTTCTTTTACTGTAATTGAATACCTAGTCAAGCAACACATGAATAAGGAGTTGAGGCTGATTTGCTGCTTTGATGTACTTAATGATTTCCATCCCTGTTGATTTGTTTTGGATTTATGGAAACTATATTCCTTATCAATATCATAAACACTTTCAGTTTTCAATTCATTTTTATAGAATATGTACAAAATGCAATACATATTCAAATAACTTCAGAAAGACAGGTGCAATCCACTGCACAAACCCAGATAGTATGGCTGGACAAAGGGGAAGTGTTAGCTGGTAAGAAATGGCACAAAAAGAGTTGGAAGCAGTGACTTAACTGGAGGCAAAACAAAGAAAAACAACAGTATTTGGTATATGAGAAGTGATAAAAATGTCACTAAATAGTGTCCAAAAGAATAAAACATACAAAAGGGGAAACCCCAAAACTCATACACAAACACTCATGTCATAGAATACTCCCTATGCAGATACTAGAGTTAGGTTGCAGTTGTGTCTAAAAGACCACAGCAGAGTAAAAAACATTCATTACAGATTTTACAGTAAACTGGAAAAACATATCCTTTGTCCTAGACAAATTTTCCTGGTTTCGCTTTTTTTCGAGGAGCAAACCTATGTGAAATGAATACCTAATTTCTCTCCCTGATGGCATCACTGACTCGATGGACGTGAGTCTGAGTGAACTCCGGGAGTTGGTAATGGACAGGGAGGCCTGGCTTGCTGCGATTCATGGAGTCACAAAGAGTTGGACACGACTGAGCGACTGAACTGAACTGAACTGAAGAATCAAGAGTTTGCCATTTGGAAAAAATGTCTTTAATATGTGTAATTGACTTTTGTTCTCCACAACCTGTCTGATACAGCTCAGAAAATCATCAGGTGACAAGACTGACCTTTCAATTCAGTTCAGTTGCTCAGTCATGTCCGACTCTTTGCGACCCCATGAATTGCAGCACACCAGGCCTCCCTGTCCATCACCAACTCCCGGAGTTCACTCAAACTCAGGTCCATCAAGTTGGTGATGCTATCCAGCCCCTTCACCCTCTGTCATCCCCTTCTCCTCCTGCCCCCAATCCCTCCCAGCATCAGGGTCTTTTCCAATGAGTCAACTCTTCGCATGAGGTGGCCAAAGTATTGGAGTTTCAGCTTTAACATCAGCCCTTCCAATGATGTTAAAGGAGATCAGGACTGATCTCCTTTAGAATGGAGTCTTCTCCAACATCACAGTTCAAAAGCATCAATTCTTCTGTGCTCAGCTTTCTTCACAGTCCAACTCTCACATCCGTACATGACCACTGGAAAAACCATAGCCTTGACTAGATGGACTTTGGTTGGCAAAATAATGTCTCTGCTTTTGAATATGCTATCTAGGTTGGTCATAACTTTCTTTCCAAGGAGTAAGCGTCTTTTAATTTCATGGCTGCAATCACCATCTGCAGTGACTTTGGAGCCCAACAAAATAAAGTCAGCCACAGTTTCCACTGTTTCCCCATCTATTTCCCATGAAGTGATGGGACTGGATCCCATGATCTTAGTTTTCTGAATGTTGAGCTTTAAGCCAACTTTTTCACTTTCCTCTTTCACTTTCATCAAGAGGCTCTTTAGTTCCTCTTCACTTTCTGCCATAAGGATGGTGTCATCCGCATATCTGAGGTTTTCGATATTTCTCCTGGGAATCTTGATACCAGCTTGTGCTTCTTCCAACCCAGCGTTTCTCATGATGTACTCTACATATAAGTTAAATAAGCAGGGTGACAATATACAGCCTCAATGTACTCCTTCTCCTATTTGGAACCAAATAGTTCCATGTTCAGTTCTAACTGTTGCTTCCTGACCTGCATATAGGTTTCTCAAGAGGCAGGTCAGGTGGTCTGGTATTTCCATCTCTTTCAGAACTTTCCACAGTTTACTGTGATCCACAGAGTCAGAGGCTTTGGCATAGTCAATAAAGCAGAAATTGATGTTTTTTTGGAACTCTCTTGCTTTTTGATGATTCATCGGATGTTGGAAATTTGACCTCTGGTTCTTCTGCCTTTTCTAAAACCAACTTGAACATCTGGAAGTTCATGGTTCAACGTACTGCTGAAGCCTAGCTTGGAGAATTTTGAGCATTACTTTACTAGAGTGTGAGATGAGTGCAATTGTGTGGTAGTTTGAGCATTCTTTGGCATTGCCTTT
>NW_011495032.1:32311310-32320823 GCF_000754665.1 Bison bison bison
AATGAAAACTGACCTTTTCCATTCCTGTGGCCACTGCTGAGTTTTCCAAATTTGAGGGCATATTGAGTGCAGCACTTTCACAGCATCATCTTTCAGGATTTGAAATAGCTCAACTGGAATTCCATCACCTCCACTAGCTTTGTTCGTAGTGATGCTTCCTAAGGCCCACTTGACTTCACATTCCAGGATGTCTGGCTCTAGGTCAGAGATCACACCATCGTGATTATCTGGGTCGTGAAGATCTTTTTTGTACAGTTCTTCTGTGTATTCTTGCCACCTCTTCTTAATATCTTCTGCTTCGGTTAGGTCCATACCATTTCTGTCCTTTATCGAGCCCATCTTTGCATGAAATGTTCCCTTGGTATCTCTAATTCTCTTGAAGAGATCCCTAGTCTTTCCCATTCTGTTGTTTTCCTCTATTTCTTTGCATTGATCGCTGAGGAAGGCTTTCTTATCTCTCCTTGGCTATTCTGTGGAACTCTGCATTCAGATGCTTATATCTTTCCTTTTCTCCTTTGCTTTTTGCTTCTCTTCTTTTCACAGCTATTTGTAAGGCCTCCCCAAACAGCCATTTTGCATTTTTGCATTTCTTTTTCTTGGGGTGGTCTTGATCCCTGTCTCCTGTACAATGTCATGAGCCTCCACCCATAGTTCATCAGGCACTCTATCAACTCTAGGCCCTTAAATCTATTTCTCACTTCCACTGTATAATCATAAAGGATTTGATATAGGTCATACCTAAATGGTCTAGTGGTTTCCCCTACTTTCTTCGATTTAAGTCTGTATTTGGCAATAAGGAGTTCATGATCTGAGCCACAGTCAGCTCCCGGTCTTGTTTTTGCTGACTGTATAGAGCATCTCCATCTTTGGCTGCAAAGAATATAATCAGTCTGATTTCGGTGCTGACCATCTGGTGATGTCCATGTATAGAGTCTTCTCTTGTGTTGTTGGAAGAGGGTGTTTGTTATGACCAGTGCATTTTCTTGGCAAAACTTTATTAGCTTTTGCCCTGCTTCATTCCGTATTCCAAGGCCAAATTTGCCTGTGACTCCAGGTGTTTCTTGACTTCCTACTTTGCCACAATCAATGAAAGTAATGTCATGGGATTTTAATTTTAATTCCGGTTATATATAGGTTATTATGAAGGACCTTTCAAATGCCAGTTTGATCTCTGAAGGAAGGAAACACACTATAAGGGAGTCCATTTTATCATTCTTACTCCCTTGAGGGTCTTCACATTTTACATTATTTTATTGTGTCACTTTTCACTTTTGATTTTTTCTTTTTCAGTTGGAACAAGAAAAAAATGAAAATTTTTATTGTTTACAAAACTTTAATTCTTTTATCTGGATGTAGCAAACTCAGCAAATAATATGTTAAACTCACTCTAAAACCATGTGAATTTCAAGGGACATTAAATCTTTCTCATTTAGTCATACATTACTCATTGAAATATTATTTGTTGGAAAATGCTTGCTGTCCAGAAATCTTATGAACCATTTTATCATCTTTTAAAAATTTGATTCAGCAAGTTGATTTTCATGGGTAGTAAATAAAGTTTATATCTGGAAAGGTGAAATCACAAAGTCTGTCAATATGGTTATTATAGTTTATATCATCAATTGCTTCCAAACAGTAAAAGTGCTTTCTATAGGGAGAATATAAATAAAGGTAAAATAAAGGTTAAAGATAAAGGTAAAAATTGAGGTAAAAGATTTACAGAAAAAAATAAATGTATGTGGAGAATTATAAATGTATTAAATTTATTCTGAGCTTTCTGACCACCAAGTCATTTCAGTCAGTTCAGTCACTCAGTCGTGTCCGACTCTTTGTGACCCTATGGACTGCAGCACGTCAGGCTTCCCTGTCCATCACCAACTCGTGGAGCCTACTCAAACTCATGTCCATCACTTCAGCAAGGCCATCCCATCACCTCATCCTCTGTTGTCCCCTTCTCCTTCCGCCTTCAATCTTTCCCAGCATCAGGGTTTTTTCAAATGAGTAAGTTCTTCACATTAGGTGGCCAAAATATAGGAGTTTCAGCTTCAGCATCAGTCCTTCCAAAGAACATTCAGAACTGATTTCCTTTAGGATGGACTGGTTGGATTTCCTTGCAGTCTAAGGGACTCTCAAGAGTATTCTCCAACACCACAGTTCAAAAGCATCAATTCTTGGGCACTCAGCTTTATTTTTAGTCCAACTCTCACATCCATACATGACTACTGGAAAAACCATAGCCTTGACTAGATGGACTTTTGTTGGTAAAATAATGTCTCTGCTTTTTATTATGCTGTCTAGGTTGGTAATAGTTTTTCTTCCAAAGAACAAGTGTCTTTTAATTTCATGGCTGCAGTCACCATCTGCAGTGATTTTGGAGGCCCCCAAAATAAAGTCTCTCACTGTTTCTATTGTTTCTCTATCTATTTGCCATGAAGTGATGGGACTGGATGCCATGATCTTAGTTTTCTGAATGTTGAGTTTTAAGCCAACTTTTTCCCTCTCCTCTTTCACTTTCATCAAGAGGCTTTTTAGTTCTTCTTCACTTTCTGCCATAAGGGTGGTGTCATCTGTGTATCTGAGGTTATTGATATTTCTCCCAGCAATCTTGATTCCAGCTTGTGCTTCATCCAGCCCAGCATTTTGCATGATGTATTCTGCATATAAGTTAAATAAGCAGGGTGACAGTATACAGCCTTGACAAACTCCTTTCACGATTTGGAATCAGTCTGTTGTTTCATGTCCAGTTTAACTGTTGCTTCCTGACCTGCATACAGATTTCTCAGGAGACAGATCAGGTGGTCTGGTATTCCCATCTCTTGAAAAAATTTCCACAGTTTGTTGTGATCCACACAGTCAAAGGCTTTGGCATAGTCAATAAAGCAAAAGTAGATTTTTTTTTCTGGAACTCTTTTGTTTTTTTGACGATCCAGCAGATGTTGGCAATTTGATCTCTGGTTCCTCTGCCTTTTCTAAATCCAGCTTGAACATCCGGAGGTTCATGGTTCATGTGCTATTGAAGCCTAGCTTGGAGAATTTTGAGCATTACTTTGCTAGCATGTGAGATAAATGCAATTGTGAGGTAGTTTGAGCATTCTTTGGCATTGCCTTTCTTTGGGATTTGAATGAAAACTGACCTTTCCCAGTCCTGTGGCCACTGCTGAGTGTTCCAAATTTGCTGGCCTATTGAGTGCAGAACTTTCACAGCATCACCTTTTAGGATTTGAAATAGCTCAACTGGAATTCCATCACCTCCATTAGCTTTGTTCTGACCACCAATGCAAAAGTCAAATCAAATGATTTTACTTGAAAGAAGTCTGACACTTGGCTTTATCTTCATCTTGGATAGATAGTACATGCATATTATGAGAGCAAAAGCTAAGAGCAAAGAAACCAACAAGCCAGGATTACCTTGCTTAGCAATATTTAGCAAAATAAATGAAAACTTGAACCTTCTCATAAAGTACTTCTTAACAGAAAACAAACTGAATGAAAACTGGGTTATTTGGTAATGGTATGGAAGTTTTCATGAAATATTTAATTTTTATTTGGACATCCATTTCTTTTAAATCCTAAACTTCCTTTTGATCTTTTTTTTTTAAACCAAGTATTTGTCTTTAAATAAAATTTTTGTTACCGAGATTTCCTTTTGGTATTAGTTCACGATGTTTATGTGATTTAAAAATTAAAAGAAACTTTTATTTTGTTTCTAATTGCTAATTACAAAAGCAATATATCCCCTACTAAGCTAGCAGTGGCACCCCACTCCAGTACTCTTGCCTGGAAAACCCCATGGACGGAGGAGCCTGGTGGGCTGAAGTCCATGGGGTCACTAAGAGTCAGACACGACTGAGTGACTTTCACTTTTCACTT
Source organism: Bison bison bison (assembly GCF_000754665.1). NCBI lineage: Eukaryota > Metazoa > Chordata > Mammalia > Artiodactyla > Bovidae > Bison > Bison bison. The sequence continues at coordinate 32,315,181 of NW_011495032.1, forward strand.
TCATGCATTGGAGAAGGCAATGGCAACCCACTCCAGTGTTCTTGCCTGGAGAGTCCCAGGGACCAGGGAACCTGGTGGGCTGCCATCTACGGGATCGCACAGAGTCGGACACGACTGAAGCGACTTAGCAGCAGCAGCAGCAGCAAGCTATCAAGAATGCCTACATAAAGAAAACATGGAAACAAATGAAAATTTCATAGTAAGGCAATTATCCTCCCATTAAATTTTTTTTAAGGAAGAGAAAGGACATAAAAAAAATAACACCTTGGGATCTTTTCAATCCTGAGTATATGTGTACATTTTGTAGCATAAAGTTGTATTAAAAGTGAAGTCACTCGGTCGTGTCTGACTCTTTGCCACCCCATGGACTGTAGCCTGCCAGGCTCCTCCATCTATAGGATTTTCCAGGCAAGAATACTGGATTGGGTTGCCATTTCCTTCTCCAGGGGATCTTCCCAACCCAGGAATTGAACCCAGGTCTCCCACATTGCAGGCAGACTCTTTACTATCTAAGCCACCAGGGAATCTCTCAAGTTGTATTGTGTTGTTTTATTTGTTAAAACTAATGGAACTTGAATTTGGAATATTGAGACAAAAATCAACTGCAGAGATGCACTAATTTTACTGGATTAATATTGGTAGATTTTACTTCCCATGTGATGTTCAAGGACTACAACAGAACGAATTTGACAGATGAACTCTGAACTCATGTTGGTAAGGGGAAATAACGGAATGACTTAGATTACTATAGAGAATAAACTTTTTTCGCAATTAAAAGACATTCAGTCACTGTGTTAACTTACTCTCAGCTTTTCCCTCAACTTTCTCTGGCCTTCCCTACTTTTCCTGTCCCTACCCTTCCTATCCCTTGGGGCTTTCTATTCCGTCTCCCCTAATTTATGTTTTTTTCTAGTATTATCACTTTCTAACTTCCTATGATATTTACTTGTATATTTGATTATTTTTTTCCTCCATCAACAGAGTATAAATCCATGAAGAATACTTCTTTTAAAAACATTTTGTTCACTGAGGTGTCTAAACATAGCAGAGCCCAAATGAATGATTTAAAAAAAGTGATCAGTTCAATAGTGTCTATAATGTTATTGGAATAGACTCATTGATGAAGAAAACTCCCTAGGCTCTTAGCAGCAGCAAATTCATGGAATGCATGTCACTATTTCCCCCTCTTATCTTATGTCAGATGCCATAACATTCACACACTTTCTTCCAGTTCTAATCAAGAACAACATTCTTTTCTATTAAACATGGGCTATATAATGCTTGCTAAAAAAAAAAAAGTGTTTCAGACAAACACTACCAATTGAAAAGAGTTTGTGCCCATTTGCCATCTGGTTCTGAAGGAAGAGACATACTTCAAGGTTATCTTACCTGTAACTGTGGGAGTTTTCCCTTTATTAATACATTCCTATATTTGTTAGTTTATTAATACATTTGTAAAACTTTTATTGGTTACCTACTGTTTTTTTATTACTCACTTAAACATTCAGGATACAAGTGTTAATATTTATTTAGTGCCAACCATGTTCTAGTCCTGAAGATATAGCTATGCTGTGACACAAACAAATATTTATAGAATATTATAACTATAATAAGTACAAGGTACTACAGGCACACATTGGTGAGTGTGGGTAAGGGAAGTGAGGAAAGTCAGTAGAAGAAATAAGACTTGAATAAAGTATTGAAGATGTAAAATATTTTTTCTGAATAGACATTTTCATAACAATTTCAAGAGGTGATAATTATAATAAAAATCATGAGTTTGTTTATTTAATCCTTACAATAAGTAAGCCTTACATAGGCACCTTATATGTTGTCTCATTTACTTCTTATGGCAAGGCACCCTAGTCTATTTTATATATACTATTAATATAATCAAAGTTACCCATGTAGGATGTGACAGAACAAGTCTGTGCCACCACATCTTTACATCACTTACCCACTACATCCTTCAGCAGAAGAATAATTAAAATAGCAGGAGACAAAAACTGAAAAATTTCCTAGAAGATCCTGTGTATTTTGATAATCTTTGAATTTTATCTTCTAGGCAGTGGGGAGTTATTACAGATGTAATCCAATACTTCCTAAAAAACTCAGAGGCTAGTAGTAAAGAAAAGGAGAAGAAAAATATTTGAATGCTTGCTGCATGCAAAATAATTCACATTATTAATTTATTCTAATTTACAAAACAGCCTTAGTAAATGTCATTTTATAGAAAACAAACTTTGAGATTTGCAAAGGTCAAAAAACTGCACCATAGTCACATAGTTCAAAAGTGAGAGCAGTAGCATTTTAACCTAAGCCTGACTTCAGAGCACCTGCCTGCCATTTAAGGTATTCTTCCCAAGAAAGTCTAGCTGATGGCAGTGTAAAAGTGAGCAAGAGGGAGTATATGGTTGCCATTTGGCCACTTTTGCTGAATTGTATTTCCAATTAAGCTTTCCCAGTTAGAATTAAATGATTTACCACTAAGTATGCTTTTATAGATGAGCTATCATTAGTGAACTTTGAAAAAGTATAAAAATATTTCCCCAAGTACATTTTTACTTATCACTTTTAAGCTCACATTTTTTTAATTGTACCACCAAGCATTATTGATTATATACTACTATTCTTACAGCAGTACACTTTTCCCCACCCTACAGGATGAGTTGATATTCTCCTTCACAGGTTGGAGAAATAAACTAGGAAAAGACAATAATTTTTTTGTCTTTTCAAGGATAGAAAGAAAAGCCTAACCTATTTGCTACTTGAACTCTTCTTTGCCACCTATATGATTATTGATGAGGGTATTCAACTATTATAATTTTACATTTTCTTTATTGAAATACAGTTGATATAACAGGATTATGTAGTTTCAGGTGTTCTACACAGTGACTTGACATTTACATCCATCATGAAATTATCATCACAATAAATCTAGTAACCATCTGTCTACAAAGTTATTTACATACAAATATACAAATATAATACAATATTATTGACCATATTCCTTATGCCATATTTATTTTGTAACTGGAAATTTGTGCCTCTTAATTTCTTTACCTATTAAGCAACCCCACCCCCACCCCTTACAGCTCTGGCAACAATTTTTTTGTTCTCTAAGTCTCTTTGTTACCGAACTTTCAGTCAGACCCCAACAAGGTTTCTCCTACCTGGTGTTGCGGGTCTCAATAGATGGAGACTGAGTTCCATTCAGAAGCAACTGGAAGAAGAAAGCATTCTTTCATGGGAGAATGGAGAGGTGTGAGTTCATGCTCTAACAGGGGTCCCCAACCCTGGGGATCTAATGCCTGATGATCTGAGGTGGAGCTGATATAATAATAATAGAAATAAAGTGCACAATAAATGTAACACACTTAAATCATACTGAAACCACCTCCTACCCCCATGGAAAAGTGTTCTTCCATGGAACTGGTCCCTGGCGCCAAAAAGTTTGGGGACTGCTGCTCTAGGGCACTGGCTGTCCCCAGCAGGCTGTGGTGGGGGCGACTGCTTTATATGGGTCTCTCAGCGGGGTCCTTACAGGGCAGGTGCAGTACTGCTTACCTTCCAGATCACAGCGCTGGTTGTCCCGCTGCCACACACGTCCCCAGCCGCCATCTTGAGAAGCAGTGCCTATGCGGGTGCGCTGAGCTGAAGCATCCAGAGCAGCGGCCCTGGGCTGGGAGCTCTAATCCAACGTGTAAGGAGCAAGGCCTCTGAACACGAACCCCTACAAGCAAATGAAACCTGACCAAGCACAAAACAAGAGGTTAGACCTTATCATCTAGACTCCAACTTATGTTTCCCGGGAAACATTAACGAGCTTTGGGCTGGTGTCAAAATTCCTTCTCTGCCTTTTGTCCTGATTATTATTCTTGAGGGGCACTGAGGGCTCAGGTCCACATTCTGTAACTCCTCACTGCTGAGTGTGGACATTGTTATAACCCCAGGGAGAGGAGCAGAGCATCTCCCCAGGTGCATTTAGACATGTTTGAGTGTCCCCAGGTCTGAACCCTGATAGTTTCTCTCCCTGAGTGATTAGAAGTTTTATAGATTCTAACCTTTTGGTTAGAATAGTGGATAGTTCTGACAAAATGTGGTCCACTGGAGAAGGGAATGGCAAACCACTTCAGCATTCCTGCCTTGAGAACCCCATGAACAGTATGAAAAGGCAGAAGATAGGACACTGAAAGATTAATTCCCCAGGTCAATAATGCCCAATATGCTACTGGAGAAGAATGGAGAAATAACTCCAGAAAGAATGAAGAGATGGAACCAAAGCAAAAACAACACCCAGTTGTGGATGGGACTGGTGATGAAAGCAAGGTCAGATGCTGTAGGGAGCAATATTTCATAGGAACCTGGAATGGTAGGTCCATGAATCAAGGGAAAATGGAAGTGGTCAAACAAAAGATGGCAAGAGTGAACATTGACATTCTAGGAATGAGCGAACTAAAATGGACTGGAATGGGTGAATTTAACTCAGATGACCATTATATCTACTACTGTGGGCAAGAATCCCTTAGAAGAAATGGAGCAGCCATCATAGTCAACAAAAGGGTCTGAAATGCAGTACTTGGATGCAATCTCAAAAATGACAGAATGATCTCTGTTCATTTCCAAGGCAAACCATTCAGTATCACAGTTATCCAAGTCTATGCCCCAACCAGTAATGCTGAAGAAGCTGAAGTTGAACCATTCTATGAAGACCTACAAGACCTTCTAGAATTAACACCCCCAAAAGATGTCCTTTTGATTATGGGGGACTGGAATGCAAAAGTAGGAAGTCAAGAAACACCTGGAATAACAGGCAAATTTGGCCTTGGAGTACAGAATGAAGCAGGGCAAAGGCTAACAGAGTTCTGTCTAGAGAATGCACTGGTCATAGCAAACACCCTCTTCCAACAATACAAGAGAAGACTCTACACATGGACATCACCAGATGGCCAACACCAAAATCAGACTGATTATATTCTTTGCAGCCAAAGATGGAGAAGCTCTATACAGTCAGTAAAAACAAGACCGGGAGCTGACTGTGGCTCAGACCATTAGCTCCTTATTGCCAAATTCAGACTTAAATTGAAAAAAATGGGGAAAAGCACTAGACCATTCAGGCATGACCTAAATCAAATCCCTTATGATTATACAGTGGAAGTGAGAAATAGATTTAAGGGACTAGATCTGATAGATAGAGTGCCTGATGACCTATGGACAGAGGTTCATGACATTGTACAGGAGACAGGGATCAATACCATCCCCAAGAAAAAGAAATGCAAAAAAGCAAAATGGCTATCTGTGGAGGCCTTACAAATAGCTGTGAAAAGAAGAGAAGCGAAAAGCAAAGGAGAAAAGGACAGATATACACATTTGAATGCAGAATTGCAACGAATAGCAAGGAGAGATAAGAACGCCTTCCTCAGTGATCAGTGCAAAGAAATAGAGGAAAACAATAGAATGGGAAAGACTAGAGATCTCTTCAAGAAAATCAGAGATACCAAGGGAACATTTCATGCAAAGATGGGCTCAATAAAGGACAGAAATGGTATGGACCTAACAGAAGCAGAAGATATTAAGAAGAGGTGGCAAGAATACACAGAAGAACTGTACAAAAAAGATCTTCACGACCCAGATAATCACTGT
>NW_011495032.1:32320923-32322648 GCF_000754665.1 Bison bison bison
TCATCTCACACGCTAGTAAAGTAATGCTCAAAATTCCCCAAGCCAGGCTTCAGCAGTACGTGAACCATGAACTTCCAGATGTTCAAGCTGGTTTTAGAAAAGGCAGAGTAACCAGAGATCAAATTGCCAACATCTGCTGGATCACCAAAAAAGCAAGAGAGTTCCAGAAAAACATCAATTTCTGCTTTATTGACTATGCCAAAGCCTTTGACTGTGTGGATCACAATGCACTGTGGAAAATTCTGAAGGAGATGGGAATACCAGACCACCTGACCTGCCTCTTGAGAAACCTATATGCAGGTTAGGAAACAACAGTTAGAACTGCACATGGAACAACAGAATTATTCCAAATTGGGAAGAAGTACATTAAGGCTGTATATTGTCACCCTGATTATTTAACTTATATGCAGAGTACATCATGAGGAATGTTGGGCTGGAAGAAACACAAACTGGAATCAAGATTGCTGGGAGAAATATCTATAAGCTCAGATATGCAGATAACACCACTCTTATGGCAGAAAGTGAAGAAAACTAAAGAGCCTCTTGATGAACGTGAAAGAGGAGAGTGAAAAAGTTGGCTTAAAGCTCAACATTCATAAAATTAAGATCATGGCTTCTGGTCCCATCACTTCATGGCAAATAGATGGGGAAACAGTGGAAACAGTGGCTGACTTTATTTTTTTGGGCTCCAAAATCACTGCAGATGGTGACTGTAGCCATGAAATTAAAAGACTCTTACTCATTGGAAGGAAAGTTGTGACCAACCTAGATAGCATATTCAAAAGCAGAGACATTACTTTGCCCACAAAGGTCCATCTAGTCAAGGCTATGGTTTTTCCAGTAGTCATGTATGGATGTGAAAGTTATACTATAAAGAAAGCTGAGAGATGAAGAATTGATGCTTTGAACTGTGGTGTGTTTGGGAAGACTCTTGAGAGTCCCTTGGACTGCAAGGAGATCCAACCAGTCCATCCTAAAGGAGATCAGTCCTGGGTGTTCATTGAAAGGACTGATGGTGAAGCTGAAACTCCAATACTTTGGCCACCTGATGAGAAGAGCTGACTCATTTGAAAAGACCTTGATGCTGGGAAAGAGTGCAGGTGGGAGGAGAAGGGTATGACAGAAGATGAGATGGTTGGATGGCATCACTGACTCAATGGACATGAGTTTGAGTAACCTCCGGGAGTGGTGATGGACAGGGAGGCCTGGCATGCTGCAGTCCATGGGGTCACAAAAAGTCGCACACAACTGAGCGACTGAACTAAATCTTTTGGAGCCAAAAGGACATCAGACAGTATCAGGTACATGGGCCCATATACCTGCAAAAGAACAATGGTTATTAAGCAGCCCAGGGAAGGTAGAAGCCAAGTGACCCCAGGAAGGGCCTACATTACCCTGCTCCACAGTTGTTCCGTTGGGTTCTGGTAGCCAAATTGCATTTTTCAGAAGCCTATCTGCATTTACTCTAATCAAGCCACTTGCGTTGAGGAAAAAGCAACTTGATGTATTTTTGGCCAGTGCACAGATTCTCTCTGGTCAGCTAACATCATTTAGGGCAAATCAATTATCTCCAAATATCTATTGCTTGGCAATGCATACAGTTACTTATCTTTTGCTGGTTTCTAGAAAAGGAGATTTAGATCCGAGAGATTCACAAGAATAATGGTTGGGGGGGAGGGGTGTGAGGGGAGTTGTTCATTGTCTTGGATTGTCTTTCCAGGGGTT
>NW_011495032.1:32322748-32323284 GCF_000754665.1 Bison bison bison
CAGAAGCAGAAGATATTAAGAAGAGGTGGCAAGAATACACAGAAGAACTGTACAAAAAAGATCTTCACGACCCAGATAATCATGATGATGTGATCACTCACCTAGAGCCCGACATTCTTGAATGTGAAGTCAAGTGGCCTTTAGAAGGCATCACTATGAACAAAGCTAGTGGAGGTGATGGAATTCCAGTTGAGCTATTTCAAATCCTAAAAGATGATGCTGTGAAAGTGCTGCACTCAATATGCCAGCAAATTTGGAAAACTCAGCAGTGGCCACAGGAATGGAAAAGGTCAGTTTTCATTCCAGTCCCTAAGAAAGGCAATGCCAAAGAATGCTCAAATTACCACACAATTGCTCTCATCTCACACGCTAGTAAAGTAATGCTCAAAATTCCCCAAGCCAGGCTTCAGCAGTACGTGAACCATGAACTTCCAGATGTTCAAGCTGGTTTTAGAAAAGGCAGAGTAACCAGAGATCAAATTGCCAACATCTGCTGGATCACCGAAAAAGCAAGAGAGTTCCAGAAAAACATCAAT
>NW_011495032.1:32323384-32325636 GCF_000754665.1 Bison bison bison
CCCCAGAAACTTCAGGGAAACATGGGTGGTTCAGTTCCATTCAGTCACTCAGTTGTGTCTGACTCTTTGCCACCCCATGGACTGCAGCATGACAGGTTTCCCTGTCCATCACCAACTCCAAGACCTTGCTCAAACTCATGACCATTGAGTTGGAGATGCCATCCAACCATTTCATCCTCTGTTGTCCCCTTCTCCTCTTGCCTTCAATCTTTTCCTGCATCAGGGTCTTTTCCAGTGAGTCGGCTCTTCATATCTGGTGGCCAAAGTGTTGGAGTTTCAGCGTCAGCATCAGTCCTTTCAATGAATATTCAGAGTTGGTTTCCTTTAGGATTGACTGGTTTGATCTCCTTGCAGTCTAAGGGACTCTCAACAGTCTTCTCCAACACCACAGTTCAAAAGCATCAATTCTTTGGTGCTTAGATTTCTTTATGGGTGGTTAGGATCGCTGAGTAGGGTCTGTTCCTGTTACGAGTGAGGTGATCTTGCAGGCTGCTGGTTTTCCCAGTTTTTTGGTGCACCCAGTCTCCCATGTGAGCTGAGAGGGGCATGGAGCTGGTGCTGGCTCACTGGTGGGTGATGTGTCAGCGCATGACTGTCTACACAGCCGGAATGTGCTGGGCTAGTGCCTACTTTCTGGTAGGGTGGGTAACCTCCTGGCATTCATTAGGCTAGAGGGAGGATTCCAAAATTGTTCTTGCCTGTGCCAGTACTACTGCTGTCAAATGTGCTGCTCAAATTGACTGTTGCCAGCATCTCTATCCTCAGGGGGAGTCCCAAGGTTCTTCTTCTCTCTTTGGGAGGGTTTCCAAGATGAACAAATAGATCTGACTAAGGCTCCTTTCAAACTACTGCCTCTGCACTGTAATTCAAAACATGAAATTTTGTGCACACCCTTTGAGAGCAGTCTTTGTTTTCTGTAGCTTTCTAGTTTCTTCTGAACATAAGTCTCAGTATGTTCTGGGGGCTTGTTTTCATGGTGAAGGACACTTAGGCTGGAAATCCCGATATGCAGCTTGGAGTTCCTGCCCTTTAGGGAGGACTTTACAATTGTGGGTGCAGGTGTGCTCAGTCATGTCCAACTCTTTTGTGACCCCATGGACTGTAGTCCACCAGCCTCCTCTGTCCATGGGATTATCCTGGCAGGAGTACTGGAGTGGGTTGCCATTTCCTGCTCCAGGGGATCTTCCTGACCTGGGGATTGAACCTGAGTCTCCTGCATTGGCAGATGGATTCTTTACCACTGATAAAGTGATATCCTTTCTGTTTGTGGGTTGCTGATTAGAGCCCTGACTATGTCATGTCTCTGCACCTCCTGTCATCTCACTATGATTCTTTCTTTATGTCTTTAGCAGTGGAAAATCTTTTCTGTTAGTTTTCAGGTCGTTTTCATAGTTGCTCTGTAGGTAGTTGTCATTTTGGTGTGTGTGAAGAGTTGAATTAAGGATCTTCCTATTCTGCCATCTTGATTGCCCTAACCTCTATTATTTTTTTAAAAGTTCAACTGGACTAGAAATATTTCTAGTGTTATTTGGAGTATTTATGGACAACCTAAAGATCTGCCCCCAGAAAATCTGAATTTGTCTTTTCTCAGCAGGTCCACCCCTATTTTTGCAGGCCTGGGACAAGAGTTCAAATTGAGGTCCACTTATCATAAATTTAAATAAATTTAAATTGATTAAAAGTTATCAGTCAAATTAACAAACTATTCCATAATGTATACTCTGGTACTCCCTTGACAAATATAGCTTCATAATAGCTTGGAAGGCCAAATTATACTTCTTGGACTCCTTGGTGATATAGTGGCCTGCCCTCCTTCAGTTCCCACCTCCAGTTCCATCCTGCACTGCAGGGACCTTAACGTCAATTCTATCCTCACTTTAAGCAAAACAAAACAAAAACAGCTGACTTTGGCCATCTCTTGGTGTTTGTTTTGTAGTCTTCCTTTAGGAGGGTAGACCTAGGAAGAATCCCACCTATTCTTGGAAGAAAGCTTGGGGCCATCTGGGCTAGGAAGTCCGGGGTCATGGGTACACAGAGTGTGTAGGAATGGGGGCGTTGTTTCCAGAAGCGGCATGCTCTATTTCTTTGTAGATTCCTTGACTCTGGAGGAGAAACGGACTATGAGGTCTACTGTGTGAGGTACAGGACATGGCAACATTGGCCCTAACCAAAGAGTGGTTCCGCCTCTCAGTGTCATGGTAAAAGCAGACTCTGGCCAGTCACAATGTAGGAGCTGGCAAGTGGAGGACAAA
>NW_011495032.1:32325736-32332605 GCF_000754665.1 Bison bison bison
GGAGGACAAGGTAGGGTAGAGCTAGTACTTTTTCCTACCATAAATTAATGAATAACTGAAAAAAATGCATCTTGATATGAAATTTCCGGAAAAATTCTCAGCAGATGTTTTAAACCCCATCACCCTTCCTTTTGCACTGCCTCTCCTTAGCCTGGGGCTCGCTCACCAAACTGTAAAATTGAGATCATTGCTTGAATTATTCCATCATTTTGCTCTTCCTTGGTTTCAAGAAAGTATAACTCTTAGTTTGGATTCCAGATACTTGCTATTTAATCACTTTGTTTTTTGGACTTGGTTTGTTAACTAAATCTTTGGATTCATAATTTTTCTCTCGACTTAGAATTTAAAGGAAGGTATTTTTCCTTTACTCTTTTAAGTTTCAAGGTATATTTGCCACTGTGGAAAAAAACATGTAAATCCAGTTAGAGAAAAAGATGTCAAGAGTTATTTTGGATACAATGTTGCTTGAGAAAAATAAAATTTTATTTCCCTAATTTGACAATCATTGTTTATTTCATTCATAAAGGAGAAAAATTAAGTTCTGTGTGCTGTTTTAAATATACTTTAAGGCAAAAAATTAACACATAATATTATATTACATTAATATATGTCAGGAAGGTAACTTGAACATAGTTAAAAAACAAACTTGAAAATATTTGCTTTGCTGTGCAGGCTTTTCAACAGTTATTTTTAAAGACTGAGGAATTAAACACCTGTCACTTTTGCCAGCTGGTGTGGATGTTAAAAGTCACTGTCACTCTCTTGCCTGCTACTCTATTTTGCACCTGCTACAATTTGAGACATGGGCATCTCACACATGGTAATTTAATAAGGATAGGTCCCATGACAGTGTATTCAATATTATCCCACGGGGAGTTAAAGCAGTTTTATAAGGTCTTGAGGGGAAAATATTAAATATCAAGCTTGAGAACTAAACTTTCAGTGCCTTGTAGACATCACATTTTTCTAACTGAAAAGTATTAAAGGAATGTCCAAGATGAGAAATTTAGCCACATGTTCCAAAACAAAAATGAGTCTTTTAGGATTGGATTTTTTGTACCAACTGACTTCTCTACATACTGACTTTTGTAATTTTTAAAAACACATTTTATTTCCTGATGTAACAACCCAAATATGAATGTGTACTGAGAGCTGATCCGTTCAGTATGTATTCATGAGTCACATAGGGCTATTTTAATTAATTAAAATGAGATACAATTAAAAATTCAGTTCTGCAGTCACACTTGCCATATTTCAAGTTCTCAGTCACCAGATGTAGCTGGCTAGTGGTTACCATACAAGACAATATAGATAGAGATTTCCATTTTTACTGAAGTTTCTATGGGATAGTGCTGTGTTAAATTTCCAGTTCCTGGTCTTAGGCTAACTTGACCTTAAAGATCTTGAAGCCATAGTAAATTCTCCTTCGAAAAATGATTGCAATGTCCCAACCTTATCTTGGCTACAGAGACTTAGGTCAAATTTAAAGCTGATGGCTACTGAAATCTGAGTGACCTTTGCTAAATAAAGGAGCATGATGACCTGAAGTGACTGACATCAGGACAAAGCTGTTCCAGCTTCCAAAAATATATAGGCAGGCAGGTACTTTTCAGAGATTTTATTTTAGAGATATCTCTTTAGAGAGTGGGAGAAGTATTTATCATTTCATCTCTTCTAAATATCCAGCTACTAACTTGCAAATTCTGCTTCTATTCTTAAAAAAGTGATAGGATGTGATAGGATGAAGTAAGTTTACACTGTGAATTTATCTATCAGCTGATCTTACTATTCAGAGCATGTGTTAAAAGGTGAAACCAAGATTTTGGGACACGGACATACAAAGTAGGAGAGAGGATATTAATAGATAGAGTCTTGAGTAAGAATGTCATTCCCAGAGAGGTTTTTTTTAAGTAACAGCTGAAAGGTCACTTTAAATTTTATCCTTGAAGACATTCAGTGAGACAGATCAAGAGCTTATTAGAATTTTCCAATAAGCCAGATTGTCACTAGAAGTGAAATAGTTCAAGCTATGTATACAATGATTTACACAAAGCTGAAGAAACGTGCTTTCACTTAAATTGCCTGGATGTTATTGTTTAGTTGCCGAGTCGTGTCGGCCTCTTTTGAGACCCCATAGATTGTAGCCTGCCAGGCTCCTCTGTCTGTGGGATTTCCGAGGCAAGAATACTGGAGTGGGTTGCCACTTCCTTCTCCAGGATACCTTCCCAGCCCAGGGATTGAATCCACATCTACTGCTTGCCACGTGGATTCTTTACCACTGCGCCACCTGGGAAGGCCAAATTGCCTGTATAATTTATATTAAACTATCTCTATCTGAATTTCCTCAGTTTTCTATTTTGCTTTCTCAGTAATATATGATTATCATTATTATTTAGTTTGTTATTGCCTATAGATTGTAATTATTCTCCTAAAATTTTATAATTCATCAACATTAAGAAAAGAACTGGGATTTTGAAAAATTAGTTTCTCTAAGCAGGAAGATAAAAGTGCAATGCAACATGAACATTCCAGACTGACCAAAATTATTTATTGGTTTATTATTTTAAGGATGTTCTTTGACCCATGGTATACAATAAAGAGCAGGGCTTGGATCTGAGATTGTCAGCATTTCACCATTCTTGTCTGGATCAGCAGACACTTAGTTTGTGTGGTATGAGTATAATTCAGAGAGAAACATAAAATGTATAAAAATTCAGGGAGTCCTTCAGTTTAGAATAGTACAAATTGTTTTGTTTTTCTAAATGATGGTAAACAGATTTGGACAGTTAGTCATGGGTGTTCTTAAAATAAGGTTCAGCCAGTCTTCATAAACAATGCTTGATCTATAAAGGAAAAAGGAAAAAGAGTTAGATGTTGATTGCATCTTTTCAGAAAGAAAATGGGGAAGGAAATAATGTAAAGTGAAAAAGAAAAAAAAAAAAGCACAAAATGAACCATCAGTCCCAAGGGATGGCATTTCCTTGCTGCACAAACCTGGTTTCCAAGTGTTGTACTTTGGACTGTGATAATATGCTTTTCTAGAGCAGTAATTATTAAAAACTACTTTAATACAATTTAGAGTTATTCAAAGAACCTAGGATAATGCTTTTATTATTCTTATGTTCCAATTAAATAATTACTCTCTGGTTTCTTGACTCTCCACTGCATAATTATAGTACAGATAAAGATATGGTCTATTTGTTGTTTAGCTTCTAAGTTATTTCTGACTCCTTTGTGACTTCATGGACTATAACCTGCCTGGCTCCTGTGTCCATGGGGTTTTCCAGGTAAGAATTCTGGAGCATGTTGCCATTTCATTTTCTACAGAATCTTCCTGACTCAGGGATTGAACCCATGTCTCCTGCATTGGCAGATGGGTTCTTTACTGCTGAGCCACCAGGGAAGCCTTGATATGGTCTATAAATGGAGGGAAAAACCTCAAAAGTTTTTGCTTGTACACTTATACAAAAATAATCTATTTTTAAATAACCCATCTGAAGGAGTTATAATAATATAACTCATTAATATTGATATAATATTAATTATATTAATGTGTTCTGGTTAATATGAATAATTATTTATTCCAACTATTAATAACTAATATGAATAACTCTTTACATTAAATACAATGTTGAGAAAGCCTTATATATTAAAGAGGGAACAGATAGATACCTTGAGAGCTCCATTTAGTTAGACATGATGTGCTTGACAAAAGCTGTAGGGATAATACAGTTTAGAGTTAGAAAAGAGTCAAATTTAATAAAAGAACAGTATGTTAAGTTAACTTAATTCTAATTATTCTTATAATTCTTGTAACTCTAGAGTTTATTTATTTAAATTCTGTATAGCCCACTATTCTTAATACTAGATTTATGGCTTTCCCCCGATTTTGTAAATTTAGCTTTTTAAGTGTTACATTCGCATGGTTAAATGTTTTTCTTGAAAGTATCAAAGAGTTTAAAATAAAAAATGTTCTTCACCACTGTCTCCTAGCTATCTAGTTCCTTTTTATAGCGAAGTTGGTGGAGTTGTTATGCTTGCTTAGTGAGCATACAGGAGTGGGTAAGCCTTTCCTTTCTTCAGGGGGTCTTCACAACCCAGGGATCGAACCCAGGTCTCCCACATTACAGGCAGATTCTTTATGATCTAAACCACAAGGGAAGCCCCCCCAAATACAAATATATGTTATATATTTTTTACACAAATGGTGGCAGTTCTACAAACCCTTTTGCTCTTATTTTTCTCACTGCATAATGTACTGTCTTAGAAATATTACCATAACCATAAATAAGGGTGTCCTTGTTCTTTTTTAGAGCTGTGGGAATGTCATTGTGTAGATGTACCAAAATCTATTTGATGCATTCTATATTGTTGGACATTGTTCTTTGTTGTCGTTGTTTAGTTGCTAATTGTGTCTGACTCTTTGTGACCCTATGGACAGTTGCCTGCCAGGCTCCTCTGTTCATGGAATTCTCCAGGCAAGAAAACTGGAATGGGTTGCTATTTCCTTCTCCAGGTGACCTTCCCACTTATGGCAGTAACTAAATGTAAAATGTTGTTTATAGAAAAAATAAAGTTTAACCAAGATTGTCAGTGTAGATATGCTTAGCTGAGTATTTTCTTTTTCTCCTATCCTTTCCTGTCCTCTTCTCTTCTCTCTTTTTCATTTCTTTTCCCTCCCTTCTTCTCCCCTCTGTGTTTCTTTCCTTACTTTATCCAAGTTGTTAGACTTTATAAGTCCATATTGACATCAAAGCTATCAACATAGTTTATTGAGATGTGGTGAGATTAGTCTTTTTGGGAGGGTGGATAAGTTTTTCAGTTTTATTGCAACATTTCAAATTTACAAGTTATATCATGCAGTTTTATCTTGTATCTTTATTTTGGGTGGTGCATTGCTTTTCAGACCCTCTGGGTGAAGCTTCAGTAAAAAGGTGGCAGGAAATAGATAATTGGATACTATAAGATAAATTTCATTTGAACAAGAACACTAGATAAGGAGAACTAAATTTTAGCACCAGCCTTGCTATTAATTATGTGACCTTCACTAAGTAGCTAAACATCTTCAGCACTCAGATTCCTCATTTTCATCACTGCTTGCTGTAAAGGATTTTGTGATATCTCCAACTGTAATATTGAAGAATTAATATTAAATCTAATATTAAAATTTATTCTGACACAAATGCTGTCTCACAGAGGTGTTGTGAAGATCTAGTAAGATGGGTGATTCATGTTGATATATGGCAGAAACCAATACAATCTTGTAAAGCAATTTTCCTCCAATTAAAAATTTAAAAAAAATTTTAAAAAGATCTAATAAAAAAGTAAAAACACATTTTAATCTGTATAACGGTGCACAAAAATGTTAAAACCCACTGAAATAAAGTTTATGTATATAGTCAGATCCTTACAAGATATCTTTTTAGGGTTATTGTGTAATTGGTTGATAATAAATAATGTGTGTGTTCAACAAGAGAGTAGAGAAAAATAAGTTGTTTTAAACTCAAAAGGCATCCGGCATCAACCCAATCAGTTCAGAATTGCTATAACCACCAGAGCACATGAAATTATACCTTCATAGTTGATGCAGCCATTGGAGTCTTCCTGACCTGCCATCAGCGCTTCCACTTCTTCTTCTTTCATCTTTTCACCTGATAAAACAAAATTCTTTGTTCAAGAAGAAAGCCAGAGAATATTCTCAAAATTCCACCATAAGTGATAAGATTTGGACTCCTGGAGACCTCTTGTAGGATAGACACCAAGACTTTCCTGTTCCTTTGGCAGGAAGTTTGCCAATAAATTGTTTTTGAATAAATGAATTAAATGCACATTATACCTGATCATCCACACGCTATCCTGTAAGAACTGCAATGCCATATGTTACTTATTCATAACCAATAATTCAAGTTATTAAGACCATTTCCCCCAAATAAACTCACTGACATTGAGGCTAATTGAAATGGTCATTAACTTTTGACTATTCCTTTTCATTTTCCCTTTGTAGTCTTTCCCTCTACTTATTTTGGTTATAACATGATTCCCCTGAGTCATGCTCCTTCCTACATACTCTGTCCTATTAAGTCCACTGAAATGAATTTTTCTTACCTAGTGTGGCTAGAACATGACGAAGTTCAGCACCCATGACGGTGCCATTGCCTTCCTTGTCGAAGACACGCAGACCCTCAACAAAGTCTTCATAAGTGCCCTGGTCCTTGTTGTTGGAAATAGCTTGCAACATGGGCAGAAATTGTTCAAACTCAATTTTCTTGGCATTCATCTCTGAAAGAAATCGCAATTTGGAGAGTTATCAGCTATCATAAAATGCTACCACTGAGTTACAAAATTAAGCTTGAATGTTCATTCTGGATCATCATAAAGATCTTCATACAGCTTAAATTTCAGTTGGTAAATGGCTGCTGACAGAAAGTTTGTAACAGAGAATAGCAGGACCTCCGGACTCCTAGTGCTTGAGCTTTTATCCTTAATTCACCATTTACAAATACGTGATCATGGGCAAGTTTCTTAACCTCTTTGTGCCTCAACTTTTTAATCTTTCTTTTTAAAAAAAATTTTTTTTTTTTTACTTTACAATATTGTATTGGTTTTGCCATACATCAACATGCATCCACCATGGGTGTACACGTGTTCCCCATTCTGAACCCCCCTCCCACTTCCCTCCCCATACCATCCCTCTGGGTCATCCCAGTGCACCAGCCCCAAGCTTCCTGTATCCTGCATCAAACCTGGACTGGTGATTCATTTCTTATATGATATTATACATGCCATTCTCCCAAATCATCACCCCTTCCCTCTCCCACAGAGTCCAAAAGACTGTTCTATACATCTGTGTCTCTTTTTGCTGTCTCGCA
>NW_011495032.1:32332807-32339336 GCF_000754665.1 Bison bison bison
CTTGCTGGATCATAAGGCAGTTCTATTTCCAGTTTTTTAAGGAATCTCCACACTGTTCTCCATAGTGGCTGTACTAGTTTGCATTCCCACCAACAGTGTAAGAGGGTTCCCTTTTCTCCACATCCTCTCCAGCATTTATTGCTTGTAGACTTTTGGATCACAGCCATTCTGACTGGCGTGAAATGGTACCTCTTTGTGGTTTTGATTTGCATTTCTCTGATAATGAGTGATGTTGAGCATCTTTTCATGTGTTTGTTAGCCATCTGTATGTCTTCTTTGGAGAAATGTCTATTTAGTTCTTTGGCCCATTTTTTGATTGGGTCCTTATTTTTCTGGAATTGAGCTGCACGAGTTGCTTGTATATTTTTGAGATTAGTTGTTTGTCAGTTGCTTCCTTTGCTATTATTTTCTCCCATTCTGAAGGCTGTCTTTTCACCTTGCTTATAGTTTCCTTTGTTGTGCAGAAGCTTATAATTTTAATTAGATCCCATTTGTTTATTTTTGCTTTTATTTCCAATATTCTGGAAGGTGGGTCATAGAGGATCTGGCTGTGCTGTCCGTTGGAGAGTGTTTTGCCTATGTTCTCCTCTAAGATTTTTATAGTTTCTGGTCTTATGTTTAGATCTTTAATCCATTTTGAGTTTATTTTTGTGTATGGTGTTTAGCTTCATTCTTTTACAAGTGGTTGACCAGTTTTCCCAGCACCACTTGTTAAAGAGATTGTCTTTTCTCCTCTGTATATTCTTGCCTCCTTTGTCAAAGATAAGGTGTCCATAGGTGCGTGGGTTTATCTCTGGGCTTTCTATTTTGTTCCATTGATCTATATTTCTGTCTTTAATCTTTCAAAAGAGGTACTTTGTAGTGTTTTGTGAACATTAAATGAGGTAATAATGCATTCTATTACCATACCTGGGACAAACTGAATGCTTGATCAGTGTTAGCTACTATTTTATTACTATTGTCAGTGAATAAATACTATGAATACTAGGGAAGCAATATAGAAATATACTGATAACAAACCTATTGGCATATAAATATAGCAAAACCTAGCTGAACTTTAATATGTATTCCACCATTGTTTGAGCTTTCACAGAGCTTTTAATTTCTTTAAATTTTAATTAAAAAAAAAAAAGAAGCCTATGAGAAGAATGTGCATGTTAAATACTTTGTGATCTCCTGACTTTGTGGTTTTAGAAGTCTGGAGATGATAAGAATTTCTTTAGTAACCTTCTGACAAGGCAAATGGTATTCATAGCAAAAGTATAAAACAGACTAATCAGATGTACACAAATAGATAAAGTTATGTACCCATAAATCAAAATTCCATTTACCAGTCTTTCCTCATAGTGTAGAAATCTAGTACATTGAGTAATATTGAGAAAATTAAATTTGAATGCTAAATAAATGAACATTTATCTAATAATTCCATTAAAGACAGAAGTTTGATAAGTTAGAAAATGGCATTTAAGAATGAATTTGGCTAACTGAGCTCTCACTTTATCTGATACTCTCAGCTACTTTTTGAATAAGTTATGTGGACATTTTTGTCCGAAGGAACTATAATCTGAGGAAAATTCCGGCAGACTGATTTAGAGGTAGTTTTTTTTTTTTTCTTAATCAAATATTTTTCTTTTGTAACAAAGGAACATAGTCTTTTCTAGAAAAAAGAGATTGCCTTCCCAGCGTTATTTTCCATACGGTAAAGATAAACTGAGATATCTACTTGAAAAAAACTTCAGTTTTGTCTCTTCTGTTTTGTTCAGAGTGGTATTTTCCAACAGACTATTATACTTTGCCATGAACCATGGGATTAGAAAACATTTCCTTGTTGTTGACTAATGACTAGATTACCCTACCCAGCAATCACCTCTGCAGTTTTTCCACTTACATATTTCACTAGCTTTTGCCTTAGGATTTTCCTTGGGCAACCAAATGCAGGTTTTGGCTTAATACTTTTAATTCTTTCTGGAATTTTTATTAAGGTATCAGCTATCTATTCTTAATTAAGATAGCCAAGTTTCTTTTAAGATGGTCACAGAAGCAGGGTATATTTAGATAGCATGATGATGATGATATTAGCATTAGGTATTGTTTCCTTTCATTAACATGAAATTATGCTTATAAATTCTCAAAGGAAGGTTAGTTTATCTCATGGAGGAAAAAACTGAGACTAGATAGCCAAGAAACACAGTTACCATCAGGAGTAAATTAAATCCTATCCTATGGAACTTGTTTCTCAATAACCCTTTCTTTCTTATACATACACACACTCCCACACATGCACACACACTCCCAGCTTCTTGGAAAAACATGTGGTTACCTTCATTGCTGGGGTTTCCCAGCACCTTCTTGACCTCTGCATTGGTGGGATTTGTGCCCAGAGCCCGAAGGACATCACCAACCTGGCTTAAGGTGATCTTGCATTCACCTGTTCTGTCGAACAGGAGAAACGCCTCCTTGAATTCTGCAAGAAGCAAGAAACATTTGGTTGCTTTTTTTCTGCCTCAAACTTACAAAGGAACCCAGACTTCGTCAAGGATCCAGTTCAAACTCTCCTCTATTTTATAACTTTTGCCAGTCTCTTAAGTTGCTGTCTTTGAATTTCCCTTTTCTGAGTTCAACGTCAACCCTCTTTTGACATTTCTTTTTGGGACTGTTTTAAAGTTGCTGCTGCTAAGTCACTTCAGTCGTGTCTGACTCTGCGCAACCCCATTGATGGCAGCCCACCAGGCTTCCCCGTCCCTGGGATTCTCCAGGAAAGAACACTGGAGTGGGTTGCCATTTCCTTCCCCAATGCATGAAAGCGAAAAATGAAAGTGAAGTCGCTCAGTCGTGTCTGACTCTTCACCACCCCATGGACTGCAGCCTACCAGGCTCCTCCGTCCATGGGATTTTCCAGGCAAGAGTACTGGAGTGGGTTGCCAGTGCCTTCTCCGTATTTTAAAGCAGCATTTCTAATTTCAAGTCATATGTTCAGTTCAGTTGCTCAGTCATGTCCGACTCTTTGCAACCCCATGAATTGCAGCACGCGACGCCTCCCTGTCTTCCGGAGTTCACCCAGACTCACATCCATCGAGTCAGTGATGCCATCCAGCCATCTCATCCTCTGTCGTCCCCTTTTCCTCCTGCCCCCAATCCCTCCCAGCATCAGAGTCTTTTCCTATAAGTCAACTCTTCGCATGAGGTGGCCAAAGTACTGGAGTTTCAGCTTTAGCATCATTCCTTCCAAAGAACACCCAGGACTGATATCCTTTAGAATGGACTGGTTGGATCTCCTTGCAGTCCAATTATTAGATATGGAAATTGAGAATCCTCACCATATTTGTTCATATCTCCTTCATCTACCTTGGAAACAGGACTGGGTTAAGAAATTCTGATGCCTGGAGAAATCTTAAGAATTCCTCATAAAATCCCTCATATAATTAACAAAGTTAATAAAATTTCAAGAAAACAAACATTAATTTGGGGTTGTGTCACATGAGGTTAACTCAAACTTCTCAAGTTATATAGAAAAACTTCTCTTGAGGTACAAACTTCCTAGACTCTCTTCTTAACTAATTTTCTTCAGGAGTAACTTCATTTTTCAGGAAAATTTTAGAAAGATGACACAAATCTCTAAGTTCTCTGGTGTCCTTTAACCACTTTAATGGGACTTTAATAGGCTCCTAGTGTAACAGAGTCAGAAGGAACCATATTTATTTGAATCTATTGCTATAGTGAGAGAAGGCAATGGCACCCCACTCCAGTACTCCTGCCTGGAAAATCCCATGGGCGGAGAAGCCTGGTAGGCTGCAGTCCATGGGGTTGCTGAGGGTCGGACACGACTGAGTGACTTCACTTTCACTTTTCACTTTCATGCATTGGAGAAGGAAATGGCAACCCACTCCAGTGTTCTTACCTGGAGAATCCCAGGGACGGGGAAGCCTGGTGGGCTGCCGTCTATGGGGTCACACAGAGTCGGACACGACTGAAGTGACTTAGCAGCAGCAGCAGCATTGCTATAGTGATTGCTTTAAACTTTGTATTTTTCAGATATGACATATGATAACATGTTGCTATATTAGTTTTATTATACAGAGACATATTTTAATTTAAAATTTTGTGGAGATAATTGTAGATTCACATGCAATTTTATGAAATACAAAGAGACCTCTTAAATATTCTGTCTGGGGGAAATACTATTTC
This sequence comes from Bison bison bison, assembly GCF_000754665.1. Lineage (NCBI taxonomy): Eukaryota > Metazoa > Chordata > Mammalia > Artiodactyla > Bovidae > Bison > Bison bison. The sequence continues at coordinate 32,336,993 of NW_011495032.1, forward strand.
CCCCAATAGTAGCATTTTTCAAAATTATAGTATATGATATATATACACTATATGTATATATGTATGTGATCATAACCAGAATATTCACATAACCAGAATATTCACATTGATAGAGTTCACCTATTTTACTCAGATTTCCCTAGTTTTACTTGTATTCATGGGTGTATGTAAGTACACATTTTAAAAGTGTTGTCTGTTTTTATAATAGGCACGCTGTTGGTTGTGTGCATGTGTGCTCAGTCACTTCAGCCTTGTTCAACTCTTTGTGACCCTATGGACTGGAACCCACCAGGCTCCTCTGTCTGAGGGATTCTCTAAGCAAGAATACTGGAGTGGGTTGCCTTGCCCTCCTCCAGGGAATCTTCCCCACACAGGGATTGAACCCATGTCCCTTATGTCTCCCGCACTAGCAGGCGTTTTTTTTTTTTCTTTTTTTACCACTAGTGCCGCCTGGGAAGCCCCATTCTATGGCTTATTTGCCCTAAATTTGGTCACTTTCCATTGATAGAATTGGTTTTGCCTTTCAGAATTACATTAACCCCAAATTAAGAAGTGTACACCACAAAGACAGAAAAAGGTACTACTAAGGATTTAGGAGCAAATAAAGACATTTTAACTGAAACTACAAAGCTAAATTAAATCACTTTTTATGGTAAACCTAAAAGTATTGGTAGTGATCTGTTGGAGTTTAATACCAACACTCAAAAACTCATTTGTGAATGAGCTGGTAGAAGTGAAAGCATTCTTTTTAGGCCATTAGTGGCCTCAGATCAAGAGATACTATCTAGGTAGATGACTCAGAAAAATATCTTAACTATCCCTTCATCCTCTAATCCAAGACTACTAGACATTAAATTCACAATCAACTATAGATCATGTTACCACTCTTTGCTGAAACGTCCCCCTCAAATTCTATTCAAATTGACATCACAGATAATTTGCCTTACATAAAAGACATGCTGTAGGTCCCGTGGGGTCATTAGTCAAATATAATTTTTCATCTTTCTAAGGGAATTATGAAACTGAACTGCTCTTATTACTGGCTCCAGGCTTTTAAGCAGATTGCTCAGAGGGTTCCCTATTACCCTGGTCAGATGCTGATATAGAAATAGGGTTTTATGGGCTGTAATGGAATCTCTTTGACATTAACTCTTTTGTTGATTTAAAGGCCAAGAACAGAAAGATATTGCTCTTCTTACTCCAGATTTTTAAAGCTTAGTTATTCCCTGAAGAGTCTAAAACATGGGTTAGCCAATGACTGTCTACAGGCTGGCCACCTCTTTTTGTAAATAAAGTTTGATTGGAATATAGACATGCCCATTCATTTATGTATTGTCTATGGCTGTTTTCATACCTCAGGGACAGAACTGAGTTGTCTCCACAGACTGTAGTGCCAACAAAGGCTTAGATATTTACTATTTAGCCCTCTAGGAAAAATTTGCCAGCCGCTAGTCTAGAACAACACTGTTCTAGGATTTTTTGTGATGATTGAAATGTTCTGTATCCAGGCTTCCCAAAAGGGTAGTAGCAACCAGCTGCCCATGGCTTTTGAGCATTAAAATATGACTAGTGCAAAGCAGAAAGTAGACTTTTAAATGCATTTATTTTTACTTAACTACTGGTTAAATTTTAAAAGCCACATGCGGCTAGTGGCAACTTTTCTGTATGGCACAGGACTTAACACCTTTAGAATGCTATAATTTTCTGGTGTTCTTGTCTTTACTCTGAACTTGTGATACATTCAAATAGAGCAGCTGTGAGAAAAGCTAATCATTGAAGAAGGAAACGAACAAAGTATGCCTTTATTTATTTCTTAAAATGTAAGATTTCCTTTTAATTTAAAAGTCTCTCAAAGGGTTTTTAAGGCTTCTGTTTCTTGGTTCTACCATAGTTTGGCAGTTATAATGACACTGTAAGTTAGATATTTGCGAGGACTGGGATACAGTACCAGATATTGTAGAAGCATCATTAGTTAAAATAGATTAAAAATCAAGCAAACCATAGCAGAATTGCCAACTGTTTTCAAAACTAGTCCTTTTAGTACAATGTCAAATGATCTTGAGCTGAGTCATCAAATCATCTAATTTGTCTACATGAAGGCATTGACCATGAAGTAGATATAAATGAGTCTGTACTATAGCAAATATCCTTTTATTTTCTTTCCTTTTTTGAAATATTTTAACTGATGTCCAAATGTGAGGTATTCTTGACACTCAAGAAAAAGCTGAAAAATTTTGACTCCTTTAGGTATGCTGCTGCTAAGTCACTTCAGTTAGTGTCCGACTCTGTGTGACCCCATAGATGGCAGCCCACCAGGCTCCCCCATCCCTGGGATCCTCCAGGC
>NW_011495032.1:32339436-32339849 GCF_000754665.1 Bison bison bison
TATTCCATTCTTTCTATAGATGTATTTTTGTCTCTATTTAAGTATGTGACTCTTTTCCATTAAACATTTTGTCCTACACTTTCCAGTAAAAAAACAAGATTCATAGGCCATGGGATCTCTTAGATCTAAAGACCTGAAGAAGAAACAATGAAAGTGTTAGTGAAACTATTCAGATTCTTTTGAATCTCTAGAACTTGAAGTCTTGTAATTAGAAATTGTTTCTATGAAATAAATTCCTAATTAATTCAGCTAGTTTTGATTTTGATGCTATCATTAATTTTTTGGATCTTTGAGTCAGTCTCAACATCCCTCTGGGAGTCTGTCCTGCATCTCTAAAGATGGACTAGAAAATGTCTAAGTTTCCTTCCAGTTTTTTTTTTTTTAAAAAAATCATTTCCCCCTCTATCTCTGAA
>NW_011495032.1:32339949-32340269 GCF_000754665.1 Bison bison bison
CCATTTCCTTCTCCAATGCATGAAAGTGAAAAGTGAAAGTGAAGTCACTTAGTCGTGTCCGACTCTTTGAGACCCCATGGACTGCAGCCCACCAGGCTCTTCTATCCATGAGATTTTCCAGGCAAGTGTATTGGAGTGGGGTGCCATTGCCTTCTCCGTCCTTTAGGTATAGAATGGAGTATAATTATAATTATATTCTTATGAGTATCTTCACAATTATTTTTATATTATATATCATAAATATATAATATACACATACTTATTTTTATGACCAATACTTGTACAATATTACATAACTAAAATTTTATTATTTTATTCCA
>NW_011495032.1:32340369-32377938 GCF_000754665.1 Bison bison bison
TTTTTTTTTTTTAAAATAAATCATTTCCCCCTCTATCTCTGAATGTACTTTTTCCCCTAAATCCACGTCACCCTCTATTTCTCTCAACTTACAGTGGTGCCTATTGAGATCATGTGTATTTGGTAACTGGGCAGTATTAGAATCAATTTTATTTTCTAAAGTGAACAATTTAGACCTGCCAAATTTCTGTTTAGGTATTTGATTAACAAATCAGCCATCCAAGATCCGCATCCTTTTTGGGGGTATATGTGTAGTATTACGGAGAAGGCAATGGCACCCCAGTCCAGTACTCTTGCCTGGAAAACCCCATGGATGGAAGAGCCTGGAAGACTGCAGTCCATGGGGTTGCTGTGGGTCGGACACGACTGAGCGACTTCACTTTCACTTTTTGCTTTCATGCACTGGAGAAGGAAATGGCAACCCACTCCAGTGTTCTTGCCTGGAGAATCCCAGGGATGGGGAGCCTGGTGGGCTGTTGTCTATGGGGTCGCACAGAGTCAGACATGACTGAAGTGACTTAGCAGCAGCAGTATAGTATTACCTACTGTATCAAATTAGTTCTATTTAGAAATCAGTGAATGCAAGAAATTATTTTGTAGTGTTTAGCTTTTGTTTGCTTAAACCTTTGATTACTGATTATAGATGAAGGGTTCATGCTGAGAGAATTTATATTTAGAGGGATTGAGAGCATTTATATTTAGAGTGACAGCACTAGCGGGGATAATTAGAAAGAGCTAATCTCATCTCAAGGGAGTTGGTTTTCTCACATGCCATCTTTATGAGTGCGCACATATTAACAACTATATCGTTTAAACTTACCATCCTGCTGTTGCTTAGAGAACTCGATCTGTTAGAAAGAAATTAACCACAAAGAATATTTTAACCAAACAAAAATGTCCTGATTTTTTAAATGTATCCAAGCTCATTCCCTGAGTAATCGTCAAAGTAAGCTCAAAAAGTATGCCTACTTTTCAGAGTTCAGGCATAGCTTGGATACTCACAGTTTGAGCCACACAGTAACATGCCTTGGAGATGAGTATTATTTCAGAAACTGAGCAGTGCTCTGCCTACCTCTGAAGCAGAGAAGCTCAATTCACTTACCAGCAATCTGCTCAGCACTGAAGGACTGCAATGGCGAGAGAGAGGAAGAAAGAAAGAAACAACTAGAACTCTTTCAAATGCATTGACAGAAGGGAGTGCTCTCTGCTCTGAGGTTTTTAGGAAGCCATGTAGGTGTCAGAGAATAAGAAGTTTGCCTTAGGATACTTTTGAATCTAGGAAAAATAAAAAGCTATTGCAAAACATAGTTAGGGAATATTTCTCTGTATCTTAACTCATGAGTCAATAATTTAACAAATGTTAAATCAAATTCTTCCTGGAACAATATCATAATCTATGGTATATTTAAGATATGTCTAATATATATACACTGTATTAAGAACTACAGACACATTGCATTAAAAAGATCACTTTAAGTCGTTCTTCTATTTAACCAGTATGTTTTACCCAATGCATTTATTTAATTTTATTTATCAGCATCATTGGATTGTTTTCTTAAGGTGCAATATTTTGCTATAATTGCAGGTTTTTCCCCCCTAAATTTAGATATAATAAACCTTATGAGATATAGAAAGTTGGTGAAGCATAAAGTACTTCTTTTGCAAGTAACATGTATTTCTGTAGTTGGCATAGTAGCTTGAATTAATCTTGTCTATCCTCAACACACCTGGATAAAAACCAAAAGTAGATTCTACAGACTCACACTGAGTATGTTCTGTCCTCAATTTCATTCCTATCTACTCTCACATCTGCCTATAAATTACAAATAGTTTTCTCGTAGGACCCACCATGATGGAGCTGCTGGGCTGCAGACAGTGGTGAAGCTGTAGAGTGAGTTGAGGGCCGCTCCAGTCCCTGAGTGGGTCCTCCCTTGCTGAGGCTGCCTTTTATTTCTGGAGAAGCTGTGACCTCACAGCTAGCATCAGGTTCCAGAGAGAAGTAGCCACTCCTCTTGGAGGGTTTTTTAACTTTCTTAGGGCAAAGGGAAGGAGAGATCTGTACCCTGAGGTCTATTTTTAGGAAATCAGAACCTAAGAGTGGATGGCCATGATGAGACCAATGCCTATCAGCACTTTTATGGTCTTTACCCCTGAGATAGTCTCTTGGAGTGTCTTCCTTGAAGAAGATTCTTATTTGTTCAGTGGCAGAGGGGCTTAGAATTTCTTGAAAGACTCCTCCTGACCTCTTCACTTAGTGAATTATGGACTTTGCAAGCTTTAAGTCAGCAGTCTGGGTATAAATGGAACTTACTGGATGGGACTGGTTTGGGGTTTCAAATGGCAACTGCTATAGAAGGAAGAGCCTCTGGAGCTCTGCCCCCTGTGGTAAAGTTCAGAGGACTTGAAAGGGACACACATATTCTGTGTGCTTCTTAAGGTCCTACCAAGTGAAAATCTGGTCAGTTTGTGAAACCTCCAACTAAAGACCATTCTTTTGCACATTGTACTCTCAGAAGTATAGAATTCATTTAAGCCAGGGATGGTTTTAATCTCCATTTTTAGTATTCTTCCTTAGTATTCTTACCTTAGGGGTAGGTATTAGATTCCTTCCTTGTTCTCTTTAGGAGAAGGAAATGGCAAACCACTCCAGTATTCTTGCCTGGAAAATTCCATGCACAGAGGAGCCTGGCAGGCCATAGTCCATGGGGTCGCAAAGAGTTGGACTCAACTAAATGACTGAGCGTACACTGTTCCCTTTATGGTGGCTAACTAGTCATATTTTTTGAATTTATGAAATTCTTCTAAGAGGGAAAGCTGATGGGCCATTTTGTATTCTTTTTCCTCTCATTCTATACATATTCTTTTAAATTTTATAAACGTTGCTTACTTTCTTACTAGAACATGCTGTTTCCCTTTCTGTCATGTCAAACACTTTGTGACTCAGTCACCAGACTGAGAACCAAAAGAATCCAAAATAAAGACTGTGAAATGCAAAGTTGTAATTTCAAATTTTAAAGGTGTCCATGGGATTGGTATTAAATTTTCATGGCAGCTTACATGAAAATAGGTAATTTCCTATTTCCTACACTTCCTAGAATGATATTGGGAAAAGATCAGTCTAAATGCCCACTAAAACTCAGACATGTTTGTTAGTTTTCTATATACTTAAAAGCAGCTCAAAGGCATAACAAATGTTAGCGATAAATTCCAATTTAAGTACTATTTTAGCAACTATTTTTAAGAAAATGATCACGAAAAGCATAGTCACCCTCTGCTAGACAGATGTATACTTTGCAACTTTCCCCAAGCCATTTGGAAAGAAATCAACATTTAAATGTATGTCTTTTTTTTTTTTTTTGTCCAAAGTCTACAAGTAGTGAAGAAAATCTGATAGACTCTGAGTCCCAAAATGAGGATTGAAAGTATAACTTTAGCAGTATTAGAAGCCATATACACATATTTTCATGAATAGATTGACATTTTGAAAGTTGTTGGGAAATAGAAGTTAATAAAAAAATTTAAGTCCTTTGAATCATTAGGGGAAAATGAAAGAAAGGGACCAAGGTGGAAATTTGTCACCTTCGATGACTATAATTTGGAGTCTCAAGACTTCTGATGCACAAATTAAAGCCATTACAGCATACCATCTTTCTTTGTTTTAGTTTTAGGTATTGTGTCATTAAATTTGAATTGCCCTATGATCAGCATTGAGAACTATCATATTCTTTATTAAATCATCAAAGTTACCCTATATAATACTCATCATGCTGCTGCTGCTGCTAAGTCGCTTCAGTCGTGTCCGACTCTGTGCGACCCCAGAGACTGCAGCCCACCCATCCCTGGGGTTCTCCAGGCAAGAACACTGGAGTGGGTTGCCATTGCCTTCTTCAGTGCATGAAAGTGAAAAGTGAAAGTGAAGTTGCTCAGTCATGTCCGACTCTTAGCGACCCCATGGACTGCAGCCTACCAGGCTCCTCCGTCCATGGGATTTTCCAGGCAGGAGTACTGGAGTGAGGTGCCATTACCCTACATAATGCTCATTTTCTTTTTTTCAGATAGAAAAATGAGTCCTTGAATACATATAAAATACAATGTGTGTAAAATCTGTTGTGTAAACTGGAAAGTCATTTTAATAGCTGTATTTATGTTATAAACAAGTTATTCATAGAAACTTGCATACTATGTAAAAGTTTATTATTTATTAAAATACAATGGAGGCAGTTATCATACTACTTCACTCTAGTTTTTAATCCATATATTTATCACATAGAGAATGAGAGTTTGATTTTTTTTAATGCTTATTGAGGAAAGAAAACATTTAAAAAAGTTATTGATAATGCTAGAGAAGGCTATAGTCTAGTCTAGTCTAGAGAATAAACTATAGTTTAAAAGTCAAAAGACCTAGACACTGGCCTCATAGAATAAATGGAAGATGATATTTATTCTCTGGTACACTTTTACACTTTGACAAATGGTAAAAACTTTCACTTGTGTCTCTTCCTGGGTGTTATAATAATGAAATAATCAACCCTTTGTACAAAGGCATGATATGAATACAAAATGTCAGTTGATTTTGGACTCCATTTGCTATGGTATCATTTTATTTTGAAAGTTAGATTTAAGTCTCTTCTATCTGGAATGTTCTCCTGTCATCTCTGTTTCTTGGAAATTAATTATCCTTCAAAACCCTTGAAAGAACCTTTTCTATTTGTCTAACTCCTTTCTCCCACTTCAGTATGTTTAACCTTCTGATTTTAAACTTCTGGGAAGCACAGGCTGCTACTGGAGATCAGTTCCCTTGGTCCATGATGTGAACCTGAGTGTGAGCCGACCTCTCCCTCCTGGAGAGCTGCCTCTGCCTTATTCTTAGATCGTGTCCCCCATGATCCTATACAATACCTTGTCTACGTTAGATACTCAACAGAATTTTCGTTAAATTAAAATCTTTAGAACAGGGATTTCCCAGGTGGCGCTAGTGGTAAAGAATCTGCCTGCCAATGCAGGAGAGACCTAGGTTCGATTCCTGGGTCAGGAAGATACCCTGGAGAAGGAAACAGCATCCCACTCCAGTATTCTTGCCTGGAGAATCCCATAGACAGAGGAGACTGGCAGGCTACAGTCCATGGGGTCACAAAGAGTCAGACACGACTGAAGCGACTTAGCACATAGCACAGCACAGAACAGGTGTACTGTGAGTTCCTCCTTCAAACATGTTTCCTCCTCTATATTATCTTCCTGGAGGGGAGAGACCTTGTCAGTTCCTTTAAAGAACTTATATTCTAGAGGAAGGGGCACTGGTGCACTCATTCTCCTTTGGTACTGCATCTCCAGCACCTAGAACTGCCAGGCACATAGTTAGTAGGCATGCTTATTTAAAATTATTGATATTATGTGCATGCGTGCACGCTAAATCACTTCAATTGTGTTTGACTCTGCGACTCTATGGACTGTAAACTGGCCAGGCTCCTCTGTCCATGGATTCTCCAGGCAAGAATATTGGAGTGGGTTGCCATGCCCTTCTCCAGGGGATCTTCCTGACCCACGGAATGAACCCGCATCTCCTGTGTATCCTGCACTGCAGGCAGATTCTTTCCTGCTGAGCCAAAGGAAAGCCCTTATTGATGTATATGCCTTTATCTTTCCATAACATTTCTTTAGATTTTATATAAATGTTATGATCAGGACTTCTAATTGACCATCTCCTATTTTTTTAAAGCGTTTTTTTTCTTTTTTTTCATTTTAGTCTACATACTAAAATGACTTGGTAAAAGTAACTACATTCCACATTTTTATGATTCATGTAGTAAACAGTATTGGATTTAGATATGTAGTAGACAAGATACTGGTCCTAAAAAAGATTTTTATTGCAATGTTTTCAGATTGTTTCTCACTTTGAGAAATATTTTTCTAATAGTAATCATGAGGTTTGGTTAACTGATTAAAGACAAGACAAAGCTGCTGGTATATAGAAAGAGTTGATTTATAGGAAAAATATTAATATGCATTTACTCAAACAGGCTGTCAGACTGATGTATGTTAATCTTTAGTATAATATGAAGAGCTGTAATTAAAGATGATCTGGGAGATATGTGATGCTGAGTGCTGAGGGCTAATGCCCTAAGAAGGAAGATAGACTGTAGTTTTTAAAGAGCTTAATCATCACTGCTAGATACAAAGGAGAATGACTGGTGAGGTTAAGTAAAGTCCTTACTCTAACCACTTTTCAATCTAGAAAATATTGTTGCATGTTCGTTGATTTAATGCCTGGCAGGGAGAACAAAGACCTGGATGTAAGCAAACCCTAACAAAAACTTAATTATTTTCACTCCAACCTTAGAGTTATGAGGAATTATTGTAAAAGGCAGGCAGAAGTACCATTTTGGAACTCTGAGAGTTTCGTGCTTCAGAACAGTTCACTTAATTTATTTTATTGCACTTTTTATTTCAACAAAGGATATATTTAGCCTGGTGACTCTCATATGGTGTAAAAAGGAGAAATTAAGAGCAATGAGAATACAGTACCAGCCTGAGTTGTCTAATGTAAGAAAGAAGAGATGGCTATATTGGATAAATTGATCCAAACAGAAGAAGAAATGAGTAATTCTGTGCTTAGAATGCCTAAACTAGTCACCTGAATTCACTCACATTAGATCAAAGGCTGGATTATTAAAACAATACATTTTAGACCTACAGGAATTAACAGAGAAGTTTAAATGAATTTTAATAAAAATTTTAAAATGTGACCTAAGTCTGTACTTCTTTGGATTTCTCATCAGCTTTCCCATTGTTAATAGTTGAGAAACAAATCTAAGATTTCTTGAGTTGCTTCTGTTCTACTTTGTGCATTTGTGTGTAATTTAATTAAAAATCCAAATTGTGTTTATCTTCTTTCCTTCCTCTTTTTATTTTTAAAATAAGGGCATTAGAATAAAAGTCTTTGTGTATGTATTTTAAGGAATTATAAGTATCTTCTTTTTCCTACTTTTCTGGAGTAGAACTTCCTTTTGTAACAACAAGGATATGTGAATATTGATATTATTATTTTGGTGATTTCAGGTCTTTCGATAGGGAAGAAAAAGTCCTAGATGGGGCTTGAGGTATTCAAAATTTTGTTCTGGTACTTCTGTAATGAATCATGTCTTTTGATTAAATAACTTCTCTTATCTAGGTTATCAGTTCAGTTCAGTTACTCAGTGGTGTCCGCTCTTTGCTACCCCATGGACTGCGGCACGCCAGGCTTCCCTGTCCATCATTAACTCCTGCAGCCTACTCAAACTCTTGTCCATCGTGTTTCATCCTCTGTCATCCCCTTCTCCCGCCTTCAATCTTTCCTAGCATCAGGGTCTTTTCCAATGAGTCGATTCTTCGCATCAGGTGGCCAAAGTATTGGGGATTCAGCTTCAACATCAGTCCTTCCAATAAATATTCAGAACTGATTTCCTTTAGGATTGACTGGTTGGATCTCCTTGCAGTCCAAGGGACTCTCAAGAGTCTTCTCCAACACCACAGTTCAAAAGCATCAATTCTTCTGTGCTCAGCTTTCTTTATAGTCCAACTCTCACATCCATACGTGACTACTGGAAAAACCATAGCTTTGACTAGAAGGACCTTTGTTGGTAAAGTAATGTCTCTGAGTTATAGCTTCCTCAAATAAGAGATATTATTCTTTATGGTTTCTAGGATTGCTTGTGGTTCTATAATGTTTTGAGTTTTTAATCCTTTTCTCAGTAGTATCTACAGCAAGTCGCTTTTTTTCCATGGAAAAAAGTTGCCTAAAAATTTGATATATTACTTTGAAACAGTTTAGATAAAGAGGAGTTGAGCAAAACAAAATTTTGTAACACTGTTCTAATGAGTGTTTTATATCTTACTTATATCAGAAGGTGGCATATCATTGGGTACCTAACTAGGTACAAAGAACCTCACTTGCCACAGTGAAAGGAAGAAAGTCAAGTTGAATAAGATGTAGTTTTATCTTAAGGAAAAAATTTTCTGCTCTGGCTTCAGTCCACTATTATTGATTTATGATCAAGATGACAAGAGTTTATTATTTATATCATTGACATTTTCACCAGCATAATTGAAGCCATTACTACTTGTATAGTGCAATTTTTGTCTTCCAGATTCTGATTTGGGAGGAGAAAGAAACTGTAGAACTTGATATAGGAACAAATTATAGAAGATCTCCTTTTCATACAAAAAGTATTCTAGTATGAAGAGAAGAAGAAAAAAATGTGGTATCAGCAGACTAAATATAATCCTTGCCACAATTTCCATGAGTCAGATGGTGTTTAATGCTGGGTAATTATGGAAAGGCTTCTGAAGACAACTTGCCAGGGGGTTCATTCGCAGCACTAAAATGTCGAGAGGCTAAATTTGGCTCTGTCACTTTGTGGTCTCCTTGTCTTACAAAAATTTCATTATCTTTATTAAAAGTGCTATTCACTAATTATTGGTAAACATTCCTATTCCCTTCCAAACCGCCTTTACTTTGCAAAGACATTATCTAGTTAAATATTATTTAAAATATAATTTTAGACAAAGTTACAGAATGCCCTTTCATATTTTCTCACTCCACTCCACCTGTTCTCTTCTTTTACAGGGTAGACATTTCAAAGTGGAAACTTGATACTAATACTTAGTGATAGTCTCAAATAATTTTTGATTTACTTCTGAAGTTATAATCATGCCACAAATGGATGAATATTGCAACTGGTTGACATTCTAGTTGTATTAAAAGGCCAGGGTAAAATAAGACAGATTCTTAAAATTATATGAAGAAAAATTAGTAACAACTTACATCTTCACATATTCCTTCTGATTAGAAATTGACTATATGTCTCCTTTCCCTCTTTCTTTTCCTCAGACTAGTTACGATTTAATCATTATACATGTGGCATTATGTTTCTTTATATCACCCAAAAGAATATTTGGTTGAGATTTGCAGTTATTTGTAACTGCAAATAGTATAAACCCATACTATTCTTAGACTATTACAGGTCAGTTTTGATATAAGGGCATGTTTAATTAAACAAAAGCAAAATTATTTTAAAATTCAATAAGTTTCACTACTTTTAACAACATTTAAATATATTTTGGTATAATTTTTTCCAGCTTTATTGAAATATGATTGACATATAATATTGTATAAGTTTAACATGTACAACATGATTTAACACGTGATGATTTTGATGATTACCACAATAAGTTTAGTTGGTTAATATAACCATCATATTACTTAGTTATCTTTTTTGTGGTGAAAACCACATAATTTGCTCTTTTAGCATTTTTCAAGTATACTACATGGTACTGTTAACTATAGTCATTATATTGTATTTTAGATCCTTAGAACTCAGTAATCTTTTAACTGCACATTTGTACCCTCTGATAATGTTCACTCTTTTCTCCCATCCCCACCCCACCCTGGCAATTACCAGTCTGCTCTCATAACAACATTTTTGATATCCATGTTCCATTTACAACTTTTTACAGGAAGCTGGACCAAAGTGACTAGGGTGTCTTTCTGGGATCCTAATATCTCACCTTCCACCTGTAAATGAGAACACCCGACCTGTCAGCAACAGGTGCTAAGATAAGGGAAAGCTGAGGAAAATAGAACAGTAATGAATTGCCAAGATGAAAGGTCTCGATGAACTAGCTCTGATGGGTGCCTGTAACCCTCTCCCCCGGTTGTAGAGGGCTGTGCAGGGCAACATGAGAGTCACTCTTACATTGATCACTCTTACCCTCATCCTTAAGAGCAAAAAGTCTTCTTTTCACATTCTTAGAAATAGCAACTTACCCTTTATAACAGAAGGTAGTTTAGGAAATGGTTAATACAGTTGACTCTGGATTTACCCTGGTAGGTGATATCCTAGATCTATCACACACTTGTTATTTGAACATGGGCTTGACATTGAACCTTATTTAGGCTTGATTTCTTGCAAAATGTAGCTAAAAACAACCTGAGTGTAATGTTTTTACTATTAAATATTATAATTAGACACATAATAAATTCATAACAAATATTGATTATTAAAATAGCTTTATAATATTCAAACCTTTTTATAAGCTCATTTATTTTTCCAACAATTCTTCTAAGTGGGACTGGGTTTGTATTAGCTTTGTTAGTGAAAGTCGCTCAGTCATGTCCAACTCTTTGCAACCCCATGGACTATACATTCGCATGGACTATACAGTTCATGGAATTCTCCAGACCAGAATATTGGAATGGGTAACCTTTCCCTTCTCCAGGGGATCTTCCCAACCCAGGGATTTAACCCAGGGCTCCCGCATTGCAGGTCGATTCTTTACCAGCTGAGCCACAAGGGAAGTCCTATCTTTGTTAGGGATGAGAAAAAATAACTTATAGATTAACACCAGCAATCCTATACCTGGACTAGAACAAGTCAGATGTTGCAATGAATACATAATATTTGCCTCCACTGAATACTCATCAGTAAAGAGATACATTTATTGGGAATGCTATATTTCCACCTTATCCATTAAATTGCAAGTTTAAGGCTTCCCAACACATGGTCAATTGTTGCTGTGAAACTTGTTATTGACGAGTTTCTGTCAATGCATTCTGTACCTTTACAACTTTTTTTAAATGTTTCCCGCAGTATATTGTCAGGGCTCACCTGACTGAGTGATGACTACAGCAAGAATTAAAATTTAAGCAGCACAATGATAGACATATTCAAAATCTCATCACTTCAGAGCAATCCCAATGTACCAGCTAAGGCATGCATCATGCAAAAAATTTGCTTAAAGTGAAGATCTTTTAAAATCTAGGCAAATGATCATCTCATTGCTTATCTACTTCTGTTATTTCATTTGGTTGTCGTTTTGGGCAACAGGTGTTAAATCTTGTTTGTATTTGCAGCTAAACTCATGATGGGTTTTACTTCCTACATTTGCAATTCTCTCAGGCAATGTTCTAAAGTATCACTTTCTGAAAGCAAAGAGTGCTTAGAACCACCCAGGACAATAGCTTTAGTGCTCAGATATCAGCATAGCTGATGTTTGAAAAGGATACTCATAGAAAATCCATGGGGCAAGGGCATATCAGGTAAGCCATCCCTCAGAAAATGTCAAAGGTTTAATGTCAGAACAACCAAAGAAATGTCCTAAACAAATAACTAATAAAGCTGGAAATCAGGTTGGAAAACCCATTTAAGAAATTGATAAAACCAATTCATATTGTTCATAGTTTATGGAGAGTCAAATATATGGCTAGTAACATAACTGAGATAGTATTGAGGGATTAAAAATTATGATTGCTATGATTATACTACACAAAGATAGTTCCACTTAAACTTCAGCCCTACTCAAAGTATAAAGAACAGCTAGATTTCTAATCTTATATGATTTATGAAAGACAGTGTAAAATCCAATTAAGTTTTTTTTCTTTTATCGAGTTTTCAGAAAGTTAATGAACGCTTATAATAGCTCTATTAATTTCTTTAAAGTCCATTTTCTCTGCTTGAAAAAAGTTTATAACTTATATGAGGTAATATATCTAGAAATATCATGGAGTGATTAAAAACACCATAATATGAAATGTTTTAATGCACATCTTAATTAGCCTTCTTACCTATTGGGATGAAATTAGATTTTATAAATTTCTCAAGTTGCATCACATTCTTTGGCTATGTTATCATATGTATAAATATGTTCTGATTTCATATTGTTGAATACATATCATTAAAGCCATTTAAATTCTTTTACAAAAATATATTTCAATTCTGTTTTTTTCTTTTTCTCTTTCTATTAAGAATGAGCTCTCTGAATGAAAGATAATGTTTCTTCTAGATTCATTTAACGTCCCTTTTTGGTTTGTGTTCCTTATTAAAATCCATCACCTCTTTCATTCTACAATGAAATAGTGAAGATGGAGTATATCCTATCCTTACAGAGACTCTCTCGGAGAAATTACTTTTTTTGTGTGTGTGTGTGCTAGCTCACAGTAGCATTATTTCAAGATACAGATGAAAGGATACACCAGTTTTCAAGATACAGAAAAGCATCACTTCTCTGCTACAAAGAAGCAATCAGTTTAATTTTTGGATTTGAAAAATGATTCCATATTTGTCTTTTCTTGGAGACTTTTACCTGCCAAACTAAAATTTTATTTACTTACTTATTCTTACACAGTTCCTTGGGGAAGAAAATTAATGCCTGTTTTCATTAGTGGGATACTTCATTTTCTCCTTAAGAAGGCACATTTTTTCCTTTCCAAATGCTTGTAGTCCCAGATACAAAAGGGTGATATTGTCTTATAAATCATGATAAATATAAAGAGGAATTGCTTTGACAGTGATTCATATCTTTAGTGTTAATATAAAATGGAGAGTCAAAGAATAGAGGCAGTTGAAATTATTGTAGTGTCTGTAATCTTGCTTATTGTACAATGTAGTCAGTGTGCATGTATAAGATACATTAACCAGTATTGCTAGAGATGAAAAATTTGATTTTCTCCTAATGAACTGTATGCATACAGTCCTCAAGATAGAAAAACATTTATTGGAAGACATAACATTCATTTCTTCTCCTAAGTGGATATTCATTAAGAATAGTTCCTAACCAATATTAGATTCTATGATGAACTTTTTTCAAATATGACTTCAGTGACTTACAAACTCAGAATAAAATATCTATGATGATCTACTTCTACTTTGAGATATAAAATTTCATATTTAACTGGACTACTATAAAAATTTTAAATATATTTACTTAATGTTATCACATACATCTAAGGGTAATCTAATTCAATATTTTTGTCAAAATATTTTAAGTATCTACAATTATACTAAAATAGTTAATGAATTATTTATTTATAGGTTAGCTTGATTGTTGCAAGTAAACAACATATTAAATACTAACAAGGATTAAGTTAGCAAAATTCAGATTTATTAAGCATAGAACTGTTGGCTTCAGTGAAATGATCACCTCCTAGGCACTTTCAGCTACTAGTTTTCCATATAAGGCAGGGTTCCCTTGATGAAGATTTTCAAACTGTCATTTGGACCAATCAGAGCCCAGGGAATGAAGAGACAGTGCACATTTGATAGGCCATATCACTGAGAAGTAACAGGCACATCCATAGCATCATTTTTCCAAAAGCAGATAACCTTTCAGCAGTCGAGACCTTTGATCACAGCAAAATGTTGACACAAAAATCAATCACATTCTCCTTAGTTCAAGATCAGTATGCAAGGAAGAGCTCAAAGACATAAGCTCAAAGCCATATAACTAACAAGTTTTACAATATTGGTGGTGGGAGGGTTAGTTTCATTTAGAAGCAACTCACATTCTGAATTAAATGCTGTATATAAATAAGCAAGATGACAGTTATAGTCACTGAAACACTTGAGTGCATAGTTGTCTGCACTGAGATCTCATTTAGTGTTGTATCAAATTTTATTAAGCAAAGCTGAAGGGGGAATTAACTTGAGTTGCAAAAATCTCTTTTTCAGATGAAATAAAGCAGCTGTCAAATACATCTAGGACAACTGGGTCATCAGCTGTTTTTAAATTTTTGGAAACAAGTAGGGACTATAACTCTCTTTTTAATGTAGCTTTAAGGAAGAGTTCCAGTTTCCAGAGATTTTATTTAAAAAAAAGAAATCATTGGTTTCAATGTTTGTAAAACATAGACTTTGACAATTGAGGGGAAAAAAGAAACAGAAAACAAAGACTACAGCAAATACAGGTTTCAAGTATAATATACTCGTAATAATTTTACTGAAATTATATGCTGCAGTTTTGTTTTAAATTTTTTAAAATCAGGATTCTCCTCTATCCAGATCTATCTGTTTGCTTAGTAATTCCATTCCTCTCAATGAAAAACATGCCCCCTCTGCAAGTCCCTAGTGTTCCCACCGTTAAGAGATGTTTCAGTGACCAAACAATTCACCCTTTTTGTTACCTTGATGGCAGAGAGGTCAATCTTTTCTTCTTTGGGTGGGGCAGGTGCAGGTGCTGGGGCAGGGGCCGGGGCCGGGGCGGGGGCAGCGGCAGCAGCAGGGTTCTTTACGTCCTTCTTTGGTGCCATTTTGTTTAAAAGGATGGGTTAAAAAAAGAGAGAGAAGGAGCACCTCCAAAAGAACCTGTCAAAGTGATTCTTGGAAGAGGAGTGGTGGCTCGGTTGATCCACAGCCCAGTGTCTTGCAGGTGGACCCAGAGTGTTAAATGGTATAAGGGCATGCATATATATTTCACTTAGTGCCTAACAGAATCTTGACACTTGGGGCTGGATTGGACAGTTCCCTAGTCCAGGGGGATGGCATTCCGGCTCAGACTATAAATGGAATCAAAAGGGTTAGGGCTTCATCAATTTTTTTAACTCCTCTTGCTTTCCACCCCACCCCCCTGCCCCCGCCACCTTCATATATAAAGGAGAAAGAAGTATGACAAAGCCAGCCAGCTTTAGATCCTTTGATGACAGTAAAGTAGATTGACTGATACTTTCTCTTTATAGAATTACAGTTCTGATGAAGTTGTAAATCATTGTCTTGTCTCCTATGCCTAAGAAACTTTAGTGAAGGATTTGATTTCAGCTTGGAATTTTGGCAGAGTATCACCAACCCAGCTTCTTTGGTCATGCTCCTCCTCTCTTGCCATAATTTGCAAGAAAATGTTTGTCAGCAAAAAGGTAGTGGTGTTTAAAAATAAAAAGCGGACGTATAAGGAGAGCCCATTAAGTCTTAAAGTGGCTTCCCTTCTAGGGAGCACAAACTCTGACTCCCTCTCTCTTAAACTGTGGTGAACAGTATGCTAAAAAGAATAATTCACAGCTGCTTCCTATCACTTAACTTTTTTCTATAATGAAAAATATTAAATGTGGTGGAAGTAACAGGAAGATTTACCCTCTTGCCAAACACTTTTTCTAAGAGTAAAGTAACTTGCAATCACAGTAGATACTTAATCCCTTTTATTTCCTAAATGGAACCAAGTCTAATTATTTATCATCTAATTTTTTCATCCATACTAGGGAGATAAGATAAAATTTTAAATTTACTTAAATGACCAGAGAGATGAAGAGAGAAAAGGACTTTATCATTAGGTGGAAATTCTGGTGAGTAATTTGTAAGTTTTTCCTTTTCTGTCCTTAACTTTCTCAGTTAACAAGACTAGACTCATATTAAGAAACATGATTAGCCAATATACCATCCTCACTCCTGTTAATTTGTGAGATATCTAATTACTGAGTTGTTATTAATTAGTAAAAAAAAAAATCCAGTAGCAAGTCTGAGATTTTAAAAGAGCATATTTACACATTGCTGTTGTTCAGTTGCTCAGTCACGTGAAACTCGAACTGCAGCATGCCAGGCTTCCCTGTCCTTCACTATCTCACAGAGTTTGCTCAAGCTCAGGTCCACTGAGTCGGTGATGCCATCCAACCATCTTATCCTCTGTCGCCCCTTCTCTTCCTGCCCTCTATCTTTCCCAGCATCAGGGTCTTTTCCAATGAGTAGGCTCTTTGCATCAGGTGGCCAAAGTATTGGAGTTTTTTACACGTTATATATATTTATACATTAGATATATAAGATTATATATATATTTGTATGTATACATATTGTGTATATATATATATAATGTGTAAACAGATGATATATATTCTAATTGTTGAATATAATTGTGCTTATAGATTTTAGGCATTTTCTTTTGGTCTGATTAAAAGCATTCCCCAACTTGGTAACTGTTACTCTCCATAGCTAAGAAGGATTGAGACTCATATTGGCAATAATTCATTAAGTCATAGCTGATCCACAGCTAGTCTGATTTCACATGGTGGCCTGATCCACTGGATTATATTATCCACATGGGTTCAAGAGAAGCTTTTTTATTACTCCCTCCTCCTTGCTGTCCCACATCAATGACTCAATCATTACATAAATTATGCTACTCATTGCTTATAGACAAGAGAGTCAAGAGAATCTGAACATATTTTACCTAAGCATATTGCTTGTCTCAAATTAAAATAATTAGAATTCAAAAAATAATGCTATATTTATCATAGAAACTATTTTTGTAAATAGCAGAAATTTTGTCTACCACTTTGTTTTCCTTTGGATTATCAAAGAAAGTACTGAGTGATGGATATGTTCTTCCTTTAACTCATAGCCTGTATTAACACTTTGCTTCATGTGCGGAAATCCCTTAAAATCTGTGACAGGCTTACAAGTAAAAAAGCTTTATGGGCTCTGAGCAAATCAGTTTGAAATTGGAATACTTTATTTCACGTTAAGGGGGAAATGGCTTGATCTCACTGTATGTCTAAATCCTTTCTTGTTATCAAATAAATATCATGGTTTATGAATTCACAGAGGAAAAATATATTGGTGTAGAATTTTCTGCTTGAAAAGTGGAAATCACAAAGGTATAGTGTCATTCATATCTTATCAAGGGTACATGCTGTCAAAACATGACATTACTCATGATATTAATGTTGACCAAGAGGCTGAGATGGTGTTGACAGGCTGTTCCTCAAAACCCATAACTTAGTTTAATCATGTGAAAAGTCTAAGCCCCAATTGAGGGATACTGTACAAAATTCCTGAAGAGCACTTTAAAAAATAGTCAAGATTATTAAAATCAAGGAAAGTCTGAGAAACTTTCACAACCTAGAGGAGACTAAGGAAACATGATGAGTAAATTAATGTAGTATCCAGGATAGAATCCTAGAATAAAAAAGGGACATTGTGTAGAAACTATGGAAATCTGAATAAAGCATAGACTTTAGCTAATGCTGCTGCTGCTGCTACGTCACTTCAGTCATGTCCGACTCTGTGCAACCCCAGAGACAGCAGCCTACCAGGCTCTTCTGTCCCTTGTCAGTTCCTTCTCCAATGCATCAGAGTGAAAAGTCAAAGTGAACTATATCAGAATTGGTTCATTAATTGTGACAAAGGTACCATATTAAACTAAGATGCTAACAATAGAAGAAACTGGGTGTGGAGTACATGGGATCTCCCCTCAACTTTTCTATAAATCTACAACTATCCTAAAATAAATACTTTATTTAAAAATCCCAAGAATGAAAAACCCTAAAACTAATTCACCCTGAAACTTCAAAGAAAGGAATTGTAAGATCTCATTCCTACTTAGTCAACAATCATTGTGTTTCGGTCAGGCATATTATAGAAGGGAAGTCTAAGCATGCGCACCATTTACAGCACTGAGCCCTTTTCTGAAATGGTTAGTCTATTGGACATGATATATATGTTACTTTGATAGATGTTACTAACCAGAGAGAGAAATTATCTGTGGAGAAAGAAGAATTTAGAGCCTTTCTGTAACTATGATCTTGAGTAATTTAATATAGTGATTAAAATCAAAGTGAAATTTCTCTCTTGACTCTTCCTTTTTATAGGCCACGTGACAAGATTTACTTGTAAGGAGAAAGAAGGGCAACAGCTGAGGAGTCATGTTCTCAATGACAGCTGATTTGCCTGTGAGCAGATCTCCAAGTGTTCCTCATGCTTAACTGTACCATTTGCTGTCTAAGTTTTTTTGAGGCTTACCAAAGTGCAGGGGAATGGTAGAGAAGGGATAAATTCACTACTAAAGGTGGGCCGTCATATCCGACCTTCTAAACCCTTTGTATTTTATTTATTTATTTTTATTACACGGTCAAGATTTGATACACATCAATCTTTTTCTTATGTAATGGTGTAGGTTTTTAGTTTCTTTTGAACTAAGATAAAGTATTTGTTTTCTATTTGGAAATTTAGAGCCTGGGAAATGAGAGGAAGCAGTATTTCCCCTTCTCTGCCCTGGTCCTTATAATAGTCTAACAAGCTCATCTACTGACCAGGCAACCACAGAGATTTATTTATCGCACATACTGATCACTTATAATATGCTAGGTGCTTTTATAATAGCACTCATTAGGCTTACTGGGTGAACAAGATGGATTTGGTTCCTGTTCTCTTGGCGTTTTGCTGGAGATGGGGGCTGTGAAAAACAGTAATCAAGTAAATGAAAGGATGGCAAATTGTCACAAGTGATAAAGAAAACCAAATGCTGTGAAAATAATTATTTGAAGTGGAGTGGACACCCATTTTTATATCTGAGGAGATGCCATTTTAGCTTAAAAAGAGACCCTTTCCTTGTACTTGATTTATACTTTTAGTTTTTCTGAAACTTAGAGCAGAAGAAGTAATGATATTATAAAATTTGCAATTATATGGAATTTAACCATTTAGAAAATGAGTCCAAAGTGTAAAATGTGTATATCCTTCAACTCTGCAATGCTAATGTTTCACAATTAGTAGTGACTCTCCACCCTGGTTGTATATTAAAATTTTTTGTGGAGATTTTATTAAATTCCTATGCCTGGGTTCAAGAAATTCTTTCTTTCAGAATTTCTTTCAGAAATTCTGATCTAATGGGTCTGGTGTGGGGGGAAGGGGCAGCAGAGCATGGGCAGCAGTATTTTTTAAAAAGCTCCATGGATAATTCTTATGTAAAGCTAGTTTTGAGAAACACTAGTCATAGTCAAACACTCATGCCTATGAACCAAGATCCTGTACAAGGGTATTATTACAGCATTGTTTCCAACAGGAAAAAGATCACAACCGAAATGCCTATCAATGAATATTGGTTAAACTGACATGGTCCGTGTGGTGTTTTTCTATGCAGTTCCATGGGATAAGGAAAGATCTGTAAGAAATGAAAATAGAATGTGATACCATATATGTAATATATCCACAAAAATCTACATAATTACCTATGCATGTATAAATACATGTCTAGGTTGATTCTTGTTCAGACAGGTGAGAAATGAGTTATGGGGACTGCAGAAATTTCAAGGGACTTCCCCAAAGGTCCAGCAGGTAAAGAATCTGCCTGCAATGCAGGAGACGCAAGGGATGCAGGCTTGATCCCTGGGTTGGTAAGACCCCCTGGAGAAGGGCATGGCAACCTACTCCAGTATTCTTGCTGGGAAAATCCCATGACAGAGGAGCCCAGCTGGCTACAATCCATGGGATTGCAAAGAGTCTGACATGACTGAAATGACTGAGCACACACAGAAAGCTCAAGCTGAGTGCTGATGGAGGGATTCGTAGAGAAAAATTAGGAAGACTACTTCCCATTACGCCTCTTCTGAACACTGAATCCGGTTATCATGATTTAGGACATGACTTGAAAGATGATGTTCCTATGCTTCTCAAAATGCTCATGGCTGTGTATATTGCAGAAGAAAGGTGATAATATAGGGGGCTTGAGATCTGCGAAGAGAAGTTACAGAGACTCACTTCTATAATTTCATTTGTTGTGATGCCCTCTTTGATGGCACTGTTCCTTCCTCTCTACTCTTTCTCATTTGTGCCTGAACTGTGGATCTTGGGGATACATACTCTCCACACACACACACACACACACACACACCTTTACAAGGACATACTTACTCTTTCTCTCTCTCTCTCTCACACACACACAGCTACAAGGACACACGTACTCATACACACCTTTCTTCAGCAACCAAACATAGCCCTGAAGAATTAATTAGATCATGTGGTCCATTCTAAAGGAGATCAGTCCTGGGTGTTCTTTGGAAGGAATGATGCTAAAGCTGAAACTCCAGTACTTTGGCCACCTCATGTGAAGAGTTGACTCATTGGAAAAGACTCTGATGCTGGGAGGGATTGGGGGCAGGAGGAGAAGGGGACGACAGAGGATGAGATGGCTGGATGGCATCACTGACTCGAGGGATGTGAGTTTGAGTGAACTCTGGGAGATGGTGATGGACAGGGAGGCCTGGTGTGCTGCGATTCTTGGGATCACAAAGAGTCGGACACCACTGAGCGACTGAACTGAACTGAACTGAACTGAACTGAAGAGCTTCTTACTACTTATTAAAGGACATGAGTTTTGAATGCTTATAATATTCTCTAGGAGTGAAAGAGAGGAAGAGACTTGGGAGTTTTGAAGTATTAGAGAATGAAATGACAAAAAATTGTAATAAGAGTTGTAATGGACTTAGCTCTTGGACTTTTATTTTTTGATGTTTTAGAGAAAGAGAAATGAATAAAATGTAGAAACGATTGTTTGGGCTGGATTTCTTTAACTGACACGACTGAAGTGACTTAGCAAGCATGCATGCATGCATTGAGAAGGAAATGCCAACCCACTCCAGTATTCTTGCCCCGAGAATCCCGGGGACAGAGGAGCCTGGTGGGCTGCCATCTATGGCGTTGCACAGAGTTGGACACGACTGACGCGACTTAGCAGCAGCAGCCTCAATGCTCAGTGTTGTGGCTGATTTATATTAGATGCTCAAAATTTACAATGAATAGATAATTTTGGATAACAACATGTAATAATTAATTGAGTTTTATTTGAAACCACAAGGAAAAACAAATTGACTTTTATAAAGTCTGTTTAATTAAAAATGTGTCAACTAGCAAGTGAGTAAATGCAATCAACCTTCAGCAGAATTTTTGGATTTCTGTTTTATATTAAGGCTTGGAGCTATTTTGGTACACCTATTTGTTAGGTATAGGTTATATTGTTGCTAAATTCAGAGTCAAATCTTTCCTTAAGCCATAGACAGAGAGTAGAGATTTACTTTGTATTCCTGTTTTGATGATAATACAGTATATAGAGCCTATTATATGTATTACTATGAACTGGGTTTATAGCAAGCTGTTCTTAAAGAGGAATTATCACTTTAGACATAGAATGGGTAAAAATGGTATTACTTATGAGTCTTGAAAAACTGTGTGTTCAGTTACTAAGTCATGTCTGACTCTCTGCAACCCCATGGGCTGCATCATGCCAGGCTCCCCTGTCCTTCACTGTCTCCAGGAGTTGCAATCAAATTAGGTAAAAAATATATTCTCAGGAAATTTTATTCAACAAACATTAAATATTTACTGTGTCTTGTATACCATGCCGGGCACTCTGAATACAGTTGTGAGCAAACACTTGAGGTTATAGTCTGTTGAGGGAGAAAAGCACTGGTGCATCACCCATGTAAGTCTAAAATTATACTGAGATGGGTATTTGAAACAGTATATAAGTGGGGTTAAGAGAAGATGGAGTTGGAAAAACTTGAGGCTATCAGTGAAGTCTTCCCTCAGGAAAGGATAATTGGATTGAGAACAGGAAGAAAGGCAGTAATACATGAAGGGAGCAGGGATGAAGATTCTAGCCAACAGAAATGGCAGTGCACAAGCCATCTTAACAAGAGTTGCCATACACAACAATAAAGTATCTGTATAAATAAATATTAAAGCAAATGAAAAAAATTAAATGGGGGTTACCATTAAAAAGAAATTGAAAGTGGCCCCATCAATTGTCCTTCAAAACAAATCAAAAAGACATTGGAATTTCAAAGATTCGCCTTCTTAGCTGAGTCTGTATCTGCAAAGTAACTTAGAAATCCCATCTGTCCAGCCAACTAGAATAAAAGTAGGTGACAGAAAACTCAGAGAAATCTTGAGAATGCAAAGTGTGTAATGGATTTTGCCTATCTTTCTTCTTATGGAAAGGAGGTGAAAGTGAAAGTTACTCAGTTGTGTCCTACTCTTTGTCCATGGAATTCTCCAGGCCAGAA
This sequence comes from Bison bison bison, assembly GCF_000754665.1. Taxonomy (NCBI): domain Eukaryota; kingdom Metazoa; phylum Chordata; class Mammalia; order Artiodactyla; family Bovidae; genus Bison; species Bison bison. The sequence continues at coordinate 32,361,940 of NW_011495032.1, forward strand.
TGCTGGAACGGGTAGCTGTTCCCTTCTCCAGGGGATTTTCCCAACCCAGGGATCAAACCCGGGTCTTCTGCATTGCAGGTGGATTATTTACCACCTGAGCCACCAGGAAGGCTCTATGGAAAGGTAATATTCCTCCAGCTTCATAGCAAGGACTTTGAAAAAGACACATTGACCTCATCAGCTCCCAAAACTCAATGTGTTTTCTTGCCTCCTACCAATTATTTTGCCCAAGTAGTCAGAAAGATTTTGTGTGTGTGTGCATGTGTGTTCCCTGAAGACATAATTCCTGAGAAGCATAGATAATTATTTTATATTTCCCCACATATAGGGACCATTAAAAGTTTTTAGTAAAGCCTTGTTGAATTAGAATGGAATTTGTTGTCATAACTCCCTTATACAACCCTGAAGAAAATCTGTTAATTGAGTACAATTGGCTCTTCATATCCATGGATTCTGAATCCTTGGATTCAACCAACTGTGGGTCAAAAATATTTGAAAAAAAATTCCAGAAATTTCCAAAAAGCAACATTTTTGGAGAAGTAAATGGCAACCCTCCTCAGTATTCTTGCTTGGTAAATCCCATGGGTAGAGGAGCCTGGTGGGCTACAGTCAATGAATTCACAAAAGAGTCTGACATGACTTAGCCACTAAACAACACAGCAACAATTTACATAGCATTTCCGTTGAATTAGGTATTATAAGTAATCTAGAGGTGATTTAAAATATATGGGAGGATGCTCACAGGTCATATGCAAATTGTTGTTGTTCAGTCATTAAACTGTGTCTGACTCTTTGTGACCCTATGGACTGCAACACACCAGGCTGTAGTATATGCAAATAACACACCCTTTTATAGGAGACTGGAGCATCCACAGAGTTTGGTATCTTTGGAGAAGGAGAGGTTCCCGAATCATTCTCCCTTGGAGACTGAAAGATGACTGTATGTAGTAAACAATAACTGTGAAAATTTTAATTTCTCCATATGAAGTGTCCTGTTCATTTGTGATAAGTATTTTTTGGTGTAACAAAGTACTATTTTAGCTTTAGAAGTTTGCCTCAATTTCCTTTGCTATGCCTCTTTAGGTAAAATAAGGATTAGCTTGAATGTGTGAAGAATTACTGTGTGTATGTGTGTGGGTAAAAAGCACAATGTTAATAATAGTTATTTCTGAGTGATAAAAGTATAAGTGAGTTTCCTTTTGCTAATGTATATTTTCTATTTTTCTTCTGTGGTTGCAGTTTGTTTATATAATACATAAATGATAAAATAATTCAAAAAGCTAACAATAAAGATTTGATATTGGCACAATACAAAGAATTCACATAAAAGCCCACTTGTTAAACTTTCAATTAAGATTCAGGAATTTTTCCCTTTTATGCTTATATAGCTAAGTTCATGTCTGTGTGATGATTATATGAAAACTTGCCGATGACAGGCACTTGGAATAAAGGGGCTTCACCTAATTCCATGCCCCAACAGCTACTTATCTGGATTTTAGTTGACATATCCACAAGGCCCCAATATTTGCTTATTATAGCTCTTCTATCACCTACAATTTATTTCCTTGCTTGAGCTTTGTCTATAAATTACAATCCACATTTGGTGAGTGAGAATTGTATGGAGATGGTATCTTCTTATTGGCTTTTCCCACTTAACAAATTGAATAAAAAGTAGAGTTCATGTTTTTGAGTCTCTCAAGCCTTCATAAGTAGCATGCATTAAATCATCCACTTCTCCAATCACAATTCACCCCAACAGGAATAAGACTGTATCTGTGATTTATTTGGGTAATGATTGTGTAGTTCATATAGCCCAACCTCAAAGCTAAAGCAAGCAATGAACTGTTGAATTATTTCTCCATGAGAATATTAACTAGGGAAGTCTGGTTTACTTCTAAGGAAGGAGGGAAGAAAGAAAGGAAGGAATAGAGGAAAGAAGGAAGTTACCATTGACAGTTATTTTAGTTTTAGAGAGGCTTAAATACAAAATGAGAGAAATTGATAAGATACCATCCATCATCTCTTTTTACTGCAAAGTTCTATGAATTTTGCTTGTGAACAGCATTATTATAGTGGCCATCTGTTGATAGTTATTGTGTATCATCTTCATCAAAACTTGCAACAATTTTGAGTTAGAGATTTATCCTACTATCCATTTTACAGACCAAAAGACTCAGCAAGGTAAGGTAATGTACCAGTTACACACAGTAAAAGTGTCAAAAACAGAAATAGAACCTGGTTTTGATAATTAAAAGCCTAAGCTCTTAACTATTGCTTCCCACTGACTGAGAGAAGAGAAATTACATGTGAAAACCTATGTGGATTACACATCAGCTGTCCAGTTATGTTAGAATTAAAACTTATTGATCCATTTCAATGCTATGTTTCAGAAGAGAGACTCAAAGAGGGAAAATAACTACCCGAAGGCTAGAGACGCCAATGTCTGAGAAACCTTGGGAGTACTGGAAAACACAAAGTGGAACAGAGTATACAGTAGTGACAGGATCATACTCCTGGCATATTTTTTAATGCTTTAATGAATGGGAGTGTGCATTTTATTTTTATTTATTTATCAACTCACCATGAGGCATGTGGGATCTGAGTTCCCCAGCCAGGGATCAAACCTGTGCCCTCTGCATTGGGAATGCAGAGTCTTAACCACTGGACCACTAGGAAATTCTCCTGGCATTTATTATCCAGAGAAAAACATTTATTGGATCTTTCAATAATGGAATTATGACCTATGGAACTTGCAAGATTAACTCCTAACATTGTTCAACAAGGTGGATTTGACCTAATTCCCACCTGCCTCCCTTCATTGCTTTTATCTTTGCATGTAACGCTGTAGTCCTAGTGACCATTCCACCTTAGGGGTCTATTTTGTTGTATGTAGGCTGTTCTTGCTGTATCTTTGCATGCAATACTTTTCCACACACCTTTTCATGCCAGTCTCCTGGGATCACTGAGATGTCAGTCTTTAGTGTTACCTCTTTAGAAAGACCTTCCCCAGTCATGTTATCATAAGGAGTCTCTATTTCAGTCATTATCTAGGCCAGTATTTGATTTTCCTCATAGCCTTTATAAATTTCACATTTTATAATTTGTCTTCTAATGTATTTTAGGAAGTGTGCTGCTCCATGAGATCAGGGACGCATCTGTCTGGTTCTACAGCAAACCTCAAGCTCTCAACTCATAGTAAGTTCAAAACAAGTATTTATTTATTGAATGAATGAATAAATAAGTGAGTGGTATGGGTTTTGGCATTGGTTAATTATAATTAAATGATTCAGGCAGTTTGCAGCTCTAATTTTTGAGAGCTTGGAAGAACTTGGATAGCTAGATTAGAAGGCACTGAACAGAGAATTGACTATCAGAACCCATTCTGAGATGGTAAAGACTTTGACATTATTTAGTGGGAGGAAGGGAAAACAGTGACTAAAAAACAATTTTAATTATGTAAAATGTAACAAGAGAACATTCATCAGTGCTTCTTAATATGAAACTAAGTAGGATGAGTGAAGAGATTTTTCTGATAAAAATAATTCACCAACTGAGGGTTAAGAGATACTCTAAAAGTGTTCTGAAATGTTATAAACTGTTTCTTTTTAAGAGCAGATAGGTATTTAAGTGCAAGCTTTTTAAGGGACTAGGAGTGGATAATAAAGATGATTTTTTTTTCTTTTTGATATTTACACTCCTTTCATCACTAAGTTTTTAACCAGTATTATTTATTTAACTCTCAGTAAATCCCATCCTTGTGTAAATAGGAGCTGGTGTTTTTTTCTTCTACTGCTCTTAGAGTTACCTTGCTAGAGGTCATGCCATATCCAGGGCAAGCCGGGATCAGTGCTTAGGAATCCTTCCTTCAGAGGGAGATGGTGAGCCATGTGGAAAAGGAGTCAGCGTGATTCTTTGCATGGTTAGCATGCTGCTTCCCTTGGGGGTAAGGTTTCTTAAGGAAGGACATTTATAGTGATTAAAATTGCTCAGAGCTTGCTTCATTGTGTAATTCTGATACTGTAGTATGTGATATTGGCAAGAGGGGAGTATGAAAGGGACAGAAAATCCCAGACGGTGACATAGAAGGGCACATGGTGTAGACGTTACCTTAAGTAAAGGGACTGCAGCAGCAGATGCACAGGAGCCCATTGGTCAGACTCCGGGTCAGAAATGCCTCCTGGTCATCTCTGGAGAAGGACGGCCGAGAGCACAGATGCCCAAGGACAGCGACTGTCTGTTAGCTCACTGTCATTCTATAATATCATCGTTCCAAGAACAAACTGGCAAAATAAGCATTTGCTGTTTTTCTGGGAAATAAGTACAAAGTAACTCCCAGGGCAAAAATGTTAAGAAGAAATACTAATTATGTGCCTACCTTAAAAACCAGTAATTTTACTGCTATAAACATACCTTACCACAATGTCTACATGTAGGCATAAACCTTCTTAGCAACATTATTCATAGTAGCACAAAGCTGAAAACAATTCAGATATCCATCAACAGTAGAGAGGACATGTAAAACACAGTATATTCATATAACGACGCATTACACAGCAGTAAGAAGGAACAAACTACAGGTATATATAATAACGCGATCAGTCTCATGTAGTGTTGAGTTAAAGAATGCTGATAAAAAAAAAGTATATATAATATGATTCTATTTATATGAAGTTCAAGACCAAGTGAACTGAACTGATTGCATAAGAAGATAGGGTGGTGGTTAACTCGGAAAGGAGGGTGGGATAGTGGTGGTGAGTGGAAAGGTAGCTGCATGAATATATTCACTTTGTGATTATTCATCAAGCTGTACACTTATTTTGGCACCATCCCAAATATATAATTTAATAAAAAGCTCAGTAATGAAAAGAAGTAATACTGCCCTTCAAAGTAAAATGAGTGAGAGTAGATGACTCAATGGACACGAATTTGAGTGAATTCCAAGAGACAGTGAAGGAAAGGGAAGGCTGGTGTGTTGCAGTCCACGGGGTTACAAAGAGTCGGCCACGGCTTAGCAACTGAACCACAGATGAAGTCGAAGAAACTGAGGGCTGCTGTTTTCAAGCGTGTTTTAGGGGCTTCAGGGGGCAGGAGTGTGGCCGTCTCCATTTGGAGGATGGGCAGCAACTGTAGGGACAGGAATAGCTGTGGCTGACTGTGCATTTGCTACTTCTCCCGGTCAAAGTTTTCTAATTCAGGCCAGGAGAGTATCTGTGACTCCAGGAGGCCACACTGTGGCATGTTAAACATTCTCTAGGGACTGGCAGCCTTGGCCTGTGCGTTTGGAGGAGTTCTAGAAGAGAGGATAGCACAAAGAGCATGCTGGGCCCACTCCAAAACAGCACCAGGATCTAAAAGATGCCAGACACCTGCTCCCCGTAATAATAAACTTCAGTGTGAGATTTCTTGCTTTTAAATTGCTCCATACATTCTTGTATATCACACACCTGTGGGCTTTTCTGACATGGAGGAAGTTAGGACCATGAAAGCTGGGAAGAAGGCAAAATGGAACTGCAATGGCCTCTTTCTCAGCTTGTAATGAACTATTTGCAGTCAAGACCAAGCACGCTTATTGATTCTCATCAAGTGAGATTCTTTGCAGAGAGAAAGCATCGCCTGCCCTGAGGTGAGCCCCATGGGACTGTTCCTGCCGCACTCTTTCAAACAAACAGATTAAACTCCTCATAAGATGCTTCTTCTGACACATCCACACTGTATATATGAAAATCCCCTTGGTCTCCTTTTGGCAGTTAAGATGCTTGGAGCTTCAGTGCAATGCAGCCTGTGTACCAGCTGGCAAGGTGATTTTTTTTTCCCTTCCCAGGAATGTGTAAAGGAAGAATTAGATTGCTGTTTGTTGAAATAGACTGTATATCTCACAAGTCCCATTTCAATAATCTTCTGGAGGCAAGAATGAATTTTGGATTGGAAAGGGCATTACAACGTGGCTAAATAAATAGCATGAAGCCCCTCGGCACCTAGCCAGCAAGCAGAGCTACAATGTGACTTCCAGCCTTTACATTTCACAGTCTCTTTCTTCAGCAAACAGAGTCTGAAAGGTCTTACACAGAGGCAGAATTTTAAGTCTGAACACTCAGGAAACTTGGTCTTCGAAATCCAAAGCTGTCATATAATCCCCTGAGAAGTGTCAGAAACTTTCCAACTAAACTTTTTATGTCTTCAGTAATTGTTAAATCCAATATGCCTTAGGTTTCCCCTCAAATTCAGTCTTTGAGCTACATATATATTCCTGTACATTTCTCCAACTTTAAGACTGGACTCCACCATCAGAGTCGTATGAAGACCCTCTATAGGGCTGTGCATTAATACTGCAAATCTAGAAATCCAAGATATCCTGGTAGAGGGAGAAAGACCTTTGGTTGGGGCTTGGAGGAGTGGGAAATCTGAGTGCTCAAGTTTGATTTGTGGTTTGGTCCCATTTCTTTGTCATTGTTGTTCAGTCACTAAGTTGTGTCTGACTCTTTGTGACCTCATAGACTGCTGCGCATCAGGCTTCCCTGTCCTTCACTATCTCCCTGAGTTTGCTCTAACTCATGTCCATTGAGTCAGTGATGCCATCCAACCATCTCATCCTCTGTCTCCCCCTTCTCCTCCTGCCCTCAATCTTTCCCAGCATCAGGGTCTTTTCCAGTGAATCAGCTCTTTGCATCGGGTGGCCAAAGTATTGGAGCTTCAGCTTCAGCTTCCGCATCAGTCCTTCCAGTGAATATTCAGGATTGATTTCCTTTAGGATTGACTGGTTTAATCTTTCTGTTCCATTTCTTTCCTCAGTTTATATTTCCTTAGGTGTGAAGGAAAGGGAGTATCTAAAGCAGGTCTTGTGTATGAGTGAAATAATTTTTATAGTTTGCCTTCTCACAATGAACCTAGTTTTCCTAGAATACTGAAAAAAAATGGATGAACCCCCACCTTATCCCTGCTAACCTCCTCCTCATTCATGGACTCTTGTCATTTGGCTCTTCAGCTTATTCATTATGTTTCTGTGCCTCAGGACCTTTGGAAATGCTATTATTTCTCCATGCACTGATCTTTCCACCTTTCTTTCAGTGACTACATTTTCCTGTCCTTCAACTATTAGCTTAGATGTCATCTCCTCAGAGAAACCTTATCTATCACACTATCCAAAGTAGGTTTTACTTCCCCTATTCCTTATTGCAACACTTCATTTGATAGACTCATGGTATTTATAAGAATTTGAGTTATTTATTTACCTGATTATTGTGTAGTGTTACCTATTATAATGTAAATTCTGTGAGGCAGCATTCATGGCTATCTTGTTTACTGTTGTAGCTCTCTAATGTGGAATAGTATCTAATATATAGTATTATGCTCAATAAATATTTGTTGAGTAAATAAACGAATAGGCTTATTTTGGGTGATACATTTTTCTTTGTACTGTGCGAGGTTTTTTTCTGAGGCTAGTGTCTTAGGTATTTTTCTCTCTTAGAGACTTATAATCCTTTTTCAAAATATTAATGAATTACTATTTGACTGTGCTGGGTCTCTGTTGCTGGGCGGGCTTTCTCTAGTTGTGTTGAGCAGGGATACTCTCTTGTGGTGGTGCATGGATTTCTCATTACAGTGGCTTCTCTTGTAGAACACAGGCTCGAGGGTAGGCTTCAGTCGTTATGGCACATGGGTTTGGTTACCTTGTGGCACGTGGATCTTCCCAGACCAGGGATTGAACCTGTGTTTCTTGCATTGGCAAGCAGATTCTTAATCACTGGGCCACTAGGGAAATCCTATAATCCTTTAAATAGAAAAAGTAAATGATAGTTGTTCAGTCGTGTCCAATTGTTAGAGACCCCATGGACTGTAGCCCTCCAGGCTTCTCCATCCATGGGATTTTCCAGGCAAGAATACTGGAGTGGGTTGCCATTTCCTTCTCCAGGGGATCTTCCTGACCAGTAGATTGAACCCGGGTCTCCTGCATTGCAGGCAGACTCTCTACTGTCTGAGCCACCAGGGAAGCCAAGAGAAACATATATTACAGTTTTGGAGATAGGAGAAAAGAGAGTTGGTCTTATTTACCTTTCCAACCTTGTATTAGTCATCTGTTGCTGCATCACAAACTACCCCAACATGTGTAACAGCCTACAGCAACAATAAACATTCATCTCACATAGTTTCTATGAATTAGGAACTCACAACTAGCTTACATGAGTCTTTCTGGCTCAGAGACTCTCATGAAGTTTTAACTAGGATGTTGTCTGGGGCTGCAGTCATCTGCAAAGGCGCCGGTGGTCCACGCCTACGGCTAGCTAGTAGGGATGTTGACAGGAGCTCTCATTCCCTGCCATGTGGGTTTTCTGTGTGACTGGATGAGTGTTTTCACAAAATGACTGCTGGCTTCCCGCAGAGCAAGTGATTCAAGACAGAAAGCTGAAGCTGCAAAGTCTTTCATAGCTTAGCCTCAGGTGTTACACACTTTTATTCTCAATTTGGTTATTTATGTCAGTCCTACTTGATGCGGGAGGGGACTACTTAAGGTGTGAAAACCGGGAGGTAAGAATCACCGGAGGCCATTTTGGAGGCCAGCTTCTTCAAATCCCAGTGTAGTTGTGTTTTCGGGTTTCTGGGGTTTTTCATCTTGTTTCTGTTTCTCTCCCTCAATCAGCTAATAGCGACATCAACTCTCTCATAAGGAGATATCTCAGGACCCAGAGACAATGTAATAGGCATCTGCATGTGAGAAAAAAACATCATTTGTGCTTACTAAAATCAATTTCTGCACGCACAGAACTCTCCTTGGGCCCGTCACTGTGCCTACACAAAGGAAAAACACACAGGAATTCTCCAGTAAGATAATTTTTTTTTGAATGAAAGAATGAAAAAAATAAAGGAATCTGTTTTTTCCCCTCATGAACCTGAGGGCTGGTTTTGTGCTGTGACTTACACAATTTCCAGCCTTCAGAAATACACATCAATTTTAATAATAATAATAAAAAAAATACTGTTAACTTTTAACTTTCATAGTCTGGGTAGATGCCTATCAGACTTGAAACCCATTCAACACAAACCAGACAAATCTTTCACTTTCACAAATGGACAGTTTTATCCCTTCCTTCTTCTCTCTCTTTCTTTTCTAAGCATTTGCATTTGTTGAAATTTATTCTGGCCATTAAGTTTAATGCCTAATACACAGAATAGGTATTTTAATTCTTTACCTACTTGCATTAGTTACAATCCATTTCCAGAACTATTCTATAAATGTTGTCCCTATGGCCCTAACTACTGTCATTAAATTTATATCTTACTTATCTGTAAAATGCTTTTGGAATTTAAAAAATATCCACACTCCAATAATGCCTACACAAGTTATTTTTCCTTAAAAGGTTCAAAACGCATAAGATCCTTCTTTAACAATGGAGTATCAAGTGACATTTTATATCTTAAAAATACCATTTATTGTGATTCTCATTTACATGATTTGGTGGCTAGGCTTTGCTAAAGATGATTTTAGAGCACTACCATAAAATTAAAACCAAGAACTCTGATCCAGTGCTTGTGGGAGTGTACATTTATGGTATAACTATTTTGTGGATTGGAGTTGAACTTGTGTACTTTCTATGGACCAGTAATTCCAGTCCTGGGTGTATATATACATATATTACCTCATATGCAAAAATGTGTACTGCAATGTTGTTGGAGTGAAAAATTCAGAAAGCATAAGAGCAAAAGCACAAATGGATGACAACATAAACCATTACCAACATAAAATATTGATATAATTCATATAACAGAATATTCTACAGAAGCAAAAATCAATAAAATAGTGCATACATCAACTTGGGTGAATCTCACAAGCATTACGCTGAAAGATAAAAAGCAGTTTATACAAGCAAACACAGTGTCTGACTCCATTTATACGCCTAAAACATCCAACCAGTATTATATTGTCTATGGTCTAAACAGACAGAATAAAAATACAACAATATAAATGAAAATTACAAACCTCAAATTTAATATAGAAATTTTCCTTCTAAGAAGGAGCGGGGGTGAATAAGATCTGGGGTGGGTAGATAGAGGGATTTAATTGTAGTTGTAATGTTTTATTTCTTGAGCTACATGGTACTTATATGGATTTTTGTTTTACTATTTGAACTTCGCAAAACAATTCATAATTTTAAAAATTTAAGTGAAATGGTGAGATCTTTTGAGAATCGTAGTTTGGCTACTTGATGGTGAGAACTGAGATACAGTTATTAATATAATAACAGTCAACATGTGTTCAAACAACATTTTATGTGATTTTTAAAATTGGAGTTTCCATATTTTTATATATACCTCTGCTGCTGACAACATTGATTTCTCCTTTTATCCAAGTGATCATTTTGACTAAAATCAAATGTGCCCTTTCTCTCTTTGATCTGTAAAACGGCATTGGTTGCATCAAGTCATTTTTGGTCTAATGTTTTATATGGCTATAATGCTTGGTTGAAGTATAAAAACTTGAGTATTAAAAATAAAGACCTTGAAGAAGAAATCTAGGTTCACAAAAGGGAGAATTAAAAATTTCTAAACTGCTTCCCTACATATTCTAAATACTCTTTGAAGCACAAACATTTAACAGTTATTTGCTCTTCTGCTCTGTTTGCCTTTCTAGTGTTACAGAATGGTTCAGGAAAAGAAAGAAAAGATGAAGGATGGGACACTCCAAGGGTGGCTAATTGTTTTTTCCTGTATGTGGTAGAGTTACTGCACTTGTATCACCAGGCAAGTGCTCAGAGATTTGCAGATTAAATTTCTGCAAGCACTTTGAAAGTTCCCTCATATGGTCTGTGACCATACTACCCTTAGTTGGAGAAATACAGGTTTTGACACTGGATATTGGCTATGCTGGAGTGGCTGTCCTATTCTAATGACTACATTTAAATCTCTATGATCTTAAGAAAATGACATCTCAACATGGGCTGAAATTTCTAGCATTCTAGCTGTCAACAATATGGTAAACAAACAGACAAAACAAAAACCAAACCCTGCAAATGAAAAAAAGGAAAAATAAATCCCAGATGCAAAGATATAGTTGTCCCAAGTTTCATTAAACCATTGGTTCTCAACCTTGACTGCACATTGGAATTACTTGGGGAGTTGTAAAAATACACTGATGCTTGGTCTCATTCCCAGAGATTCTGATTACAGCCTGGGTATCAGAATTTTTTTAAATTATTTATTTTTAATCAAAGGATAATTGCTTTACAATGTTGTGTTGGTTTCTGCCATGTATAAACATGAATCAGCCACAGGTATACATATGTTCCCTCCCTCTTGAACCTTCCTCCCACTTGTTCCCACCCCTCTAGATGGTTACAGAGTCCCAATTCATTTCTCTGAGTCATACAGCAAATTATCATTGGCTATCTATTTTACATATGGCAGTTGTATATGTTTCCATGCTACTCACTACTCTCTCCATACCCTCCACCCCCACGTCTATAAATTTGTTCTCTCTGTCTGCTTTCCATTGCTTCTGGACATCAGAATTTTAAAGAATCATTCCAGGTGATACTAATGTAAAGTTTATGAACTACTTACTGCATTAAATTAAAAAAATTTTTTTCTGTGTGAGAGAGCCTGAAAGTGCGATTGAAAACTTACTGACTCTCAGCTCACGTATATTCCTACTCACCATTGAATCAGTTTATACAGATTAAAGGTAACTAATTAAATCAGTGCTATTGCTAGCCAGACCCATGCACACAGAAATGAGAGCTGGCAGCCAGGATGCAAGGGAGAAGGAATAACATCCATTTTCCCCTCTTCTTGAAGAAGAGTCAGACATGACTTAGTGACTAAATAGTAACAAATGAGTAAAAGCAAAAACTTATAATTGGTGTCAGTGGGTTAAAAGCATCTGTGAAATGGTATCATGAGTACTTAGCAGTGCTTTGGACATAGTGAGCATTGAATATATATTCACTGAATAAAGGGATGAACACATGAATAAATGAAGGGAGCTTTGAATACAAGGAATACTCAATGAAAGTATCATGTTGGTGAGAACTAAAATCATCTAGCGATTCTATAACACTTCTGAAAAAAAGTTGAAAGTCCCACATCTCTATTCTATCTATTCCTTTGGCATTTGTTGAAAGGAACTATATTTTTGTAATGTTGATTCTTCCTAATCTTAAGTGGGATGGAGATTGCTGAGCATCTCAGTTCCAGTTGGAATTCACCTGTCATTCAGTTCCCTCGCAGGACACTAGAAGAGGGAAACTCTTTCTTCACAGCTGTCCAAGATCAAAAGTAAAGTGTTTGTCGTTCAGTCGTTTCTGACTCTTTGTGACCCTATGGACTACAGCCCACCAGGCACCTCTGTCTATGGGATTCTCCAGGCACGAATACTGGAGTGGGTTACTATTTCCTTCTCCAGGGAATCTTCCCAACCCAGGAATCGAACTGGTGTCTCTTTCATTGCAGACAGATTCCTTACTGTCTGAGCCATCAGGGAAGCCTGTCCCAAAATCAAGAGGTTCCCCAAATTAAATTAAACACTGAACATTCAAGGACATTTCAAGATGAGATATGCTTCTTTTTTTACTTTCTTAGCAATACCTTAAGTATTGAAAAGAGCATTTGATAAGTGATAGTTCTGGGACGATTTTTAATCTCCTTATCAGCTCAGGAAGCTGTTCTGCTTTTCACTCCCCTACATTGGCGCCCCTGCCCTCTGTGCCAAACTCTTGTAAACTGGTTCACAGAAGATGTAGATTTGCTTTGAGACCGCGGTTAGCTTGCTTCCATCAATTCAGTTAAAGGGGCTTCATCTCAGGATGGTTCACCACTTCAGGTTGAAATTAAGTTCTCCTTAACCTGCCCAGGGGAGGTAGGGAGATATTGAAGTGCTTCCCTCATCCTTCTGCTAAATCAGTTCTGCACTTGACTCATTATGTGAGTATTAGAGAAAAATTTCTTTCAACTAATGTTAAGGAGGATTGGACCAAAATACAAATACCTAAGTTTGTCAGACTAATAAGCACAGGAGAAAAAAACCCCAAGAAGTAAATTTTAGTTAACAATTTTTGTGTTTTGTATGAGTCCTAATGTCCTGATACCAGGTGGTCATTTCCTTGGGGACTCCAACAGGGAAGAGAAGAAAGGAAGAGGAAGTGTTTGGGTTTTTTTAACAGTAAAATTATTGCCACTCATTTACCTTCAGAATAGTCTTATTTTTAATGTTAGACAAAAGTAAAAATTTTAACATGAAAATAATAGTGGACCTGTGGCTGATTCTTTTTGATGTATGGCAGAGGCCAACACAACATTGTAAGGCAATTATCTTCCAATTAAAAAAAAAAAGAAAAAAAGCAATAGTGGGCATAAGACTCCATGACGTGAGTCTTTGGGTTAATGTATTTTATAAAAATTTTTATTGTTTTTCTTTTGTATAACTAACACCTGCACATTTAAATACTATAGAAGTCTATAATTTAGAAAAAATAAATTTCCCATAATTCCATTACCAGTAATAATATTTTAGCATATATTTTTCACATTTTTCTATATATAGCCTAATATTAGTAATAATAATAATAATGGTATTATATTTTACATACTATGTGATATTTTTTGGTTTTGTTTCACAATATATACTAGTTGTCTTTCCATCTATATGGGGATATATTATATTGTCAGTTTTAAATTACTTCATATAAAAATGTATGTCAAATTTTCATGTTTCAACTGGATTAAAGAACTTTATCCATAGGCACCTGAGAAGGGATTTTTCTCATCATGATTGTTTATTTGCATTCACAGAAATAATAGCCTAGATCCATCTGGAAAGGCAGCACAAGCATTCACTGAACACACACATCTGCTGTGTGTAGGGTGGTACAAAGATGAGTAAATTGTGTGCCTGCTCACGGTCTAGTGCGGGTAACAGAGAGGGTTAAATATTGTTTAAAGCCATTGAGTTTTAAGTTTCCCAACAGTGGTCTAAGTGAACTTTCTGAGTAGAATAGGGGAGGGAGAGACTAATTCTGACTGAAGGGAATGGGTGAAATTTTTGGAAGGAAATGTGTTTTGCATTAGACCTCAAAGGTTGTGTTGGATTTTGATAAGAGGGTAAAGAAAAAGTCTGGCGCAAACAGTATGACCTAAAGCATGTGACCCTAAAGGACATGATATGTTCAAGGAAATATGAGAGTTGAAGAACGTGTACAGAGCAAGAGGTAGAATATAAAGCTGCAGAGATACCTCCAGGCTAGATCATGAGGCCCTTAAATGGAAGGCTTAGGCATCTGACGTAAAAGAAGTTGAAAGTCTGTTGATGATCTCTGATCAGGTGGTTGACTACATATTTACACACAACTCTGTTACAGAATGTTGCAGGCTGTACTGTGATTGTTTACTTATGTGATTTGTAAATATCTTCCACACACAAAAAGTGAGCTCTTTTGGAACAAGAAATCATTTTTAAAAATTCATCTTTATAGCCCCAATACTGGTAAAGTGGCTGTCATATTGAGTATTCATGAATGTTAAATTGGTTTTTAAAAGCTATTCAATGAGTAACTGCTGCGAGTCAGGTTCTTAACACATTCTGTCTCAGTCACTCTTATAAGTAGACAAGCTCTGTTTTTCCTGTCTACTTTATATTTTTCTTTTCTACTCCACATTGGAAGGAAAGTTATGACCAACCTACATAGCATATTCAAAAGCAGAGACATTACTTTGTCAACAAAGGTCCGTCTAGTCAAGGCTATGGTTTTTCCAGTGGTCATGTATGGATGTGAGAGTTGGACTATAAAGAAAGCTGAGAGATGAAGAACTGATGCTTTTGAACTGTGGTGTTGGATAAGACTCTTGAGAGTTCCTTGGACTGCAAGGAGATCCAACCAGTCCATCCTAAAGGAGATGAGTCCTGGGTGTTCATTGGAAGGACTGATGTTGAAGCTGAACTCCAATACTTTGCCCACCTGATGCAAAGGGCTAACTCATTTGAAAAGACCCTGATGCTGGGAAAGATTGAGGGCAAGAGGAGAAGGGGACGACAGAGGATGAGATGGCTGGATGGCATCACTGACTCAATGCACATGGGTTTGGGTGGACTCTGGGAGTTGATGATGGACAGGGAGGCCTGGCTGCAGTTCATGGGGTCGCAAACAGTCAGACATGACTGAGCGACTGAACTGAACTGAACTCCACATTACTTCCTAGCAGAACTTCCCATGTTTAGAGTGAATTTCTGAGTTATGAGGGAGCCTTTATATTAGGATATACTTATACTAGAGAATTATTTGTTTTTTATCTGCAATTCAATCTTAACTAAGCACCCAGTACTTTTATTTGCTAAATCTTGCAACCCTACTTACATGTAGTTAGCCTTCCCTAGTTAGTCCAGTTGATATCTTTTTTCCCTTTCTTTTGATTTTTCTTTAACACTTTCAGATGCAGCCTCTAACAGATGTGTCACAAAACACTGTGATTCACTGTGCAACTTTAAAAGGCTATTCTTGAGGCCTCTGCATTACTTGCTTGCTTTTAATGTTGTCAGACTCTACCTCTTTGGGAAAGGAGATTGTTTGTGTGTGGTTTAAAATGGATAACCATATGCAAATATAAATACTCTCTCAAGAAATTTTGGTTAACATAAAACCCATTCTTTGAGTTAACTCTGTGCCTATTAACAGTGTCATGGGGCACAGTGGAAAATAATACTGGTTGTTTACTTTCTATATTCATAATAAAAGTCTTTATTCTGTTTCCTGGGCTGGATGAAGCACAAGCTGGAAGCAAGATTGCTGGGAGAAATATCAACAACCAGAGATATGCAAATGACACCACCCTATGGCAGAAAGCGAAGAAGAACTAAAGAGCCTCTTGGTGAAAGTGAAAGAGGAGAGTGAAAAAGTTGGCTTTAAAGCTCAACATTCAGAAAACTAAGATCATGGCATTCAGTCCCATCACTTCATGGCAAATAGATGGGGAAACAGTGGAAACAGTGAGAGACTTTATTTTTTTTGGGGGGGGGTC